>NC_133151.1:38728564-39065932 GCF_048418815.1 Hemitrygon akajei
GCACTGCCCTGGCTTACGTGTGACACAGGAGAGAGGGAGCCGTCTTCATGGGCGTCAGCTTGCTCTCCGTATCGCACTGCCCTGGCTTACATGTGAGACAGGAGAGAGGGAGCCGGCTCCATGGGCGTCAGCTTGATCTCCGTATAGCACAGCCCTGGCTTACATGTGAGACAGGATAGAGGGAGCCGGCTTCATGGGCGTCAGCTTGCTCTCCGTATCGCACTGCCCTGGCTTACATGTGAGACAGGAGAGAGGGAGCCGGCTCCATGGGCGTCAGCTTGCTCTCCGTATAGCACAGCCCTGGCTTACATGTGAGACAGGATAGAGGGAGCCGGCTTCATGGGCGTCAGCTTGCTCTCCATATCGCACTGCCCTGGCTTACGTGTGAGACACGAGAGCGGGAGCAGGCTCCATGGGCGTCAGCTTGCTCTCCATATCGCACTGACCTGCCTTATATGTGAGACAGGAGAGAGGGAGCCGGCTCCATGGGCGTCAGCTTGCTCTGCGCATCGAACTGCCCTGGCTTACGTCTGAGACATGAGAGAGGGTGCCCCCTCCATGGGGGTCAGCTTGCTCTCCGTATCGCACTGCGCTGGCTTACGTGTGAGACAAGAGAGAGGGAGCCGGCTCCATGGGCGTCAGCTTGCTCTCCATATCGCACTGCCCTGGCTTACGTGTGAGACAGGAGAGAGGGAGCCGGCTCCATGGCCGTCAGCTTGCTCTCCATATCGCACTGCCCTGGCTTACCTGTGAGACAGGAGAGAGGGAGCCGGCTCCATGGGCGTCAGCTTGCTCTCCATATCGCAATGCCCTGGCTTACGTGTGAGACAGGAGAGAGGGAGCCGGCTCCATGGGCGTCAGCTTGCTCTCCATATCGTACTGCCCTGGCTTACCTGTGAGACAGGAGAGAGGGAGCCGGCTCCATGGGCGTCAGCTTGCTCTCCATATCTCACTGCCCAGGCTTACGTGTGAGACAGGAGAGAGGGAGCCGGCTCCATGGGCGTCAGCTTGTTCTCCATATCGCACTGCCCTGGCTTACGTGAGAGACAGGAGAGAGAGAGCCGGCTCCATGGGCGTCAGCTTGCTCTCCATATCGCACTGCCCAGGCTTACGTGTGAGACGGGAGAGCGGGAGCCGGCTCCATCGGCGTCAGCTTGCTCTCAATATCGCACTGACCTGCCTTACATGTGAGACAGGAGATTGGGAGCCGGCTCCATGGGCGTCAGCTTGCTCTCCATATCGCACAGCCCTGGCTTACATGTGAGACAGGAGAGAGGGAGCCGGCTCCATGGGAGTCAGCTTGCTCTCCGCATCAAACTGCCCTGGCTTACGTGTGAGACAGGAGAGAGGGAGCCCCCTCCATGGGCGTCAGCTTGCTCTCCACATCAAACTGCCCTGGATTACGTGTGAGACATGAGAGAGGAAGCCCCCTCCATGGGCGTCAGCTTGCTCTCCATATCGCACTGCCCTGGTTTACGTGTGAGACAGGAGAGAGGGAGCCGGCTCCATGGGCGTCAGCTTGCTCTCCGTATCGCACTGCCCTGGCTTACGTGTGAGACAGGAGAGAGGGAGCCGGCTCCATGGGCGTCAGCTTGCTCTCCGTATCGCACTGCCCTGGCTTACGTGTGAGACAGGAGAGAGCGAGCCGGCTCCATGGGCGTCAGCTTGCTCACCATATCGCACTGCCCCTGCTTACGTGTGAGACACGAGATGGAGCCGGCTCCATGGGCGTCAGCTTGCTCTCCATATCGCACAGCCCTGGATTACGTGTGAGACAGGAGAGAGGGAGCCCCCTCCATGGGCGTCAGCTTGCTCTCCACATCAAACTGCCCTGGATTACGTGTGAGACATGAGAGAGGAAGCCCCCTCCATGGGCGTCAGCTTGCTCTCCATATCGCACTGCCCTGGTTTACGTGTGAGACAGGAGAGAGGGAGCCGGCTCCATGGGCGTCAGCTTGCTCTCCGTATCGCACTGCCCTGGCTTACATGTGAGACAGGAGAGAGGGAGCCGGCTTCATGGGCGTCAGCTTGCTCTCCATATTGCACTGCCCTGGCTTACGTGTGAGACAGGAGAGAGAGAGCCGGCTCCATGGGCGTCAGCTTGCTCTCCATATCGCACTGCCCTGACTTACGTGTGAGACAGGAGAGAGGGAGCCGGCTCCATGGGCGTCAGCTTGCTCTCCATATCGCACTGCCCTGACTTACGTGTGAGACAGGAGAGAGGGAGCCGGCTCCATGGGCGTCAGCTTGCTCTCCGTATCGCACTGCCCTGGCTTACGTGTGAGACAGGAAAGAGGGAGCCGGCTTCATGGGCGTCAGCTTGCACTCCACATCGCAATGTCCTGGCTTACGTGTGTCACAGGAGAGAGGGAGCCGGCTCCATGGGCATCAGGTTGCTCTCCATATTGCACTGCCCTGGCTTACGTGTGAGACGGGAGAGCGGGAGCCGGCTCCATCGGCGTCAGCTTGCTCTCAATATCGCACTGACCTGCCTTACATGTGAGACAGGAGATTGGGAGCCGGCTCCATGGGCGTCAGCTTGCTCTCCACATCGCACTGCCCTGGCTTACGTGTGAGACAGGAGAGAGAGAGCCGGCTCCATGGGCGTCAGCTTGCTCTCCATATCGCACTGCCCTGGCTTACGTGTGAGACACGAGAGAGGGAGACAGCTCCATGGGCGTCAGCTTGCTCTCCATATCACACTGCCCTGGCTTACGTGTGAGACAGGAGAGAGGAAGCCGGCTTCATGGGCGTCAGCTTGCTCTCCGTATCGCACTGCCCTGGCTTACCTGTGAGACAGGAGAGTGGGAGCCGGCTCCATGGGCGTCAGCTTGCTCTCCATATCACACTGCCCAGGCTTACGTGTGAGACAGGAGAGAGGGAGCCCTCTCCATGGGCGTCAGCTTGTTCTCCATATCGCATTGCCCAGGCTTACGTGTGAGACAGGAGCGAGGGAGCCCTCTCCATGGGCGTCAGCTTGTTCTCCATATCGCATTGCCCAGGCTTACGTGTGAGACAGGAGCGAGGGAGCCGGCTCCATGAGCGTCAGCTTGCTCTCCATATCGCACTACCCTGGCTTACGTGTGAGACAGGAGAGAGCGAGCCCCCTCCATGGGCGTCAGCTTACTCTCCACATCGATCTGTCCTGGCTTACGTGTGAGAGACGAGAGAGGGAGCCGGCTCCATGGGCGTCAGCTTGTTCTCCATATCGCACTGTCCTGGCTTACGTGTGAGACAGGAGAGAGGGAGCCGGCTCCATGGGCGTCAGCTTGCTCTCCGTATCGCACTGCCCTGGCTTACGTGTCAGACAGGAGAGAGGGAGCTGGCTCCATGGGCGTCAGCTTGCTCTCCGTATCGCACTGCCCTGGCTTACGTGTGAGACACGAGAGAGGGAGCCGGCACCATGGGCGTCAGCTTGCTCTCCACATCGCACTGCCCTGGCTTACGTGTGACACAGGAGAGAGGGAGCCGGCTTCATGGGCGTCAGCTTGCTCTCCACATCGCACTGCCCTGGCTTACGTGTGACACAGGAGAGAGGGAGCCGGCTTCATGGGCGTCTGCTTGCTCTCCACATCGCACTGCCCTGGCTTACCTGTGACACAGGAGAGAGGGATCCGGGTCCATGAGCGTCAGCTTGCTCTCCGTATCGCACTGCCCTGGCATACGTGTGAGACGGGAGAGAGGGAGCCGGCTCCATGAGCGTCAGCTTGCTCTCCGCATCGAACTGCCCTGGCTTACGTGTGCGACAGGAGAGAGGGAGCCGGCTTCATGGGCGTCAGCTTGCTCTCCACATCGCACTGCCCTGGCTTACGTGATACACAGGAGAGAGGGAGCCGGCTTCATGGGCGTCTGCTTGCTCTCCACATCGCACTGCCCTGGCTTACGTGTGACACAGGAGAGAGGGAGCCGTCTTCATGGGCGTCAGCTTGCTCTCCGTATCGCACTGCCCTGGCTTACATGTGAGACAGGAGAGAGGGAGCCGGCTCCATGGGCGTCAGCTTGATCTCCGTATAGCACAGCCCTGGCTTACATGTGAGACAGGATAGAGGGAGCCGGCTTCATGGGCGTCAGCTTGCTCTCCGTATCGCACTGCCCTGGCTTACATGTGAGACAGGAGAGAGTGAGCCGACTCCATGGGCGTCAGCTTGCTCTCCGTATAGCACAGCCCTGGCTTACATGTGAGACAGGATAGAGGGAGCCGGCTTCATGGGCGTCAGCTTGCTCTCCATATCGCACTGCCCTGGCTTACGTGTGAGACACGAGAGCGGGAGCAGGCTCCATGGGCGTCAGCTTGCTCTCCATATCGCACTGACCTGCCTTATATGTGAGACAGGAGAGAGGGAGCCGGCTCCATGGGCGTCAGCTTGCTCTGCGCATCGAACTGCCCTGGCTTACGTCTGAGACATGAGAGAGGGTGCCCCCTCCATGGGGGTCAGCTTGCTCTCCGTATCGCACTGCCCTGGCTTACGTGTGAGACAAGAGAGAGGGAGCCGGCTCCATGGGCGTCAGCTTGCTCTCCATATCGCACTGCCCTGGCTTACGTGTGAGACAGGAGAGAGGGAGCCGGCTCCATGGCCGTCAGCTTGCTGTCCATATCGAACTGCCCTGGCTTACCTGTGAGACAGGAGAGAGGGAGCCGGCTCCATGGGCGTCAGCTTGCTCTCCATATCGCAATGCCCTGGCTTACGTGTGAGACAGGAGAGAGGGAGCCGGCTCCATGGGCGTCAGCTTGCTCTCCATATCGTACTGCCCTGGCTTACCTGTGAGACAGGAGAGAGGGAGCCGGCTCCATGGGCGTCAGCTTGCTCTCCATATCTCACTGCCCAGGCTTACGTGTGAGACAGGAGAGAGGGAGCCGGCTCCATGGGCGTCAGCTTGTTCTCCATATCGCACTGCCCTGGCTTACGTGAGAGACAGGAGAGAGAGAGCCGGCTCCATGGGCGTCAGCTTGCTCACCATATCGCACTGCCCCTGCTTACGTGTGAGACACGAGATGGAGCCGGCTCCATGGGCGTCAGCTTGCTCTCCATATCGCACAGCCCTGGATTACATGTGAGACAGCAGAGAGGGAGCCGGCTCCATGGGCGTCAGCTTGCTCTCCGCATCAAACTGCCCTGGCTTACGTGTGAGACAGGAGAGAGGGAGCCCCCTCCATGGGCGTCAGCTTGCTCTCCACATCAAACTGCCCTGGATTACGTGTGAGACATGAGAGAGGAAGCCCCCTCCATGGGCGTCAGCTTGCTCTCCATATCGCACTGCCCTGGTTTACGTGTGAGACAGGAGAGAGGGAGCCGGCTCCATGGGCGTCAGCTTGCTCTCCGTATCGCACTGCCCTGGCTTACATGTGAGACAGGAGAGAGGGAGCCGGCTTCATGGGCGTCAGCTTGCTCTCCATATTGCACTGCCCTGGCTTACGTGTGAGACAGGAGAGAGAGAGCCGGCTCCATGGGCGTCAGCTTGCTCTCCATATCGCACTGCCCTGACTTACGTGTGAGACAGGAGAGAGGGAGCCGGCTCCATGGGCGTCAGCTTGCTCTCCATATCGCACTGCCCTGACTTACGTGTGAGACAGGAGAGAGGGAGCCGGCTCCATGGGCGTCAGCTTGCTCTCCGTATCGCACTGCCCTGGCTTACGTGTGAGACAGGAAAGAGGGAGCCGGCTTCATGGGCGTCAGCTTGCACTCCACATCGCAATGTCCTGGCTTACGTGTGTCACAGGAGAGAGGGAGCCGGCTCCATGGGCATCAGGTTGCTCTCCATATTGCACTGCCCTGGCTTACGTGTGAGACGGGAGAGCGGGAGCCGGCTCCATCGGCGTCAGCTTGCTCTCAATATCGCACTGACCTGCCTTACATGTGAGACAGGAGATTGGGAGCCGGCTCCATGGGCGTCAGCTTGCTCTCCACATCGCACTGCCCTGGCTTACGTGTGAGACAGGAGAGAGAGAGCCGGCTCCATGGGCGTCAGCTTGCTCTCCATATCGCACTGCCCTGGCTTACCTGGGAGACAGGAGAGAGGAAGCCGGCTCCATGGGCGTCAGCTTGCTCTCCGTATAGCACAGCCCTGGCTTACATGTGAGACAGGATAGAGGGAGCCGGCTTCATGGGCGTCAGCTTGCTCTCCGTATCGCACTGCCCTGGCTTACCTGTGAGACAGGAGAGTGGGAGCCGGCTCCATGGGCGTCAGCTTGCTCTCCATATCACACTGCCCAGGCTTACGTGTGAGACAGGAGAGAGGGAGCCCTCTCCATGGGCGTCAGCTTGTTCTCCATATCGCATTGCCCAGGCTTACGTGTGAGACAGGAGCGAGGGAGCCGGCTCCATGGGCGTCAGCTTGCTCTACATATCGCACTGCCCTGGTTTACGTGTGAGACAGGAGAGAGGGAGCCGGCTCCATGGGCGTCAGCTTGCTCTCCATATCGCACTGCCCTGGCTTACGTGTGAGACAGGAGAGAGAGAGCCGGCTCCATGGGCGTCAGCTTGCTCTCCATATCGCACTGCCCTGACTTACGTGTGAGACAGGAGAGAGGGAGCCGGCTCCATGGGCGTCAGCTTGCTCTCCATATCGCACTGCCCTGACTTACGTGTGAGACAGGAGAGAGGGAGCCGGCTCCATGGGCGTCAGCTTGCTCTCCGTATCGCACTGCCCTGGCTTACGTGTGAGACAGGAAAGAGGGAGCCGGCTTCATGGGCGTCAGCTTGCACTCCACATCGCAATGTCCTGGCTTACGTGTGTCACAGGAGAGAGGGAGCCGGCTCCATGGGCATCAGGTTGCTCTCCATATTGCACTGCCCTGGCTTACGTGTGAGACGGGAGAGCGGGAGCCGGCTCCATCGGCGTCAGCTTGCTCTCAATATCGCACTGACCTGCCTTACATGTGAGACAGGAGATTGGGAGCCGGCTCCATGGGCGTCAGCTTGCTCTCCACATCGCACTGCCCTGGCTTACGTGTGAGACAGGAGAGAGAGAGCCGGCTCCATGGGCGTCAGCTTGCTCTCCATATCGCACTGCCCTGGCTTACGTGTGAGACACGAGAGAGGGAGACAGCTCCATGGGCGTCAGCTTGCTCTCCATATCACACTGCCCTGGCTTACGTGTGAGACAGGAGAGAGGAAGCCGGCTTCATGGGCGTCAGCTTGCTCTCCGTATCGCACTGCCCTGGCTTACCTGTGAGACAGGAGAGTGGGAGCCGGCTCCATGGGCGTCAGCTTGCTCTCCATATCACACTGCCCAGGCTTACGTGTGAGACAGGAGAGAGGGAGCCCTCTCCATGGGCGTCAGCTTGTTCTCCATATCGCATTGCCCAGGCTTACGTGTGAGACAGGAGCGAGGGAGCCCTCTCCATGGGCGTCAGCTTGTTCTCCATATCGCATTGCCCAGGCTTACGTGTGAGACAGGAGCGAGGGAGCCGGCTCCATGAGCGTCAGCTTGCTCTCCATATCGCACTGCCCTGGCTTACGTGTGAGACAGGAGAGAGCGAGCCCCCTCCATGGGCGTCAGCTTACTCTCCACATCGATCTGTCCTGGCTTACGTGTGAGAGACGAGAGAGGGAGCCGGCTCCATGGGCGTCAGCTTGTTCTCCATATCGCACTGTCCTGGCTTACGTGTGAGACAGGAGAGAGGGAGCCGGCTCCATGGGCGTCAGCTTGCTCTCCGTATCGCACTGCCCTGGCTTACGTGTCAGACAGGAGAGAGGGAGCTGGCTCCATGGGCGTCAGCTTGCTCTCCGTATCGCACTGCCCTGGCTTACGTGTGAGACACGAGAGAGGGAGCCGGCACCATGGGCGTCAGCTTGCTCTCCACATCGCACTGCCCTGGCTTACGTGTGACACAGGAGAGAGGGAGCCGGCTTCATGGGCGTCAGCTTGCTCTCCACATCGCACTGCCCTGGCTTACGTGTGACACAGGAGAGAGGGAGCCGGCTTCATGGGCGTCTGCTTGCTCTCCACATCGCACTGCCCTGGCTTACCTGTGACACAGGAGAGAGGGATCCGGGTCCATGAGCGTCAGCTTGCTCTCCGTATCGCACTGCCCTGGCATACGTGTGAGACGGGAGAGAGGGAGCCGGCTCCATGAGCGTCAGCTTGCTCTCCGCATCGAACTGCCCTGGCTTACGTGTGCGACAGGAGAGAGGGAGCCGGCTTCATGGGCGTCAGCTTGCTCTCCACATCGCACTGCCCTGGCTTACGTGATACACAGGAGAGAGGGAGCCGGCTTCATGGGCGTCTGCTTGCTCTCCACATCGCACTGCCCTGGCTTACGTGTGACACAGGAGAGAGGGAGCCGTCTTCATGGGCGTCAGCTTGCTCTCCGTATCGCACTGCCCTGGCTTACATGTGAGACAGGAGAGAGGGAGCCGGCTCCATGGGCGTCAGCTTGATCTCCGTATAGCACAGCCCTGGCTTACATGTGAGACAGGATAGAGGGAGCCGGCTTCATGGGCGTCAGCTTGCTCTCCGTATCGCACTGCCCTGGCTTACATGTGAGACAGGAGAGAGTGAGCCGGCTCCATGGGCGTCAGCTTGCTCTCCGTATAGCACAGCCCTGGCTTACATGTGAGACAGGATAGAGGGAGCCGGCTTCATGGGCGTCAGCTTGCTCTCCATATCGCACTGCCCTGGCTTACGTGTGAGACACGAGAGCGGGAGCAGGCTCCATGGGCGTCAGCTTGCTCTCCATATCGCACTGACCTGCCTTATATGTGAGACAGGAGAGAGGGAGCCGGCTCCATGGGCGTCAGCTTGCTCTGCGCATCGAACTGCCCTGGCTTACGTCTGAGACATGAGAGAGGGTGCCCCCTCCATGGGGGTCAGCTTGCTCTCCGTATCGCACTGCCCTGGCTTACGTGTGAGACAAGAGAGAGGGAGCCGGCTCCATGGGCGTCAGCTTGCTCTCCATATCGCACTGCCCTGGCTTACGTGTGAGACAGGAGAGAGGGAGCCGGCTCCATGGCCGTCAGCTTGCTGTCCATATCGAACTGCCCTGGCTTACCTGTGAGACAGGAGAGAGGGAGCCGGCTCCATGGGCGTCAGCTTGCTCTCCATATCGCAATGCCCTGGCTTACGTGTGAGACAGGAGAGAGGGAGCCGGCTCCATGGGCGTCAGCTTGCTCTCCATATCGTACTGCCCTGGCTTACCTGTGAGACAGGAGAGAGGGAGCCGGCTCCATGGGCGTCAGCTTGCTCTCCATATCTCACTGCCCAGGCTTACGTGTGAGACAGGAGAGAGGGAGCCGGCTCCATGGGCGTCAGCTTGTTCTCCATATCGCACTGCCCTGGCTTACGTGAGAGACAGGAGAGAGAGAGCCGGCTCCATGGGCGTCAGCTTGCTCACCATATCGCACTGCCCCTGCTTACGTGTGAGACACGAGATGGAGCCGGCTCCATGGGCGTCAGCTTGCTCTCCATATCGCACAGCCCTGGATTACATGTGAGACAGCAGAGAGGGAGCCGGCTCCATGGGCGTCAGCTTGCTCTCCGCATCAAACTGCCCTGGCTTACGTGTGAGACAGGAGAGAGGGAGCCCCCTCCATGGGCGTCAGCTTGCTCTCCACATCAAACTGCCCTGGATTACGTGTGAGACATGAGAGAGGAAGCCCCCTCCATGGGCGTCAGCTTGCTCTCCATATCGCACTGCCCTGGTTTACGTGTGAGACAGGAGAGAGGGAGCCGGCTCCATGGGCGTCAGCTTGCTCTCCGTATCGCACTGCCCTGGCTTACATGTGAGACAGGAGAGAGGGAGCCGGCTTCATGGGCGTCAGCTTGCTCTCCATATTGCACTGCCCTGGCTTACGTGTGAGACAGGAGAGAGAGAGCCGGCTCCATGGGCGTCAGCTTGCTCTCCATATCGCACTGCCCTGACTTACGTGTGAGACAGGAGAGAGGGAGCCGGCTCCATGGGCGTCAGCTTGCTCTCCATATCGCACTGCCCTGACTTACGTGTGAGACAGGAGAGAGGGAGCCGGCTCCATGGGCGTCAGCTTGCTCTCCGTATCGCACTGCCCTGGCTTACGTGTGAGACAGGAAAGAGGGAGCCGGCTTCATGGGCGTCAGCTTGCACTCCACATCGCAATGTCCTGGCTTACGTGTGTCACAGGAGAGAGGGAGCCGGCTCCATGGGCATCAGGTTGCTCTCCATATTGCACTGCCCTGGCTTACGTGTGAGACGGGAGAGCGGGAGCCGGCTCCATCGGCGTCAGCTTGCTCTCAATATCGCACTGACCTGCCTTACATGTGAGACAGGAGATTGGGAGCCGGCTCCATGGGCGTCAGCTTGCTCTCCACATCGCACTGCCCTGGCTTACGTGTGAGACAGGAGAGAGAGAGCCGGCTCCATGGGCGTCAGCTTGCTCTCCATATCGCACTGCCCTGGCTTACCTGGGAGACAGGAGAGAGGAAGCCGGCTCCATGGGCGTCAGCTTGCTCTCCGTATAGCACAGCCCTGGCTTACATGTGAGACAGGATAGAGGGAGCCGGCTTCATGGGCGTCAGCTTGCTCTCCGTATCGCACTGCCCTGGCTTACCTGTGAGACAGGAGAGTGGGAGCCGGCTCCATGGGCGTCAGCTTGCTCTCCATATCACACTGCCCAGGCTTACGTGTGAGACAGGAGAGAGGGAGCCCTCTCCATGGGCGTCAGCTTGTTCTCCATATCGCATTGCCCAGGCTTACGTGTGAGACAGGAGCGAGGGAGCCGGCTCCATGGGCGTCAGCTTGCTCTACATATCGCACTGCCCTGGTTTACGTGTGAGACAGGAGAGAGGGAGCCGGCTCCATGGGCGTCAGCTTGCTCTCCATATCGCACTGCCCTGGCTTACGTGTGAGACACGAGAGAGGGAGACAGCTCCATGGGCGTCAGCTTGCTCTCCATATCACACTGCCCTGGCTTACGTGTGAGACAGGAGAGAGGAAGCCGGCTCCATGGGCGTCAGCTTGTTCTCCATATCGCACTGCCCTGGCTTAAGTGTGAGACAGGAGAGAGGGAGCCGGCTCCATGGGCGTCAGCTTGTTCTCCATATCGCACTGCCCTGGCTTACGTGTGAGACACGAGAGAGGGAGCCGGCTCCATGAGCGTCAGCTTGCTCTCCATATCGCACTGCCCTGGCTTACGTGTGAGACAGGAGAGAGCGAGCCCCCTCCATGGGCGTCAGCTTACTCTCCACATCGATCTGTCCTGGCTTACGTGTGAGAGACGAGAGAGGGAGCCGGCTCCATGGGCGTCAGCTTGTTCTCCATATCGCACTGTCCTGGCTTACGTGTGAGACAGGAGAGAGGGAGCCGGCTCCATGGGCGTCAGCTTGCTCTCCGTATCGCACTGCCCTGGCTTACGTGTCAGACAGGAGAGAGGGAGCTGGCTCCATGGGCGTCAGCTTGCTCTCCGTATCGCACTGCCCTGGCTTACGTGTGACACAGGAGAGAGGGAGCCGGCTTCATGGGCGTCAGCTTGCTCTCCACATCGCACTGCCCTGGCTTACGTGTGACACAGGAGAGAGGGAGCCGGCTTCATGGGCGTCTGCTTGCTCTCCACATCGCACTGCCCTGGCTTACCTGTGACACAGGAGAGAGGGATCCGGGTCCATGAGCGTCAGCTTGCTCTCCGTATCGCACTGCCCTGGCATACGTGTGAGACGGGAGAGAGGGAGCCGGCTCCATGAGCGTCAGCTTGCTCTCCGCATCGAACTGCCCTGGCTTACGTGTGCGACAGGAGAGAGGGAGCCGGCTTCATGGGCGTCAGCTTGCTCTCCACATCGCACTGCCCTGGCTTACGTGATACACAGGAGAGAGGGAGCCAGCTTCATGGGCGTCTGCTTGCTCTCCACATCGCACTGCCCTGGCTTACGTGTGACACAGGAGAGAGGGAGCCGTCTTCATGGGCGTCAGCTTGCTCTCCGTATCACACTGCCCTGGCTTACATGTGAGACAGGAGAGAGGGAGCCGGCTCCATGGGCGTCAGCTTGCTCTCCATATCGCACTGCCCTGGCTTACGTGTGAGACACGAGAGCGGGAGCAGGCTCCATGGGCGTCAGCTTGCTCTCCATATCGCACTGACCTGCCTTATATGTGAGACAGGAGAGAGGGAGCCGGCTCCATGGGCGTCAGCTTGCTCTGCGCATCGAACTGCCCTGGCTTACGTCTGAGACATGAGAGAGGGTGCCCCCTCCATGGGGGTCAGCTTGCTCTCCGTATCGCACTGCCCTGGCTTACGTGTGAGACAAGAGAGAGGGAGCCGGCTCCATGGGCGTCAGCTTGCTCTCCATATCGCACTGCCCTGGCTTACGTGTGAGACAGGAGAGAGGGAGCCGGCTCCATGGCCGTCAGCTTGCTGTCCATATCGAACTGCCCTGGCTTACCTGTGAGACAGGAGAGAGGGAGCCGGCTCCATGGGCGTCAGCTTGCTCTCCATATCGCAATGCCCTGGCTTACGTGTGAGACAGGAGAGAGGGAGCCGGCTCCATGGGCGTCAGCTTGCTCTCCATATCGTACTGCCCTGGCTTACCTGTGAGACAGGAGAGAGGGAGCCGGCTCCATGGGCGTCAGCTTGCTCTCCATATCTCACTGCCCAGGCTTACGTGTGAGACAGGAGAGAGGGAGCCGGCTCCATGGGCGTCAGCTTGTTCTCCATATCGCACTGCCCTGGCTTACGTGAGAGACAGGAGAGAGAGAGCCGGCTCCATGGGCGTCAGCTTGCTCACCATATCGCACTGCCCCTGCTTACGTGTGAGACACGAGATGGAGCCGGCTCCATGGGCGTCAGCTTGCTCTCCATATCGCACAGCCCTGGATTACATGTGAGACAGCAGAGAGGGAGCCGGCTCCATGGGCGTCAGCTTGCTCTCCGCATCAAACTGCCCTGGCTTACGTGTGAGACAGGAGAGAGGGAGCCCCCTCCATGGGCGTCAGCTTGCTCTCCACATCAAACTGCCCTGGATTACGTGTGAGACATGAGAGAGGAAGCCCCCTCCATGGGCGTCAGCTTGCTCTCCATATCGCACTGCCCTGGTTTACGTGTGAGACAGGAGAGAGGGAGCCGGCTCCATGGGCGTCAGCTTGCTCTCCGTATCGCACTGCCCTGGCTTACATGTGAGACAGGAGAGAGGGAGCCGGCTTCATGGGCGTCAGCTTGCTCTCCATATTGCACTGCCCTGGCTTACGTGTGAGACAGGAGAGAGAGAGCCGGCTCCATGGGCGTCAGCTTGCTCTCCATATCGCACTGCCCTGACTTACGTGTGAGACAGGAGAGAGGGAGCCGGCTCCATGGGCGTCAGCTTGCTCTCCATATCGCACTGCCCTGACTTACGTGTGAGACAGGAGAGAGGGAGCCGGCTCCATGGGCGTCAGCTTGCTCTCCGTATCGCACTGCCCTGGCTTACGTGTGAGACAGGAAAGAGGGAGCCGGCTTCATGGGCGTCAGCTTGCACTCCACATCGCAATGTCCTGGCTTACGTGTGTCACAGGAGAGAGGGAGCCGGCTCCATGGGCATCAGGTTGCTCTCCATATTGCACTGCCCTGGCTTACGTGTGAGACGGGAGAGCGGGAGCCGGCTCCATCGGCGTCAGCTTGCTCTCAATATCGCACTGACCTGCCTTACATGTGAGACAGGAGATTGGGAGCCGGCTCCATGGGCGTCAGCTTGCTCTCCACATCGCACTGCCCTGGCTTACGTGTGAGACAGGAGAGAGAGAGCCGGCTCCATGGGCGTCAGCTTGCTCTCCATATCGCACTGCCCTGGCTTACCTGGGAGACAGGAGAGAGGAAGCCGGCTCCATGGGCGTCAGCTTGCTCTCCGTATAGCACAGCCCTGGCTTACATGTGAGACAGGATAGAGGGAGCCGGCTTCATGGGCGTCAGCTTGCTCTCCGTATCGCACTGCCCTGGCTTACCTGTGAGACAGGAGAGTGGGAGCCGGCTCCATGGGCGTCAGCTTGCTCTCCATATCACACTGCCCAGGCTTACGTGTGAGACAGGAGAGAGGGAGCCCTCTCCATGGGCGTCAGCTTGTTCTCCATATCGCATTGCCCAGGCTTACGTGTGAGACAGGAGCGAGGGAGCCGGCTCCATGGGCGTCAGCTTGCTCTACATATCGCACTGCCCTGGTTTACGTGTGAGACAGGAGAGAGGGAGCCGGCTCCATGGGCGTCAGCTTGCTCTCCATATCGCACTGCCCTGGCTTACGTGTGAGACACGAGAGAGGGAGACAGCTCCATGGGCGTCAGCTTGCTCTCCATATCACACTGCCCTGGCTTACGTGTGAGACAGGAGAGAGGAAGCCGGCTCCATGGGCGTCAGCTTGTTCTCCATATCGCACTGCCCTGGCTTAAGTGTGAGACAGGAGAGAGGGAGCCGGCTCCATGGGCGTCAGCTTGTTCTCCATATCGCACTGCCCTGGCTTACGTGTGAGACACGAGAGAGGGAGCCGGCTCCATGAGCGTCAGCTTGCTCTCCATATCGCACTGCCCTGGCTTACGTGTGAGACAGGAGAGAGCGAGCCCCCTCCATGGGCGTCAGCTTACTCTCCACATCGATCTGTCCTGGCTTACGTGTGAGAGACGAGAGAGGGAGCCGGCTCCATGGGCGTCAGCTTGTTCTCCATATCGCACTGTCCTGGCTTACGTGTGAGACAGGAGAGAGGGAGCCGGCTCCATGGGCGTCAGCTTGCTCTCCGTATCGCACTGCCCTGGCTTACGTGTCAGACAGGAGAGAGGGAGCTGGCTCCATGGGCGTCAGCTTGCTCTCCGTATCGCACTGCCCTGGCTTACGTGTGAGACACGAGAGAGGGAGCCGGCACCATGGGCGTCAGCTTGCTCTCCACATCGCACTGCCCTGGCTTACGTGTGACACAGGAGAGAGGGAGCCGGCTTCATGGGCGTCAGCTTGCTCTCCACATCGCACTGCCCTGGCTTACGTGTGACACAGGAGAGAGGGAGCCGGCTTCATGGGCGTCTGCTTGCTCTCCACATCGCACTGCCCTGGCTTACCTGTGACACAGGAGAGAGGGATCCGGGTCCATGAGCGTCAGCTTGCTCTCCGTATCGCACTGCCCTGGCATACGTGTGAGACGGGAGAGAGGGAGCCGGCTCCATGAGCGTCAGCTTGCTCTCCGCATCGAACTGCCCTGGCTTACGTGTGCGACAGGAGAGAGGGAGCCGGCTTCATGGGCGTCAGCTTGCTCTCCACATCGCACTGCCCTGGCTTACGTGATACACAGGAGAGAGGGAGCCAGCTTCATGGGCGTCTGCTTGCTCTCCACATCGCACTGCCCTGGCTTACGTGTGACACAGGAGAGAGGGAGCCGTCTTCATGGGCGTCAGCTTGCTCTCCGTATCACACTGCCCTGGCTTACATGTGAGACAGGAGAGAGGGAGCCGGCTCCATGGGCGTCAGCTTGCTCTCCGTATAGCACAACCCTGGCTTACGTGTGAGACAGGATAGAGGGAGCCGGCTTCATGGGCGTCAGCTTGCTCTCCGTATCGCACTGCCCTGGCTTACATGTGAGACAGGAGAGAGGGAGCCGGCTCCATGTGCGTCAGCTTGCTCTCCGTATAGCACAGCCCTGGCTTACATGTGAGACAGGATAGAGGGAGCCGGCTTCATGGGCGTCAGCTTGCTCTCCATATCGCACTGCCCTGGCTTACGTGTGAGACACGAGAGCGGGAGCAGGCTCCATGGGCGTCAGCTTGCTCTCCATATCGCACTGACCTGCCTTATATGTGAGACAGGAGAGAGGGAGCCGGCTCCATGGGCGTCAGCTTGCTCTGCGCATCGAACTGCCCTGGCTTACGTCTGAGACATGAGAGAGGGTGCCCCCTCCATGGGGGTCAGCTTGCTCTCCGTATCGCACTGCCCTGGCTTACGTGTGAGACATGAGAGAGGGAGCCGGCTCCATGGGCGTCAGCTTGCTCTCCATATCGCACTGCCCTGGCTTACATGTGAGACAGGAGAGAGGGAGCCGGCTCCATGGGCGTCAGCTTGCTGTCCATATCGCACTGCCCTGGCTTACGTGTGAGACAGGAGAGAGGGAGCCGGCTCCATGAGCGTCAGCTTGCTCTCCATATCGTACTGCCCTGGCTTACCTGTGAGACAGGAGAGAGGGAGCCGGCTCCATGGGCGTCAGCTTGCTCTCCATATCTCACTGCCCAGGCTTACGTGTGAGACAGGAGAGAGGGAGCCGGCTCCATGGGCGTCAGCTTGTTCTCCATATCGCACTGCCCTGGCTTACGTGAGAGACAGGAGAGAGCGAGCCGGCACCATGGGCGTCAGCTTGCTCACCATATCGCACTGCCCCTGCTTACGTGTGAGACACGAGATGGAGCCGGCTCCATGGGCGTCAGATTGCTCTCCATATCGCACAGCCCTGGCTTACATGTGAGACAGGAGAGAGGGAGCCGGCTCCATGGGCGTCAGCTTGCTCTCCGCATCAAACTGCCCTGGCTTACGTGTGAGACAGGAGAGAGGGAGCCCCCTCCATGGGCGTCAGCTTGCTCTCCATATCGCACTGCCCTGGTTTACGTGTGAGACAGGAGAGAGGGAGCCGGCTCCATGGGCGTCAGCTTGCTCTCCGTATCGCACTGCCCTGGCTTACGTGTGAGACAGGAGAGAGGGAGCCGGCTCCATGGGCGTCAGCTTGCACTCCACATCGCAATGTCCTGGCTTACGTGTGACACAGGAGAGAGGGAGCCGGCTCCATGGGCGTCAGCTTGCTCTACATATTGCACTGCCCTGGCTTACGTGTGAGACAGGAGAGAGGGAGCCGGCTTCATGGGCGTCAGCTTGCTCTCCATATTGCACTGCCCTGGCTTACGTGTGAGACAGGAGAGAGGGAGCCGGCTTCATGGGCGTCAGCTTGCACTCCACATCGCAATGTCCTGGCTTACGTGTGTCACAGGAGAGAGGGAGCCGGCTCCATGGGCATCAGCTTGCTCTCCATATTGCACTGCCCTGGCTTACCTGTGAGACAGGAGAGAGGGAGCCGGCTCCATGGGCGTCAGCTTGCTCTCCATATCGCAATGCCCTGGCTTACGTGTGAGACAGGAGAGAGGGAGCCGGCTCCATGGGCGTCAGCTTGCTCTCCATATCGTACTGCGTTGGCTTACCTGTGAGACAGGAGAGAGGGAGCCGGCTCCATGGGCGTCAGCTTGCTCTCCATATCTCACTGCCCAGGCTTACGTGTGAGACAGGAGAGAGGGAGCCGGCTCCATGGGCGTCAGCTTGTTCTCCATATCGCACTGCCCTGGCTTACGTGAGAGACAGGAGAGAGCGAGCCGGCTCCATGGGCGTCAGCTTGCTCACCATATCGCACTGCCCCTGCTTACGTGTGAGACACGAGATGGAGCCGGCTCCATGGGCGTCAGCTTGCTCTCCATATCGCACAGCCCTGGATTACATGTGAGACAGGAGAGAGGGAGCCGGCTCCATGGGCGTCAGCTTGCTCTCCGCATCAAACTGCCCTGGCTTACGTGTGAGACAGGAGAGAGGGAGCCCCCTCCATGGGCGTCAGCTTGCTCTCCACATCAAACTGCCCTGGATTACGTGTGAGACATGAGAGAGGAAGCCCCCTCCATGGGCGTCAGCTTGCTCTCCATATCGCACTGCCCTGGTTTACGTGTGAGACAGGAGAGAGGGAGCCGGCTCCATGGGCGTCAGCTTGCTCTCCGTATCGCACTGCCCTGGCTTACGTGTGAGACAGGAGAGAGGGAGCCGGCTTCATGGGCGTCAGCTTGCTCTCCACATCGCACTGCCCTGGCTTACGTGTGACACAGGAGAGAGGGAGCCGGCTTCATGGGCGTCTGCTTGCTCTCCACATCGCACTGCCCTGGCTTACCTGTGACACAGGAGAGAGGGAGCCGGGTCCATGAGCGTCAGCTTGCTCTCCGTATCGCACTGCCCTGCCATACGTGTGAGACGGGAGAGAGGGAGCCGGCTCCATGAGCGTCAGCTTGCTCTCCGCATCGAACTGCCCTGGCTTACGTGTGAGACAGGAGAGAGGGAGCCGGCTTCATGGGCGTCAGCTTGCTCTCCACATCGCACTGCCCTGGCTTACGTGATACACAGGAGAGAGGGAGCCGGCTTCATGGGCGTCTGCTTGCTCTCCACATCGCACTGCCCTGGCTTACGTGTGACACAGGAGAGAGGGAGCCGTCTTCATGGGCGTCAGCTTGCTCTCCGTATCACACTGCCCTGGCTTACATGTGAGACAGGAGAGAGGGAGCCGGCTCCATGGGCGTCAGCTTGCTCTCCGTGTAGCACAACCCTGGCTTACGTGTGAGACAGGATAGAGGGAGCCGGCTTCATGGGCGTCAGCTTGCTCTCCGTATCGCACTGCCCTGGCTTACATGTGAGACAGGAGAGAGGGAGCCGGCTCCATGGGCGTCAGCTTGCTCTCCGTATAGCACAGCCCTGGCTTACATGTGAGACAGGATAGAGGGAGCCGGCTTCATGGGCGTCAGCTTGCTCTCCATATCGCACTGCCCTGGCTTACGTGTGAGACACGAGAGCGGGAGCAGGCTCCATGGGCGTCAGCTTGCTCTCCATATCGCACTGACCTGCCTTATATGTGAGACAGGAGAGAGGGAGCCGGCTCCATGGGCGTCAGCTTGCTCTGCGCATCGAACTGCCCTGGTTTACGTCTGAGACATGAGAGAGGGTGCCCCCTCCATGGGGGTCAGCTTGCTCTCCGTATCGCACTGCCCTGGCTTACGTGTGAGACAAGAGAGAGGGAGCCGGCTCCATGGGCGTCAGCTTGCTCTCCATATCGCACTGCCCTGGCTTACATGTGAGACAGGAGAGAGGGAGCCGGCTCCATGGGCGTCAGCTTGCTCTCCATATCGCACTGCCCTGGCTTACGTGTGAGACAGGAGAGAGGGAGCCGGCTCCATGGGCGTCAGCTTGCTCTCCATATCGTACTGCCCTGGCTTACCTGTGAACAGGAGAGAGGGAGCCGGCTCCATGGGCGTCAGCTTGCTCTCCATATCTCACTGCCCAGGCTTACGTGTGAGACAGGAGAGAGGGAGCCGGCTCCATGGGCGTCAGCTTGTTCTCCATATCGCACTGCCCTGGCTTACGTGAGAGACAGGAGAGAGCGAGCCGGCACCATGGGCGTCAGCTTGCTCACCATATCGCTCTGCCCCTGCTTACGTGTGAGACACGAGATGGAGCCGGCTCCATGGGCGTCAGATTGCTCTCCATATCGCACAGCCCTGGCTTACATGTGAGACAGGAGAGAGGGAGCCGGCTCCATGGGCGTCAGCTTGCTCTCCGCATCAAACTGCCCTGGCTTACGTGTGAGACAGGAGAGAGGGAGCCCCCTCCATGGGCGTCAGCTTGCTCTCCATATCGCACTGCCCTGGTTTACGTCTGAGACAGGAGAGAGGGAGCCGGCTCCATGGGCGTCAGCTTGCTCTCCGTATCGCACTGCCCTGGCTTACGTGTGAGACAGGAGAGAGGGAGCCTGCTCCATGGGCGTCAGCTTGCTCTCCGCATCAAACTGCCCTGGCTTACGTGTGAGACAGGAGAGAGGGAGCCCCCTCCATATGCGTCAGCTTGCTCTCCATATCGCACTGCCCTGGTTTACGTGTGAGACAGGAGAGAGGGAGCCGGCTCCATGGGCGTCAGCTTGCTCTCCGTATCGCACTGCCCTGGCTTACGTGTGAGACAGGAGAGAGGGAGCCGGCTCCATGGGCGTCAGCTTGCACTCCACATCGCAATGTCCTGGCTTACGTGTGACACAGGAGAGAGGGAGCCGGCTCCATGGGCGTCAGCTTGCTCTACATATTGCACTGCCCTGGCTTACGTGTGAGACAGGAGAGAGGGAGCCGGCTTCATGGGCGTCAGCTTGCTCTCCATATTGCACTGCCCTGGCTTACGTGTGAGACAGGAGAGAGGGAGCCGGCTTCATGGGCGTCAGCTTGCACTCCACATCGCAATGTCCTGGCTTACGTGTGTCACAGGAGAGAGGGAGCCGGCTCCATGGGCATCAGCTTGCTCTCCATATTGCACTGCCCTGGCTTACCTGTGAGACAGGAGAGAGGGAGCCGGCTCCATGGGCGTCAGCTTGCTCTCCATATCGCAATGCCCTGGCTTACGTGTGAGACAGGAGAGAGGGAGCCGGCTCCATGGGCGTCAGCTTGCTCTCCATATCGTACTGCCCTGGCTTACCTGTGAGACAGGAGAGAGGGAGCCGGCTCCATGGGCGTCAGCTTGCTCTCCATATCTCACTGCCCAGGCTTACGTGTGAGACAGGAGAGAGGGAGCGGGCTCCATGGGCGTCAGCTTGTTCTCCATATCGCACTGCCCTGGCTTACGTGAGAGACAGGAGAGAGCGAGCCGGCTCCATGGGCGTCAGCTTGCTCACCATATCGCACTGCCCCTGCTTACGTGTGAGACACGAGATGGAGCCGGCTCCATGGGCGTCAGCTTGCTCTCCATATCGCACAGCCCTGGATTACATGTGAGACAGGAGAGAGGGAGCCGGCTCCATGGGCGTCAGCTTGCTCTCCGCATCAAACTGCCCTGGCTTACGTGTGAGACAGGAGAGAGGGAGCCCCCTCCATGGGCGTCAGCTTGCTCTCCACATCAAACTGCCCTGGATTACGTGTGAGACATGAGAGAGGAAGCCCCCTCCATGGGCGTCAGCTTGCTCTCCATATCGCACTGCCCTGGTTTACGTGTGAGACAGGAGAGAGGGAGCCGGCTCCATGGGCGTCAGCTTGCTCTCCGTATCGCACTGCCCTGGCTTACGTGTGAGACAGGAGAGAGGGAGCCGGCTTCATGGGCGTCAGCTTGCTCTCCACATCGCACTGCCCTGGCTTACGTGTGACACAGGAGAGAGGGAGCCGGCTTCATGGGCGTCTGCTTGCTCTCCACATCGCACTGCCCTGGCTTACCTGTGACACAGGAGAGAGGGAGCCGGGTCCATGAGCGTCAGCTTGCTCTCCGTATCGCACTGCCCTGGCATACGTGTGAGACGGGAGAGAGGGAGCCGGCTCCATGAGCGTCAGCTTGCTCTCCGCATCGAACTGCCCTGGCTTACGTGTGAGACAGGAGAGAGGGAGCCGGCTTCATGGGCGTCAGCTTGCTCTCCACATCGCACTGCCCTGGCTTACGTGATACACAGGAGAGAGGGAGCCGGCTTCATGGGCGTCTGCTTGCTCTCCACATCGCACTGCCCTGGCTTACGTGTGACACAGGAGAGAGGGAGCCGTCTTCATGGGCGTCAGCTTGCTCTCCGTATCACACTGCCCTGGCTTACATGTGAGACAGGAGAGAGGGAGCCGGCTCCATGGGCGTCAGCTTGCTCTCCGTGTAGCACAACCCTGGCTTACGTGTGAGACAGGATAGAGGGAGCCGGCTTCATGGGCGTCAGCTTGCTCTCCGTATCGCACTGCCCTGGCTTACATGTGAGACAGGAGAGAGGGAGCCGGCTCCATGGGCGTCAGCTTGCTCTCCGTATAGCACAGCCCTGGCTTACATGTGAGACAGGATAGAGGGAGCCGGCTTCATGGGCGTCAGCTTGCTCTCCATATCGCACTGCCCTGGCTTACGTGTGAGACACGAGAGCGGGAGCAGGCTCCATGGGCGTCAGCTTGCTCTCCATATCGCACTGACCTGCCTTATATGTGAGACAGGAGAGAGGGAGCCGGCTCCATGGGCGTCAGCTTGCTCTGCGCATCGAACTGCCCTGGTTTACGTCTGAGACATGAGAGAGGGTGCCCCCTCCATGGGGGTCAGCTTGCTCTCCGTATCGCACTGCCCTGGCTTACGTGTGAGACAAGAGAGAGGGAGCCGGCTCCATGGGCGTCAGCTTGCTCTCCATATCGCACTGCCCTGGCTTACATGTGAGACAGGAGAGAGGGAGCCGGCTCCATGGGCGTCAGCTTGCTCTCCATATCGCACTGCCCTGGCTTACGTGTGAGACAGGAGAGAGGGAGCCGGCTCCATGGGCGTCAGCTTGCTCTCCATATCGTACTGCCCTGGCTTACCTGTGAGACAGGAGAGAGGGAGCCGGCTCCATGGGCGTCAGCTTGCTCTCCATATCTCACAGCCCAGGCTTACGTGTGAGACAGGAGAGAGGGAGCCGGCTCCATGGGCGTCAGCTTGTTCTCCATATCGCACTGCCCTGGCTTACGTGAGAGACAGGAGAGAGCGAGCCGGCACCATGGGCGTCAGCTTGCTCACCATATCGCTCTGCCCCTGCTTACGTGTGAGACACGAGATGGAGCCGGCTCCATGGGCGTCAGATTGCTCTCCATATCGCACAGCCCTGGCTTACATGTGAGACAGGAGAGAGGGAGCCGGCTCCATGGGCGTCAGCTTGCTCTCCGCATCAAACTGCCCTGGCTTACGTGTGAGACAGGAGAGAGGGAGCCCCCTCCATGGGCGTCAGCTTGCTCTCCATATCGCACTACCCTGGTTTACGTGTGAGACAGGAGAGAGGGAGCCGGCTCCATGGGCGTCAGCTTGCTCTCCGTATCGCACTGCCCTGGCTTACGTGTGAGACAGGAGAGAGGGAGCCTGCTCCATGGGCGTCAGCTTGCACTCCACATCGCAATGTCCTGGCTTACGTGTGACACAGGAGAGAGGGAGCCGGCTCCATGGGCGTCAGCTTGCTCTACATATTGCACTGCCCTGGCTTACGTGTGAGACAGGAGAGAGGGAGCCGGCTTCATGGGCGTCAGCTTGCTCTCCATATTGCACTGCCCTGGCTTACGTGTGAGACAGGAGAGAGGGAGCCGGCTTCATGGGCGTCAGCTTGCACTCCACATCGCAATGTCCTGGCTTACGTGTGTCACAGGAGAGAGGGAGCCGGCTCCATGGGCATCAGCTTGCTCTCCATATTGCACTGCCCTGGCTTACCTGTGAGACAGGAGAGAGGGAGCCGGCTCCATGGGCGTCAGCTTGCTCTCCATATCGCAATGCCCTGGCTTACGTGTGAGACAGGAGAGAGGGAGCCGGCTCCATGGGCGTCAGCTTTCTCTCCATATCGTACTGCCCTGGCTTACCTGTGAGACAGGAGAGAGGGAGCCGGCTCCATGGGCGTCAGCTTGCTCTCCATATCTCACTGCCCAGGCTTACGTGTGAGACAGGAGAGAGGGAGCCGGCTCCATGGGCGTCAGCTTGCTCTCCATATCGTACTGCCCTGGCTTACCTGTGAGACAGGAGAGAGGGAGCCGGCTCCATGGGCGTCAGCTTGCTCTCCATATCTCACTGCCCAGGCTTACGTGTGAGACAGGAGAGAGGGAGCCGGCTCCATGGGCGTCAGCTTGTTCTCCATATCGCACTGCCCTGGCTTACGTGAGAGACAGGAGAGAGCGAGCCGGCTCCATGGGCGTCAGCTTGCTCACCATATCGCACTGCCCCTGCTTACGTGTGAGACACGAGATGGAGCCGGCTCCATGGGCGTCAGCTTGCTCTCCATATCGCACAGCCCTGGATTACATGTGAGACAGGAGAGAGGGAGCCGGCTCCATGGGCGTCAGCTTGCTCTCCGCATCAAACTGCCCTGGCTTACGTGTGAGACAGGAGAGAGGGAGCCCCCTCCATGGGCGTCAGCTTGCTCTCCACATCAAACTGCCCTGGATTACGTGTGAGACATGAGAGAGGAAGCCCCCTCCATGGGCGTCAGCTTGCTCTCCATATCGCACTGCCCTGGTTTACGTGTGAGACAGGAGAGAGGGAGCTGGCTCCATGGGCGTCAGCTTGCTCTCCGTATCGCACTGCCCTGGCTTACGTGTGAGACAGGAGAGAGGGAGCCGGCTTCATGGGCGTCAGCTTGCTCTCCACATCGCACTGCCCTGGCTTACGTGTGACACAGGAGAGAGGGAGCCGGCTTCATGGGCGTCTGCTTGCTCTCCACATCGCACTGCCCTGGCTTACGTGAGAGACAGGAGAGAGCGAGCCGGCACCATGGGCGTCAGCTTGCTCACCATATCGCTCTGCCCCTGCTTACGTGTGAGACACGAGATGGAGCCGGCTCCATGGGCGTCAGATTGCTCTCCATATCGCACAGCCCTGGCTTACATGTGAGACAGGAGAGAGGGAGCCGGCTCCATGGGCGTCAGCTTGCTCTCCGCATCAAACTGCCCTGGCTTACGTGTGAGACAGGAGAGAGGGAGCCCCCTCCATGGGCGTCAGCTTGCTCTCCATATCGCACTGCCCTGGTTTACGTGTGAGACAGGAGAGAGGGAGCCGGCTCCATGGGCGTCAGCTTGCTCTCCGTATCGCACTGCCCTGGCTTACGTGTGAGACAGGAGAGAGGGAGCCGGCTCCATGGGCGTCAGCTTGCACTCCACATCGCAATGTCCTGGCTTACGTGTGACACAGGAGAGAGGGAGCCGGCTCCATGGGCGTCAGCTTGCTCTACATATTGCACTGCCCTGGCTTACGTGTGAGACAGGAGAGAGGGAGCCGGCTTCATGGGCGTCAGCTTGCTCTCCATATTGCACTGCCCTGGCTTACGTGTGAGACAGGAGAGAGGGAGCCGGCTTCATGGGCGTCAGCTTGCACTCCACATCGCAATGTCCTGGCTTACGTGTGTCACAGGAGAGAGGGAGCCGGCTCCATGGGCATCAGCTTGCTCTCCATATTGCACTGCCCTGGCTTACCTGTGAGACAGGAGAGAGGGAGCCGGCTCCATGGGCGTCAGCTTGCTCTCCATATCGCAATGCCCTGGCTTACGTGTGAGACAGGAGAGAGGGAGCCGGCTCCATGGGCGTCAGCTTTCTCTCCATATCGTACTGCCCTGGTTTACCTGTGAGACAGGAGAGAGGGAGCCGGCTCCATGGGCGTCAGCTTGCTCTCCATATCTCACTGCCCAGGCTTACGTGTGAGACAGGAGAGAGGGAGCCGGCTCCATGGGCGTCAGCTTGCTCTCCATATCGTACTGCCCTGGCTTACCTGTGAGACAGGAGAGAGGGAGCCGGCTCCATGGGCGTCAGCTTGCTCTCCATATCTCACTGCCCAGGCTTACGTGTGAGACAGGAGAGAGGGAGCCGGCTCCATGGGCGTCAGCTTGTTCTCCATATCGCACTGCCCTGGCTTACGTGAGAGACAGGAGAGAGCGAGCCGGCTCCATGGGCGTCAGCTTGCTCACCATATCGCACTGCCCCTGCTTACGTGTGAGACACGAGATGGAGCCGGCTCCATGGGCGTCAGCTTGCTCTCCATATCGCACAGCCCTGGATTACATGTGAGACAGGAGAGAGGGAGCCGGCTCCATGGGCGTCAGCTTGCTCTCCGCATCAAACTGCCCTGGCTTACGTGTGAGACAGGAGAGAGGGAGCCCCCTCCATGGGCGTCAGCTTGCTCTCCACATCAAACTGCCCTGGATTACGTGTGAGACATGAGAGAGGAAGCCCCCTCCATGGGCGTCAGCTTGCTCTCCATATCGCACTGCCCTGGTTTACGTGTGAGACAGGAGAGAGGGAGCTGGCTCCATGGGCGTCAGCTTGCTCTCCGTATCGCACTGCCCTGGCTTACGTGTGAGACAGGAGAGAGGGAGCCGGCTTCATGGGCGTCAGCTTGCTCTCCACATCGCACTGCCCTGGCTTACGTGTGACACAGGAGAGAGGGAGCCGGCTTCATGGGCGTCTGCTTGCTCTCCACATCGCACTGCCCTGGCTTACGTGAGAGACAGGAGAGAGCGAGCCGGCACCATGGGCGTCAGCTTGCTCACCATATCGCTCTGCCCCTGCTTACGTGTGAGACACGAGATGGAGCCGGCTCCATGGGCGTCAGATTGCTCTCCATATCGCACAGCCCTGGCTTACATGTGAGACAGGAGAGAGGGAGCCGGCTCCATGGGCGTCAGCTTGCTCTCCGCATCAAACTGCCCTGGCTTACGTGTGAGACAGGAGAGAGGGAGCCCCCTCCATGGGCGTCAGCTTGCTCTCCATATCGCACTGCCCTGGTTTACGTGTGAGACAGGAGAGAGGGAGCCGGCTCCATGGGCGTCAGCTTGCTCTCCGTATCGCACTGCCCTGGCTTACGTGTGAGACAGGAGAGAGGGAGCCGGCTCCATGGGCGTCAGCTTGCACTCCACATCGCAATGTCCTGGCTTACGTGTGACACAGGAGAGAGGGAGCCGGCTCCATGGGCGTCAGCTTGCTCTACATATTGCACTGCCCTGGCTTACGTGTGAGACAGGAGAGAGGGAGCCGGCTTCATGGGCGTCAGCTTGCTCTCCATATTGCACTGCCCTGGCTTACGTGTGAGACAGGAGAGAGGGAGCCGGCTTCATGGGCGTCAGCTTGCACTCCACATCGCAATGTCCTGGCTTACGTGTGTCACAGGAGAGAGGGAGCCGGCTCCATGGGCATCAGCTTGCTCTCCATATTGCACTGCCCTGGCTTACCTGTGAGACAGGAGAGAGGGAGCCGGCTCCATGGGCGTCAGCTTGCACTCCACATCGCACTGCCCTGGCTTACGTGTGAGACAGGAGAGAGGGAGCCGGCTCCATGGGCGTCAGCTTGCACTCCACATCGCAATGTCCTGGCTTACGTGTGACACAGGAGAGAGGGAGCCGGCTCCATGGGCGTCAGCTTGCTCTACATATTGCACTGCCCTGGCTTACGTGTGAGACAGGAGAGAGGGAGCCGGCTTCATGGGCGTCAGCTTGCTCTCCATATTGCACTGCCCTGGCTTACGTGTGAGACAGGAGAGAGGGAGCCGGCTTCATGGGCGTCAGCTTGCACTCCACATCGCAATGTCCTGGCTTACGTGTGTCACAGGAGAGAGGGAGCCGGCTCCATGGGCATCAGCTTGCTCTCCATATTGCACTGCCCTGGCTTACCTGTGAGACAGGAGAGAGGGAGCCGGCTCCATGGGCGTCAGCTTGCTCTCCATATCGCAATGCCCTGGCTTACGTGTGAGACAGGAGAGAGGGAGCCGGCTCCATGGGCGTCAGCTTGCTCTCCATATCGTACTGCCCTGGCTTACCTGTGAGACAGGAGAGAGGGAGCCGGCTCCATGGGCGTCAGCTTGCTCTCCATATCTCACTGCCCAGGCTTACGTGTGAGACAGGAGAGAGGGAGCGGGCTCCATGGGCGTCAGCTTGTTCTCCATATCGCACTGCCCTGGCTTACGTGAGAGACAGGAGAGAGCGAGCCGGCTCCATGGGCGTCAGCTTGCTCACCATATCGCACTGCCCCTGCTTACGTGTGAGACACGAGATGGAGCCGGCTCCATGGGCGTCAGCTTGCTCTCCATATCGCACAGCCCTGGATTACATGTGAGACAGGAGAGAGGGAGCCGGCTCCATGGGCGTCAGCTTGCTCTCCGCATCAAACTGCCCTGGCTTACGTGTGAGACAGGAGAGAGGGAGCCCCCTCCATGGGCGTCAGCTTGCTCTCCACATCAAACTGCCCTGGATTACGTGTGAGACATGAGAGAGGAAGCCCCCTCCATGGGCGTCAGCTTGCTCTCCATATCGCACTGCCCTGGTTTACGTGTGAGACAGGAGAGAGGGAGCCGGCTCCATGGGCGTCAGCTTGCTCTCCGTATCGCACTGCCCTGGCTTACGTGTGAGACAGGAGAGAGGGAGCCGGCTTCATGGGCGTCAGCTTGCTCTCCACATCGCACTGCCCTGGCTTACGTGTGACACAGGAGAGAGGGAGCCGGCTTCATGGGCGTCTGCTTGCTCTCCACATCGCACTGCCCTGGCTTACCTGTGACACAGGAGAGAGGGAGCCGGGTCCATGAGCGTCAGCTTGCTCTCCGTATCGCACTGCCCTGGCATACGTGTGAGACGGGAGAGAGGGAGCCGGCTCCATGAGCGTCAGCTTGCTCTCCGCATCGAACTGCCCTGGCTTACGTGTGAGACAGGAGAGAGGGAGCCGGCTTCATGGGCGTCAGCTTGCTCTCCACATCGCACTGCCCTGGCTTACGTGATACACAGGAGAGAGGGAGCCGGCTTCATGGGCGTCTGCTTGCTCTCCACATCGCACTGCCCTGGCTTACGTGTGACACAGGAGAGAGGGAGCCGTCTTCATGGGCGTCAGCTTGCTCTCCGTATCACACTGCCCTGGCTTACATGTGAGACAGGAGAGAGGGAGCCGGCTCCATGGGCGTCAGCTTGCTCTCCGTATAGCACAACCCTGGCTTACGTGTGAGACAGGATAGAGGGAGCCGGCTTCATGGGCGTCAGCTTGCTCTCCGTATCGCACTGCCCTGGCTTACATGTGAGACAGGAGAGAGGGAGCCGGCTCCATGGGCGTCAGCTTGCTCTCCGTATAGCACAGCCCTGGCTTACATGTGAGACAGGATAGAGGGAGCCGGCTTCATGGGCGTCAGCTTGCTCTCCATATCGCACTGCCCTGGCTTACGTGTGAGACACGAGAGCGGGAGCAGGCTCCATGGGCGTCAGCTTGCTCTCCATATCGCACTGACCTGCCTTATATGTGAGACAGGAGAGAGGGAGCCGGCTCCATGGGCGTCAGCTTGCTCTGCGCATCGAACTGCCCTGGCTTACGTCTGAGACATGAGAGAGGGTGCCCCCTCCATGGGGGTCAGCTTGCTCTCCGTATCGCACTGCCCTGGCTTACGTGTGAGACAAGAGAGAGGGAGCCGGCTCCATGGGCGTCAGCTTGCTCTCCATATCGCACTGCCCTGGCTTACATGTGAGACAGGAGAGAGGGAGCCGGCTCCATGGGCGTCAGCTTGCTCTCCATATCGCACTGCCCTGGCTTACGTGTGAGACAGGAGAGAGGGAGCCGGCTCCATGGGCGTCAGCTTGCTCTCCATATCGTACTGCCCTGGCTTACCTGTGAGACAGGAGAGAGGGAGCCGGCTCCATGGGCGTCAGCTTGCTCTCCATATCTCACTGCCCAGGCTTACGTGTGAGACAGGAGAGAGGGAGCCGGCTCCATGGGCGTCAGCTTGTTCTCCATATCGCACTGCCCTGGCTTACGTGAGAGACAGGAGAGAGCGAGCCGGCACCATGGGCGTCAGCTTGCTCACCATATCGCACTGCCCCTGCTTACGTGTGAGACACGAGATGGAGCCGGCTCCATGGGCGTCAGATTGCTCTCCATATCGCACAGCCCTGGCTTACATGTGAGACAGGAGAGAGGGAGCCGGCTCCATGGGCGTCAGCTTGCTCTCCGCATCAAACTGCCATGGCTTACGTGTGAGACAGGAGAGAGGGAGCCCCCTCCATGGGCGTCAGCTTGCTCTCCATATCGCAATGCCCTGGTTTACGTGTGAGACAGGAGAGAGGGAGCCGGCTCCATGGGCGTCAGCTTGCTCTCCGTATCGCACTGCCCTGGCTTACGTGTGAGACAGGAGAGAGGGAGCCGGCTCCATGGGCGTCAGCTTGCACTCCACATCGCAATGTCCTGGCTTACGTGTGACACAGGAGAGAGGGAGCCGGCTCCATGGGCGTCAGCTTGCTCTACATATCGCACTGCCCTGGCTTACGTGTGAGACAAGAGAGAGGGAGCGGGCTCCATGGGCGTCAGCTTGCTCTCCATATCGCACTGCCCTGGCTTTCATGTGAGACAGGAGAGAGGGAGCCGGCTCCATGGGCGTCAGCTTGCTCTCCATATCGCACTGCCCTGGCTTACGTGTGAGACAGGAGAGAGGGAGCCGGCTCCATGAGCGTCAGCTTGCTCTCCATATCGTACTGCCCTGGCTTACCTGTGAGACAGGAGAGAGGGAGCCGGCTCCATGGGCGTCAGCTTGCTCTCCATATCTCACTGCCCAGGCTTACGTGTGAGACAGGAGAGAGGGAGCCGGCTCCATGGGCGTCAGCTTGTTCTCCATATCGCACTGCCCTGGCTTACGTGAGAGACAGGAGAGAGCGAGCCGGCACCATGGGCGTCAGCTTGCTCACCATATCGCACTGCCCCTGCTTACGTGTGAGACACGAGATGGAGCCGGCTCCATGGGCGTCAGATTGCTCTCCATATCGCACAGCCCTGGCTTACATGTGAGACAGGAGAGTGGGAGCCGGCTCCATGGGCGTCAGCTTGCTCTCCGTATCGCACTGCCCTGGCTTACGTGTGAGACAGGAGAGAGGGAGCCGGCTTCATGGGCGTCAGCTTGCTCTCCACATCGCACTGCCCTGGCTTACGTGTGACACAGGAGAGAGGGAGCCGGCTTCATGGGCGTCTGCTTGCTCTCCACATCGCACTGCCCTGGATTACGTGAGAGACAGGAGAGAGCGAGCCGGCACCATGGGCGTCAGCTTGCTCACCATATCGCTCTGCCCCTGCTTACGTGTGAGACACGAGATGGAGCCGGCTCCATGGGCGTCAGATTGCTCTCCATATCGCACAGCCCTGGCTTACATGTGAGACAGGAGAGAGGGAGCCGGCTCCATGGGCGTCAGCTTGCTCTCCGCATCAAACTGCCCTGGCTTACGTGTGAGACAGGAGAGAGGGAGCCCCCTCCATGGGCGTCAGCTTGCTCTCCATATCGCACTGCCCTGGTTTACGTGTGAGACAGGAGAGAGGGAGCCGGCTCCATGGGCGTCAGCTTGCTCTCCGTATCGCACTGCACTGGCTTACGTGTGAGACAGGAGAGAGGGAGCCGGCTCCATGGGCGTCAGCTTGCACTCCACATCGCAATGTCCTGGCTTACGTGTGACACAGGAGAGAGGGAGCCGGCTCCATGGGCGTCAGCTTGCTCTACATATTGCACTGCCCTGGCTTACGTGTGAGACAGGAGAGAGGGAGCCGGCTTCATGGGCGTCAGCTTGCTCTCCATATTGCACTGCCCTGGCTTACGTGTGAGACAGGAGAGAGGGAGCCGGCTTCATGGGCGTCAGCTTGCACTCCACATCGCAATGTCCTGGCTTACGTGTGTCACAGGAGAGAGGGAGCCGGCTCCATGGGCATCAGCTTGCTCTCCATATTGCACTGCCCTGGCTTACCTGTGAGACAGGAGAGAGGGAGACGGCTCCATGGGCGTCAGCTTGCTCTCCATATCGCAATGCCCTGGCTTACGTGTGAGACAGGAGAGAGGGAGCCGGCTCCATGGGCGTCAGCTTTCTCTCCATATCGTACTGCCCTGGCTTACCTGTGAGACAGGAGAGAGGGAGCCGGCTCCATGGGCGTCAGCTTGCTCTCCATATCTCACTGCCCAGGCTTACGTGTGAGACAGGAGAGAGGGAGCCGGCTCCATGGGCGTCAGCTTGCTCTCCATATCGTACTGCCCTGGCTTACCTGTGAGACAGGAGAGAGGGAGCCGGCTCCATGGGCGTCAGCTTGCTCTCCATATCTCACTGCCCAGGCTTACGTGTGAGACAGGAGAGAGGGAGCCGGCTCCATGGGCGTCAGCTTGTTCTCCATATCGCACTGCCCTGGCTTACGTGAGAGACAGGAGAGAGCGAGCCGGCTCCATGGGCGTCAGCTTGCTCACCATATCGCACTGCCCCTGCTTACGTGTGAGACACGAGATGGAGCCGGCTCCATGGGCGTCAGCTTGCTCTCCATATCGCACAGCCCTGGATTACATGTGAGACAGGAGAGAGGGAGCCGGCTCCATGGGCGTCAGCTTGCTCTCCGCATCAAACTGCCCTGGCTTACGTGTGAGACAGGAGAGAGGGAGCCCCCTCCATGGGCGTCAGCTTGCTCTCCACATCAAACTGCCCTGGATTACGTGTGAGACATGAGAGAGGAAGCCCCCTCCATGGGCGTCAGCTTGCTCTCCATATCGCACTGCCCTGGTTTACGTGTGAGACAGGAGAGAGGGAGCCGGCTCCATGGGCGTCAGCTTGCTCTCCGTATCGCACTGCCCTGGCTTACGTGTGAGACAGGAGAGAGGGAGCCGGCTTCATGGGCGTCAGCTTGCTCTCCACATCGCACTGCCCTGGCTTACGTGTGACACAGGAGAGAGGGAGCCGGCTTCATGGGAGTCTGCTTGCTCTCCACATCGCACTGCCCTGGCTTACCTGTGACACAGGAGAGAGGGAGCCGGGTCCATGAGCGTCAGCTTGCTCTCCGTATCGCACTGCCCTGGCATACGTGTGAGACGGGAGAGAGGGAGCCGGCTCCATGAGCGTCAGCTTGCTCTCCGCATCGAACTGCCCTGGCTTACGTGTGAGACAGGAGAGAGGGAGCCGGCTTCATGGGCGTCAGCTTGCTCTCCACATCGCACTGCCCTGGCTTACGTGATACACAGGAGAGAGGGAGCCGGCTTCATGGGCGTCTGCTTGCTCTCCACATCGCACTGCCCTGGCTTACGTGTGACACAGGAGAGAGGGAGCCGTCTTCATGGGCGTCAGCTTGCTCTCCGTATCACACTGCCCTGGCTTACATGTGAGACAGGAGAGAGGGAGCCGGCTCCATGGGCGTCAGCTTGCTCTCCGTATAGCACAACCCTGGCTTACGTGTGAGACAGGATAGAGGGAGCCGGCTTCATGGGCGTCAGCTTGCTCTCCGTATCGCACTGCCCTGGCTTACATGTGAGACAGGAGAGAGGGAGCCGGCTCCATGGGCGTCAGCTTGCTCTCCGTATAGCACAGCCCTGGCTTACATGTGAGACAGGATAGAGGGAGCCGGCTTCATGGGCGTCAGCTTGCTCTCCATATCGCACTGCCCTGGCTTACGTGTGAGACACGAGAGCGGGAGCAGGCTCCATGGGCGTCAGCTTGCTCTCCATATCGCACTGACCTGCCTTATATGTGAGACAGGAGAGAGGGAGCCGGCTCCATGGGCGTCAGCTTGCTCTGCGCATCGAACTGCCCTGGCTTACGTCTGAGACATGAGAGAGGGTGCCCCCTCCATGGGGGTCAGCTTGCTCTCCGTATCGCACTGCCCTGGCTTACGTGTGAGACAAGAGAGAGGGAGCCGGCTCCATGGGCGTCAGCTTGCTCTCCATATCGCACTGCCCTGGCTTACATGTGAGACAGGAGAGAGGGAGCCGGCTCCATGGGCGTCAGCTTGCTCTCCATATCGCACTGCCCTGGCTTACGTGTGAGACAGGAGAGAGGGAGCCGGCTCCATGGGCGTCAGCTTGCTCTCCATATCGTACTGCCCTGGCTTACCTGTGAGACAGGAGAGAGGGAGCCGGCTCCATGGGCGTCAGCTTGCTCTCCATATCTCACTGCCCAGGCTTACGTGTGAGACAGGAGAGAGGGAGCCGGCTCCATGGGCGTCAGCTTGTTCTCCATATCGCACTGCCCTGGCTTACGTGAGAGACAGGAGAGAGCGAGCCGGCACCATGGGCGTCAGCTTGCTCACCATATCGCACTGCCCCTGCTTACGTGTGAGACACGAGATGGAGCCGGCTCCATGGGCGTCAGATTGCTCTCCATATCGCACAGCCCTGGCTTACATGTGAGACAGGAGAGAGGGAGCCGGCTCCATGGGCGTCAGCTTGCTCTCCGCATCAAACTGCCATGGCTTACGTGTGAGACAGGAGAGAGGGAGCCCCCTCCATGGGCGTCAGCTTGCTCTCCATATCGCACTGCCCTGGTTTACGTGTGAGACAGGAGAGAGGGAGCCGGCTCCATGGGCGTCAGCTTGCTCTCCGTATCGCACTGCCCTGGCTTACGTGTGAGACAGGAGAGAGGGAGCCGGCTCCATGGGCGTCAGCTTGCACTCCACATCGCAATGTCCTGGCTTACGTGTGACACAGGAGAGAGGGAGCCGGCTTCATGGGCGTCAGCTTGCTCTACATATCGCACTGCCCTGGCTTACGTGTGAGACAAGAGAGAGGGAGCGGGCTCCATGGGCGTCAGCTTGCTCTCCATATCGCACTGCCCTGGCTTACATGTGAGACAGGAGAGAGGGAGCCGGCTCCATGGGCGTCAGCTTGCTCTCCATATCGCACTGCCCTGGCTTACGTGTGAGACAGGAGAGAGGGAGCCGGCTCCATGAGCGTCAGCTTGCTCTCCATATCGTACTGCCCTGGCTTACCTGTGAGACAGGAGAGAGGGAGCCGGCTCCATGGGCGTCAGCTTGCTCTCCATATCTCACTGCCCAGGCTTACGTGTGAGACAGGAGAGAGGGAGCCGGCTCCATGGGCGTCAGCTTGTTCTCCATATCGCACTGCCCTGGCTTACGTGAGAGACAGGAGAGAGCGAGCCGGCACCATGGGCGTCAGCTTGCTCACCATATCGCACTGCCCCTGCTTACGTGTGAGACACGAGATGGAGCCGGCTCCATGGGCGTCAGATTGCTCTCCATATCGCACAGCCCTGGCTTACATGTGAGACAGGAGAGAGGGAGCCGGCTCCATGGGCGTCAGCTTGCTCTCCGCATCAAACTGCCCTGGCTTACGTGTGAGACAGGAGAGAGGGAGCCCCCTCCATGGGCGTCAGCTTGCTCTCCATATCGCACTGCCCTGGTTTACGTGTGAGACAGGAGAGAGGGAGCCGGCTCCATGGGCGTCAGCTTGCTCTCCGTATCGCACTGCCCTGGCTTACGTGTGAGACAGTAGAGAGGGAGCCGGCTCCATGGGCGTCAGCTTGCACTCCACATCGCAATGTCCTGGCTTACGTGTGACACAGGAGAGAGGGAGCCGGCTCCATGGGCGTCAGCTTGCTCTACATATCGCACTGCCCTGGCTTACGTGTGAGACAAGAGAGAGGGAGCGGGCTCCATGGGCGTCAGCTTGCTCTCCATATCGCACTGCCCTGGCTTACATGTGAGACAGGAGAGAGGGAGCCGGCTCCATGGGCGTCAGCTTGCTCTCCATATCGCACTGCCCTGGCTTACGTGTGAGACAGGAGAGAGGGAGCCGGCTCCATGAGCGTCAGCTTGCTCTCCATATCGTACTGCCCTGGCTTACCTGTGAGACAGGAGAGAGGGAGCCGGCTCCATGGGCGTCAGCTTGCTCTCCATATCTCACTGCCCAGGCTTACGTGTGAGACAGGAGAGAGGGAGCCGGCTCCATGGGCGTCAGCTTGTTCTCCATATCGCACTGCCCTGGCTTACGTGAGAGACAGGAGAGAGCGAGCCGGCACCATGGGCGTCAGCTTGCTCACCATATCGCACTGCCCCTGCTTACGTGTGAGACACGAGATGGAGCCGGCTCCATGGGCGTCAGATTGCTCTCCATATCGCACAGCCCTGGCTTACCTGTGAGACAGGAGAGAGGGAGCCGGCTCCATGGGCGTCAGCTTGCTCTCCGCATCAAACTGCCCTGGCTTACGTGTGAGACAGGAGAGAGGGAGCCCCCTCCATGGGCGTCAGCTTGCTCTCCATATCGCACTGCCCTGGTTTACGTGTGAGACAGGAGAGAGGGAGCCGGCTCCATGGGCGTCAGCTTGCTCTCCGTATCGCACTGCCCTGGCTTACGTGTGAGACAGGAGAGAGGGAGCCGGCTCCATGGGCGTCAGCTTGCACTCCACATCGCAATGTCCTGGCTTACGTGTGACACAGGAGAGAGGGAGCCGGCTCCATGGGCGTCAGCTTGCTCTACATATTGCACTGCCCTGGCTTACGTGTGAGACAGGAGAGAGGGAGCCGGCTTCATGGGCGTCAGCTTGCTCTCCATATTGCACTGCCCTGGCTTACGTGTGAGACAGGAGAGAGGGAGCCGGCTTCATGGGCGTCAGCTTGCACTCCACATCGCAATGTCCTGGCTTACGTGTGTCACAGGAGAGAGGGAGCCGGCTCCATGGGCATCAGCTTGCTCTCCATATTGCACTGCCCTGGCTTACCTGTGAGACAGGAGAGAGGGAGCCGGCTCCATGGGCGTCAGCTTGCTCTCCATATCGCAATGCCCTGGCTTACGTGTGAGACAGGAGAGAGGGAGCCGGCTCCATGGGCGTCAGCTTGCTCTCCATATCGTACTGCCCTGGCTTACCTGTGAGACAGGAGAGAGGGAGCCGGCTCCATGGGCGTCAGCTTGCTCTCCATATCTCACTGCCCAGGCTTACGTGTGAGGCAGGAGAGAGGGAGCCGGCTCCATGGGCGTCAGCTTGTTCTCCATATCGCACTGCCCTGGCTTACGTGAGAGACAGGAGAGAGCGAGCCGGCTCCATGGGCGTCAGCTTGCTCACCATATCGCACTGCCCCTGCTTACGTGTGAGACACGAGATGGAGCCGGCTCCATGGGCGTCAGCTTGCTCTCCATATCGCACAGCCCTGGATTACATGTGAGACAGGAGAGAGGGAGCCGGCTCCATGGGCGTCAGCTTGCTCTCCGCATCAAACTGCCCTGGCTTACGTGTGAGACAGGAGAGAGGGAGCCCCCTCCATGGGCGTCAGCTTGCTCTCCACATCAAACTGCCCTGGATTACGTGTGAGACATGAGAGAGGAAGCCCCCTCCATGGGCGTCAGCTTGCTCTCCATATCGCACTGCCCTGGTTTACGTGTGAGACAGGAGAGAGGGAGCCGGCTCCATGGGCGTCAGCTTGCTCTCCGTATCGCACTGCCCTGGCTTACGTGTGAGACAGGAGAGAGGGAGCCGGCTTCATGGGCGTCAGCTTGCTCTCCACATCGCACTGCCCTGGCTTACGTGTGACACAGGAGAGAGGGAGCCGGCTTCATGGGCGTCTGCTTGCTCTCCACATCGCACTGCCCTGGCTTACCTGTGACACAGGAGAGAGGGAGCCGGGTCCATGAGCGTCAGCTTGCTCTCCGTATCGCACTGCCCTGGCATACGTGTGAGACGGGAGAGAGGGAGCCGGCTCCATGAGCGTCAGCTTGCTCTCCGCATCGAACTGCCCTGGCTTACGTGTGAGACAGGAGAGAGGGAGCCGGCTTCATGGGCGTCAGCTTGCTCTCCACATCGCACTGCCCTGGCTTACGTGATACACAGGAGAGAGGGAGCCGGCTTCATGGGCGTCTGCTTGCTCTCCACATCGCACTGCCCTGGCTTACGTGTGACACAGGAGAGAGGGAGCCGTCTTCATGGGCGTCAGCTTGCTCTCCGTATCACACTGCCCTGGCTTACATGTGAGACAGGAGAGAGGGAGCCGGCTCCATGGGCGTCAGCTTGCTCTCCGTGTAGCACAACCCTGGCTTACGTGTGAGACAGGATAGAGGGAGCCGGCTTCATGGGCGTCAGCTTGCTCTCCGTATCGCACTGCCCTGGCTTACATGTGAGACAGGAGAGAGGGAGCCGGCTCCCTGGGCGTCAGCTTGCTCTCCGTATAGCACAGCCCTGGCTTACATGTGAGACAGGATAGAGGGAGCCGGCTTCATGGGCGTCAGCTTGCTCTCCATATCGCACTGCCCTGGCTTACGTGTGAGACACGAGAGCGGGAGCAGGCTCCATGGGCGTCAGCTTGCTCTCCATATCGCACTGACCTGCCTTATATGTGAGACAGGAGAGAGGGAGCCGGCTCCATGGGCGTCAGCTTGCTCTGCGCATCGAACTGCCCTGGTTTACGTCTGAGACATGAGAGAGGGTGCCCCCTCCATGGGGGTCAGCTTGCTCTCCGTATCGCACTGCCCTGGCTTACGTGTGAGACAAGAGAGAGGGAGCCGGCTCCATGGGCGTCAGCTTGCTCTCCATATCGCACTGCCATGGCTTACATGTGAGACAGGAGAGAGGGAGCCGTCTCCATGGGCGTCAGCTTGCTCTCCATATCGCACTGCCCTGGCTTACGTGTGAGACAGGAGAGAGGGAGCCGGCTCCATGGGCGTCAGCTTGCTCTCCATATCGTACTGCCCTGGCTTACCTGTGAGACAGGAGAGAGGGAGCCGGCTCCATGGGCGTCAGCTTGCTCTCCATATCTCACTGCCCAGGCTTACGTGTGAGACAGGAGAGAGGGAGCCGGCTCCATGGGCGTCAGCTTGTTCTCCATATCGCACTGCCCTGGCTTACGTGAGAGACAGGAGAGAGCGAGCCGGCACCATGGGCGTCAGCTTGCTCACCATATCGCTCTGCCCCTGCTTACGTGTGAGACACGAGATGGAGCCGGCTCCATGGGCGTCAGATTGCTCTCCATATCGCACAGCCCTGGCTTACATGTGAGACAGGAGAGAGGGAGCCGGCTCCATGGGCGTCAGCTTGCTCTCCGCATCAAACTGCCCTGGCTTACGTGTGAGACAGGAGAGAGGGAGCCCCCTCCATGGGCGTCAGCTTGCTCTCCATATCGCACTGCCCTGGTTTACGTGTGAGACAGGAGAGAGGGAGCCGGCTCCATGGGCGTCAGCTTGCTCTCCGTATCGCACTGCCCTGGCTTACGTGTGAGACAGGAGAGAGGGAGCCGGCTCCATGGGCGTCAGCTTGCACTCCACATCGCAATGTCCTGGCTTACGTGTGACACAGGAGAGAGGGAGCCGGCTCCATGGGCGTCAGCTTGCTCTACATATTGCACTGCCCTGGCTTACGTGTGAGACAGGAGAGAGGGAGCCGGCTTCATGGGCGTCAGCTTGCTCTCCATATTGCACTGCCCTGGCTTACGTGTGAGACAGGAGAGAGGGAGCCGGCTTCATGGGCGTCAGCTTGCACTCCACATCGCAATGTCCTGGCTTACGTGTGTCACAGGAGAGAGGGAGCCGGCTCCATGGGCATCAGCTTGCTCTCCATATTGCACTGCCCTGGCTTACCTGTGAGACAGGAGAGAGGGAGCCGGCTCCATGGGCGTCAGCTTGCTCTCCATATCGCAATGCCCTGGCTTACGTGTGAGACAGGAGAGAGGGAGCCGGCTCCATGGGCGTCAGCTTTCTCTCCATATCGTACTGCCCCGGCTTACCTGTGAGACAGGAGAGAGGGAGCCGGCTCCATGGGCGTCAGCTTGCTCTCCATATCTCACTGCCCAGGCTTACGTGTGAGACAGGAGAGAGGGAGCCGGCTCCATGGGCGTCAGCTTGCTCTCCATATCGTACTGCCCTGGCTTACCTGTGAGACAGGAGAGAGGGAGCCGGCTCCATGGGCGTCAGCTTGCTCTCCATATCTCACTGCCCAGGCTTACGTGTGAGACAGGAGAGAGGGAGCCGGCTCCATGGGCGTCAGCTTGTTCTCCATATCGCACTGCCCTGGCTTACGTGAGAGACAGGAGAGAGCGAGCCGGCTCCATGGGCGTCAGCTTGCTCACCATATCGCACTGCCCCTGCTTACGTGTGAGACACGAGATGGAGCCGGCTCCATGGGCGTCAGCTTGCTCTCCATATCGCACAGCCCTGGATTACATGTGAGACAGGAGAGAGGGAGCCGGCTCCATGGGCGTCAGCTTGCTCTCCGCATCAAACTGCCCTGGCTTACGTGTGAGACAGGAGAGAGGGAGCCCCCTCCATGGGCGTCAGCTTGCTCTCCACATCAAACTGCCCTGGATTACGTGTGAGACATGAGAGAGGAAGCCCCCTCCATGGGCGTCAGCTTGCTCTCCATATCGCACTGCCCTGGTTTACGTGTGAGACAGGAGAGAGGGAGCCGGCTCCATGGGCGTCAGCTTGCTCTCCGTATCGCACTGCCCTGGCTTACGTGTGAGACAGGAGAGAGGGAGCCGGCTTCATGGGCGTCAGCTTGCTCTCCACATCGCACTGCCCTGGCTTACGTGTGACACAGGAGAGAGGGAGCCGGCTTCATGGGCGTCTGCTTGCTCTCCACATCGCACTGCCCTGGCTTACCTGTGACACAGGAGAGAGGGAGCCGGGTCCATGAGCGTCAGCTTGCTCTCCGTATCGCACTGCCCTGGCATACGTGTGAGACGGGAGAGAGGGAGCCGGCTCCATGGGCGTCAGCTTGCTCTCCGTATAGCACAGCCCTGGCTTACATGTGAGACAGGATAGAGGGAGCCGGCTTCATGGGCGTCAGCTTGCTCTCCATATAGCACTGCCCTGGCTTACGTGTGAGACACGAGAGCGGGAGCAGGCTCCATGGGCGTCAGCTTGCTCTCCATATCGCACTGACCTGCCTTATATGTGAGACAGGAGAGAGGGAGCCGGCTCCATGGGCGTCAGCTTGCTCTGCGCATCGAACTGCCCTGGCTTACGTCTGAGACATGAGAGAGGGTGCCCCCTCCATGGGGGTCAGCTTGCTCTCCGTATCGCACTGCCCTGGCTTACGTGTGAGACAAGAGAGAGGGAGCCGGCTCCATGGGCGTCAGCTTGCTCTCCATATCGCACTGCCCTGGCTTACATGTGAGACAGGAGAGAGGGAGCCGGCTCCATGGGCGTCAGCTTGCTCTCCATATCGCACTGCCCTGGCTTACGTGTGAGACAGGAGAGAGGGAGCCGGCTCCATGGGCGTCAGCTTGCTCTCCATATCGTACTGCCCTGGCTTACCTGTGAGACAGGAGAGAGGGAGCCGGCTCCATGGGCGTCAGCTTGCTCTCCATATCTCACTGCCCAGGCTTACGTGTGAGACAGGAGAGAGGGAGCCGGCTCCATGGGCGTCAGCTTGTTCTCCATATCGCACTGCCCTGGCTTACGTGAGAGACAGGAGAGAGCGAGCCGGCACCATGGGCGTCAGCTTGCTCACCATATCGCACTGCCCCTGCTTACGTGTGAGACACGAGATGGAGCCGGCTCCATGGGCGTCAGATTGCTCTCCATATCGCACAGCCCTGGCTTACATGTGAGACAGGAGAGAGGGAGCCGGCTCCATGGGCGTCAGCTTGCTCTCCGCATCAAACTGCCATGGCTTACGTGTGAGACAGGAGAGAGGGAGCCCGCTCCATGGGCGTCAGCTTGCTCTCCATATCGCACTGCCCTGGTTTACGTGTGAGACAGGAGAGAGGGAGCCGGCTCCATGGGCGTCAGCTTGCTCTCCGTATCGCACTGCCCTGGCTTACGTGTGAGACAGGAGAGAGGGAGCCGGCTCCATGGGCGTCAGCTTGCACTCCACATCGCAATGTCCTGGCTTACGTGTGACACAGGAGAGAGGGAGCCGGCTCCATGGGCGTCAGCTTGCTCTACATATTGCACTGCCCTGGCTTACGTGTGAGACAGGAGAGAGGGAGCCGGCTTCATGTGCGTCAGCTTGCTCTCCATATTGCACTGCCCTGGCTTACGTGTGAGACAGGAGAGAGGGAGCCGGCTTCATGGGCGTCAGCTTGCACTCCACATCGCAATGTCCTGGCTTACGTGTGTCACAGGAGAGAGGGAGCCGGCTCCATGGGCATCAGCTTGCTCTCCATATTGCACTGCCCTGGCTTACCTGTGAGACAGGAGAGAGGGAGCCGGCTCCATGGGCGTCAGCTTGCTCTCCATATCGCAATGCCCTGGCTTACGTGTGAGACAGGAGAGAGGGAGCCGGCTTCATGGGCGTCAGCTTGCTCTCCACATCGCACTGCCCTGGCTTACGTGATACACAGGAGAGAGGGAGCCGGCTTCATGGGCGTCTGCTTGCTCTCCACATCGCACTGCCCTGGCTTACGTGTGACACAGGAGAGAGGGAGCCGTCTTCATGGGTGTCAGCTTGCTCTCCGTATCACACTGCCCTGGCTTACATGTGAGACAGGAGAGAGGGAGCCGGCTCCATGGGCGTCAGCTTGCTCTCCGTATAGCACAACCCTGGCTTACGTGTGAGACAGGATAGAGGGAGCCGGCTTCATGGGCGTCAGCTTGCTCTCCGTATCGCACTGCCCTGGCTTACATGTGAGACAGGAGAGAGGGAGCCGGCTCCATGGGCGTCAGCTTGCTCTCCGTATAGCACAGCCCTGGCTTACATGTGAGACAGGATAGAGGGAGCCGGCTTCATGGGCGTCAGCTTGCTCTCCATATCGCACTGCCCTGGCTTACGTGTGAGACACGAGAGCGGGAGCAGGCTCCATGGGCGTCAGCTTGCTCTCCATATCGCACTGACCTGCCTTATATGTGAGACAGGAGAGAGGGAGCCGGCTCCATGGGCGTCAGCTTGCTCTGCGCATCGAACTGCCCTGGCTTACGTCTGAGACATGAGAGAGGGTGCCCCCTCCATGGGGGTCAGCTTGCTCTCCGTATCGCACTGCCCTGGCTTACGTGTGAGACAAGAGAGAGGGAGCCGGCTCCATGGGCGTCAGCTTGCTCTCCATATCGCACTGCCCTGGCTTACATGTGAGACAGGAGAGAGGGAGCCGGCTCCATGGGCGTCAGCTTGCTCTCCATATCGCACTGCCCTGGCTTACGTGTGAGACAGGAGAGAGGGAGCCGGCTCCATGGGCGTCAGCTTGCTCTCCATATCTCACTGCCCAGGCTTACGTGTGAGACAGGAGAGAGGGAGCCGGCTCCATGGGCGTCAGCTTGTTCTCCATATCGCACTGCCCTGGCTTACGTGAGAGACAGGAGAGAGCGAGCCGGCACCATGGGCGTCAGCTTGCTCACCATATCGCACTGCCCCTGCTTACGTGTGAGACACGAGATGGAGCCGGCTCCATGGGCGTCAGATTGCTCTCCATATCGCACAGCCCTGGCTTACATGTGAGACAGGAGAGAGGGAGCCGGCTCCATGGGCGTCAGCTTGCTCTCCGCATCAAACTGCCATGGCTTACGTGTGAGACAGGAGAGAGGGAGCCCCCTCCATGGGCGTCAGCTTGCTCTCCATATCGCACTGCCCTGGTTTACGTGTGAGACAGGAGAGAGGGAGCCGGCTCCATGGGCGTCAGCTTGCTCTCCGTATCGCACTGCCCTGGCTTACGTGTGAGACAGGAGAGAGGGAGCCGGCTCCATGGGCGTCAGCTTGCACTCCACATCGCAATGTCCTGGCTTACGTGTGACACAGGAGAGAGGGAGCCGGCTCCATGGGCGTCAGCTTGCTATACATATTGCACTGCCCTGGCTTACGTGTGAGACAGGAGAGAGGGAGCCGGCTTCATGGGCGTCAGCTTGCTCTCCATATTGCACTGCCCTGGCTTACGTGTGAGACAGGAGAGAGGGAGCCGGCTTCATGGGCGTCAGCTTGCACTCCACATCGCAATGTCCTGGCTTACGTGTGTCACAGGAGAGAGGGAGCCGGCTCCATGGGCATCAGCTTGCTCTCCATATTGCACTGCCCTGGCTTACCTGTGAGACAGGAGAGAGGGAGCCGGCTCCATGGGCGTCAGCTTGCTCTCCATATCGCAATGCCCTGGCTTACGTGTGAGACAGGAGAGAGGGAGCCGGCTCCATGGGCGTCAGCTTGCTCTCCATATCGTACTGCCCTGGCTTACCTGTGAGACAGGAGAGAGGGAGCCGGCTCCATGGGCGTCAGCTTGCTCTCCATATCTCACTGCCCAGGCTTACGTGTGAGACAGGAGAGAGGGAGCCGGCTCCATGGGCGTCAGCTTGTTCTCCATATCGCACTGCCCTGGCTTACGTGAGAGACAGGAGAGAGCGAGCCGGCTCCATGGGCGTCAGCTTGCTCACCATATCGCACTGCCCCTGCTTACGTGTGAGACACGAGATGGAGCCGGCTCCATGGGCGTCAGCTTGCTCTCCATATCGCACAGCCCTGGATTACATGTGAGACAGGAGAGAGGGAGCCGGCTCCATGGGCGTCAGCTTGCTCTCCGCATCAAACTGCCCTGGCTTACGTGTGAGACAGGAGAGAGGGAGCCCCCTCCATGGGCGTCAGCTTGCTCTCCACATCAAACTGCCCTGGATTACGTGTGAGACATGAGAGAGGAAGCCCCCTCCATGGGCGTCAGCTTGCTCTCCATATCGCACTGCCCTGGTTTACGTGTGAGACAGGAGAGAGGGAGCCGGCTCCATGGGCGTCAGCTTGCTCTCCGTATCGCACTGCCCTGGCTTACGTGTGAGACAGGAGAGAGGGAGCCGGCTTCATGGGCGTCAGCTTGCTCTCCATATTGCACTGCCCTGGCTTACGTGTGAGACAGGAGAGAGAGAGCCGGCTCCATGGGCGTCAGCTTGCTCTCCATATCGCACTGCCCTGACTTACGTGTGAGACAGGAGAGAGGGAGCCGGCTCCATGGGCGTCAGCTTGCTCTCCATATCGCACTGCCCTGACTTACGTGTGAGACAGGAGAGAGGGAGCCGGCTCCATGGGCGTCTGCTTGCTCTCCGTATCGCACTGCCCTGGCTTACGTGTGAGACAGGAGAGAGGGAGCCGGCTTCATGGGCGTCAGCTTGCACTCCACATCGCAATGTCCTGGCTTACGTGTGTCACAGGAGAGAGGGAGCCGGCTCCATGGGCATCAGCTTGCTCTCCATATTGCACTGCCCTGGCTTACGTGTGAGACGGGAGAGCGGGAGCCGGCTCCATGGGCGTCAGCTTGCTCTCAATATCGCACTGACCTGCCTTACATGTGAGACAGGAGATTGGGAGCCGGCTCCATGGGCGTCAGCTTGCTCTCCACATCGCACTGCCCTGGCTTACGTGTGAGACAGGAGCGAGAGAGCCGGCTCCATGGGCGTCAGCTTGCTCTCCATATCGCACTGCCCTGGCTTACCTGGGAGACAGGAGAGAGGAAGCCGGCTCCATGGGCGTCAGCTTGCTCTCCGTATAGCACAGCCCTGGCTTACATGTGAAACAGGATAGAGGGAGCCGGCTTCATGGGCGTCAGCTTGCTCTCCGTATCGCACTGCCCTGGCTTACCTGTGAGACAGGAGAGTGGGAGCCGGCTCCATGGGCGTCAGCTTGCTTTCCATATCACACTGCCCAGGCTTACGTGTGAGACAGGAGAGAGGGAGCCCTCCCATGGGCGTCAGCTTGTTCTCCATATCGCATTGCCCAGGCTTACGTGTGAGACAGGAGCGAGGGAGCCGGCTCCATGGGCGTCAGCTTGCTCTACATATCGCACTGCCCTGGTTTACGTGTGAGACAGGAGAGAGGGAGCCGGCTCCATGGGCGTCAGCTTGCTCTCCATATCGCACTGCCCTGGCTTACGTGTGAGACACGAGAGAGGGAGACAGCTCCATGGGCGTCAGCTTGCTCTCCATATCACACTGCCCTGGCTTACCTGTGAGACAGGAGAGAGGAAGCCGGCTCCATGGGCGTCAGCTTGTTCTCCATATCGCACTGCCCTGGCTTAAGTGTGAGACAGGAGAGAGGGAGCCGGCTCCATGGGCGTCAGCTTGTTCTCCATATCGCACTGCCCTGGCTTACGTGTGAGACAGGAGAGAGCGAGCCCCCTCCATGGGCGTCAGCTTACTCTCCACATCGATCTGTCCTGGCTTACGTGTGAGAGACGAGAGAGGGAGCCGGCTCCATGGGCGTCAGCTTGTTCTCCATATCGCACTGTCCTGGCTTACGTGTGAGACAGGAGAGAGGGAGCCGGCTATATGGGCGTCAGCTTGCTCTCCGTATCGCACTGCCCTGGCTTACGTGTCAGACAGGAGAGAGGGAGCTGGCTCCATGGGCGTCAGCTTGCTCTCCGTATCGCACTGCCCTGGCTTACGTGTGAGACACGAGAGAGGGAGCCGGCACCATGGGCGTCTGCTTGCTCTCCACATCGCACTGCCCTGGCTTACGTGTGACACAGGAGAGAGGGAGCCGGCTTCATGGGCGTCTGCTTGCTCTCCACATCGCACTGCCCTGGCTTACCTGTGACACAGGAGAGAGGGAGCCGGGTCCATGAGCGTCAGCTTGCTCTCCGTATCGCACTGCCCTGGCATACGTGTGAGACGGGAGAGAGGGAGCCGGCTCCATGAGCGTCAGCTTGCTCTCCGCATCGAACTGCCCTGGCTTACGTGTGAGACAGGAGAGAGGGAGCCGGCTTCATGGGCGTCAGCTTGCTCTCCACATCGCACTGCCCTGGCTTACGTGATACACAGGAGAGAGGGAGCCGGCTTCATGGGCGTCTGCTTGCTCTCCACATCGCACTGCCCTGGCTTACGTGTGACACAGGAGAGAGGGAGCCGTCTTCATGGGCGTCAACTTGCTCTCCGTATCACACTGCCCTGGCTTACATGTGAGACAGGAGAGAGGGAGCCGGCTCCATGGGCGTCAGCTTGCTCTCCGTATAGCACAACCCTGGCTTACGTGTGAGACAGGATAGAGGGAGCCGGCTTCATGGGCGTCAGCTTGCTCTCCGTATCGCACTGCCCTGGCTTACATGTGAGACAGGAGAGAGGGAGCCGGCTCCATGGGCGTCAGCTTGCTCTCCGTATAGCACAGCCCTGGCTTACATGTGAGACAGGATAGAGGGAGCCGGCTTCATGGGCGTCAGCTTGCTCTCCATATCGCACTGCCCTGGCTTACGTGTGAGACACGAGAGCGGGAGCAGGCTCCATGGGCGTCAGCTTGCTCTCCATATCGCACTGACCTGCCTTATATGTGAGACAGGAGAGAGGGAGCCGGCTCCATGGGCGTCAGCTTGCTCTGCGCATCGAACTGCCCTGGCTTACGTCTGAGACATGAGAGAGGGTGCCCCCTCCATGGGGGTCAGCTTGCTCTCCGTATCGCACTGCCCTGGCTTACGTGTGAGACAAGAGAGAGGGAGCCGGCTCCATGGCGTCAGCTTGCTCTCCATATCGCACTGCCCTGGCTTACATGTGAGACAGGAGAGAGGGAGCCGGCTCCATGGGCGTCAGCTTGCTCTCCATATCGCACTGCCCTGGCTTACGTGTGAGACAGGAGAGAGGGAGCCGGCTCCATGGGCGTCAGCTTGCTCTCCATATCGTACTGCCCTGGCTTACCTGTGAGACAGGAGAGAGGGAGCCGGCTCCATGGGCGTCAGCTTGCTCTCCATATCTCACTGCCCAGGCTTACGTGTGAGACAGGAGAGAGGGTGCCGGCTCCATGGGCGTCAGCTTGTTCTCCATATCGCACTGCCCTGGCTTACGTGAGAGACAGGAGAGAGCGAGCCGGCACCATGGGCGTCAGCTTGCTCACCATATCGCACTGCCCCTGCTTACGTGTGAGACACGAGATGGAGCCGGCTCCATGGGCGTCAGATTGCTCTCCATATCGCACAGCCCTGGCTTACATGTGAGACAGGAGAGAGGGAGCCGGCTCCATGGGCGTCAGCTTGCTCTCCGCATCAAACTGCCCTGGCTTACGTGTGAGACAGGAGAGAGGGAGCCCCCTCCATGGGCGTCAGCTTGCTCTCCATATCGCACTGCCCTGGTTTACGTGTGAGACAGGAGAGAGGGAGCCGGCTCCATGGGCGTCAGCTTGCTCACCGTATCGCACTGCCCTGGCTTACGTGTGAGACAGGAGAGAGGGAGCCGGCTCCATGGGCGTCAGCTTGCACTCCACATCGCAATGTCCTGGCTTACGTGTGACACAGGAGAGAGGGAGCCGGCTCCATGGGCGTAAGCTTGCTCTACATATTGCACTGCCCTGGCTTACGTGTGAGACAGGAGAGAGGGAGCCGGCTTCATGGGCGTCAGCTTGCTCTCCATATTGCACTGCCCTGGCTTACGTGTGAGACAGGAGAGAGGGAGCCGGCTTCATGGGCGTCAGCTTGCACTCCACATCGCAATGTCCTGGCTTACGTGTGTCACAGGAGAGAGGGAGCCGGCTCCATGGGCATCAGCTTGCTCTCCATATTGCACTGCCCTGGCTTACCTGTGAGACAGGAGAGAGGGAGCCGGCTCCATGGGCGTCAGCTTGCTCTCCATATCGCAATGCCCTGGCTTACGTGTGAGACAGGAGAGAGGGAGCCGGCTCCATGGGCGTCAGCTTGCTCTCCATATCGTACTGCCCTGGCTTACCTGTGAGACAGGAGAGAGGGAGCCGGCTCCATGGGCGTCAGCTTGCTCTCCATATCTCACTGCCCAGGCTTACGTGTGAGACAGGAGAGAGGGAGCCGGCTCCATGGGCGTCAGCTTGTTCTCCATATCGCACTGCCCTGGCTTACGTGAGAGACAGGAGAGAGCGAGCCGGCTCCATGGGCGTCAGCTTGCTCACCATATCGCACTGCCCCTGCTTACGTGTGAGACACGAGATGGAGCCGGCTCCATGGGCGTCAGCTTGCTCTCCATATCGCACAGCCCTGGATTACATGTGAGACAGGAGAGAGGGAGCCGGCTCCATGGGCGTCAGCTTGCTCTCCGCATCAAACTGCCCTGGCTTACGTGTGAGACAGGAGAGAGGGAGCCCCCTCCATGGGCGTCAGCTTGCTCTCCACATCAAACTGCCCTGGATTACGTGTGAGACATGAGAGAGGAAGCCCCCTCCATGGGCGTCAGCTTGCTCTCCATATCGCACTGCCCTGGTTTACGTGTGAGACAGGAGAGAGGGAGCCGGCTCCATGGGCGTCAGCTTGCTCTCCGTATCGCACTGCCCTGGCTTACGTGTGAGACAGGAGAGAGGGAGCCGGCTTCATGGGCGTCAGCTTGCTCTCCATATTGCACTGCCCTGGCTTACGTGTGAGACAGGAGAGAGAGAGCCGGCTCCATGGGCGTCAGCTTGCTCTACATATTGCACTGCCCTGGCTTACGTGTGAGACAGGAGAGAGGGAGCCGGCTTCATGGGCGTCAGCTTGCTCTCCATATTGCACTGCCCTGGCTTACGTGTGAGACAGGAGAGAGGGAGCCGGCTTCATGGGCGTCAGCTTGCACTCCACATCGCAATGTCCTGGCTTACGTGTGTCACAGGAGAGAGGGAGCCGGCTCCATGGGCATCAGCTTGCTCTCCATATTGCACTGCCCTGGCTTACCTGTGAGACAGGAGAGAGGGAGCCGGCTCCGTGGGCGTCAGCTTGCTCTCCATATCGCAATGCCCTGGCTTACGTGTGAGACAGGAGAGAGGGAGCCGGCTCCATGGGCGTCAGCTTGCTCTCCATATCGTACTGCCCTGGCTTACCTGTGAGACAGGAGAGAGGGAGCCGGCTCCATGGGCGTCAGCTTGCTCTCCATATCTCACTGCCCAGGCTTACGTGTGAGACAGGAGAGAGGGAGCCGGCTCCATGGGCGTCAGCTTGTTCTCCATATCGCACTGCCCTGGCTTACGTGAGAGACAGGAGAGAGCGAGCCGGCTCCATGGGCGTCAGCTTGCTCACCATATCGCACTGCCCCTGCTTACGTGTGAGACACGAGATGGAGCCGGCTCCATGGGCGTCAGCTTGCTCTCCATATCGCACAGCCCTGGATTACATGTGAGACAGGAGAGAGGGAGCCGGCTCCATGGGCGTCAGCTTGCTCTCCGCATCAAACTGCCCTGGCTTACGTGTGAGACAGGAGAGAGGGAGCCCCCTCCATGGGCGTCAGCTTGCTCTCCACATCAAACTGCCCTGGATTACGTGTGAGACATGAGAGAGGAAGCCCCCTCCATGGGCGTCAGCTTGCTCTCCATATCGCACTGCCCTGGTTTACGTGTGAGACAGGAGAGAGGGAGCCGGCTCCATGGGCGTCAGCCTGCTCTCCGTATCGCACTGCCCTGGCTTACGTGTGAGACAGGAGAGAGGGAGCCGGCTTCATGGGCGTCAGCTTGCTCTCCACATCGCACTGCCCTGGCTTACGTGTGACACAGGAGAGAGGGAGCCGGCTTCATGGGCGTCTGCTTGCTCTCCACATCGCACTGCCCTGGCTTACCTGTGACACAGGAGAGAGGGAGCCGGGTCCATGAGCGTCAGCTTGCTCTCCGTATCGCACTGCCCTGGCATACGTGTGAGACGGGAGAGAGGGAGCCGGCTCCATGAGCGTCAGCTTGCTCTCCGCATCGAACTGCCCTGGCTTACGTGTGAGACAGGAGAGAGGGAGCCAGCTTCATGGGCGTCAGCTTGCTCTCCACATCGCACTGCCCTGGCTTACGTGATACACAGGAGAGAGGGAGCCGGCTTCATGGGCGTCTGCTTGCTCTCCACATCGCACTGCCCTGGCTTACGTGTGACACAGGAGAGAGGGAGCCGTCTTCATGGGCGTCAGCTTGCTCTCCGTATCACACTGCCCTGGCTTACATGTGAGACAGGAGAGAGGGAGCCGGCTCCATGGGCGTCAGCTTGCTCTCCGTATAGCACAACCCTGGCTTACGTGTGAGACAGGATAGAGGGAGCCGGCTTCATGGGCGTCAGCTTGCTCTCCGTATCGCACTGCCCTGGCTTACATGTGAGACAGGAGAGAGGGAGCCGGCTCCATGGGCGTCAGCTTGCTCTCCGTATAGCACAGCCCTGGCTTACATGTGAGACAGGATAGAGGGAGCCGGCTTCATGGGCGTCAGCTTGCTCTCCATATCGCACTGCCCTGGCTTACGTGTGAGACACGAGAGCGGGAGCAGGCTCCATGAGCGTCAGCTTGCTCTCCATATCGCACTGACCTGCCTTATATGTGAGACAGGAGAGAGGGAGCCGGCTCCATGTCGTCAGCTTGCTCTGCGCATCGAACTGCCCTGGCTTACGTCTGAGACATGAGAGAGGGTGCCCCCTCCATGGGGGTCAGCTTGCTCTCCGTATCGCACTGCCCTGGCTTACGTGTGAGACAAGAGAGAGGGAGCCGGCTCCATGGGCGTCAGCTTGCTCTCCATATCGCACTGCCCTGGCTTACATGTGAGACAGGAGAGAGGGAGCCGGCTCCATGGGCGTCAGCTTGCTCTCCATATCGCACTGCCCTGGCTTACGTGTGAGACAGGAGAGAGGGAGCCGGCTCCATGGGCGTCAGCTTGCTCTCCATATCGTACTGCCCTGGCTTACCTGTGAGACAGGAGAGAGGGAGCCGGCTCCATGGTCGTCAGCTTGCTCTCCATATCTCACTGCCCAGGCTTACGTGTGAGACAGGAGAGAGGGAGCCGGCTCCATGGGCGTCAGCTTGTTCTCCATATCGCACTGCCCTGGCTTACGTGAGAGACAGGAGAGAGCGAGCCGGCACCATGGGCGTCAGCTTGCTCACCATATCGCACTGCCCCTGCTTACGTGTGAGACACGAGATGGAGCCGGCTCCATGGGCGTCAGATTGCTCTCCATATCGCACAGCCCTGGCTTACATGTGAGACAGGAGAGAGGGAGCCGGCTCCATGGGCGTCAGCTTGCTCTCCGCATCAAACTGCCATGGCTTACGTGTGAGACAGGAGAGAGGGAGCCCCCTCCATGGGCGTCAGCTTGCTCTCCATATCGCACTGCCCTGGTTTACGTGTGAGACAGGAGAGAGGGAGCCGGCTCCATGGGCGTCAGCTTGCTCTCCGTATCGCACTGCCCTGGCTTACGTGTGAGACAGGAGAGAGGGAGCCGGCTCCATGGGCGTCAGCTTGCACTCCACATCGCAATGTCCTGGCTTACGTGTGACACAGGAGAGAGGGAGCCGGCTCCATGGGCGTCAGCTTGCTCTACATATTGCACTGCCCTGGCTTACGTGTGAGACAGGAGAGAGGGAGCCGGCTTCATGGGCGTCAGCTTGCTCTCCATATTGCACTGCCCTGGCTTACGTGTGAGACAGGAGAGAGGGAGCCGGCTTCATGGGCGTCAGCTTGCACTCCACATCGCAATGTCCTGGCTTACGTGTGTCACAGGAGAGAGGGAGCCGGCTCCATGGGCATCAGCTTGCTCTCCATATTGCACTGCCCTGGCTTACCTGTGAGACAGGAGAGAGGGAGCCGGCTCCATGGGCGTCAGCTTGCTCTCCATATCGCAATGCCCTGGCTTACGTGTGAGACAGGAGAGAGGGAGCCGGCTCCATGGGCGTCAGCTTGCTCTCCATATCGTACTGCCCTGGCTTACCTGTGAGACAGGAGAGAGGGAGCCGGCTCCATGGGCGTCAGCTTGCTCTCCATATCTCACTGCCCAGGCTTACGTGTGAGACAGGAGAGAGGGAGCCGGCTCCATGGGCGTCAGCTTGTTCTCCATATCGCACTGCCCTGGCTTACGTGAGAGACAGGAGAGAGCGAGCCGGCTCCATGGGCGTCAGCTTGCTCACCATATCGCACTGCCCCTGCTTACGTGTGAGACACGAGATGGAGCCGGCTCCATGGGCGTCAGCTTGCTCTCCATATCGCACAGCCCTGGATTACATGTGAGACAGGAGAGAGGGAGCCGGCTCCATGGGCGTCAGCTTGCTCTCCGCATCAAACTGCCCTGGCTTACGTGTGAGACAGGAGAGAGGGAGCCCCCTCCATGGGCGTCAGCTTGCTCTCCACATCAAACTGCCCTGGATTACGTGTGAGACATGAGAGAGGAAGCCCCCTCCATGGGCGTCAGCTTGCTCTCCATATCGCACTGCCCTGGTTTACGTGTGAGACAGGAGAGAGGGAGCCGGCTCCATGGGCGTCAGCTTGCTCTCCGTATCGCACTGCCCTGGCTTACGTGTGAGACAGGAGAGAGGGAGCCGGCTTCATGGGCGTCAGCTTGCTCTCCATATTGCACTGCCCTGGCTTACGTGTGAGACAGGAGAGAGAGAGCCGGCTCCATGGGCGTCAGCTTGCTCTCCATATCGCACTGCCCTGACTTACGTGTGAGACAGGAGAGAGGGAGCCGGCTCCATGGGCGTCAGCTTGCTCTCCATATCGCACTGCCCTGACTTACGTGTGAGACAGGAGAGAGGGAGCCGGCTCCATGGGCGTCTGCTTGCTCTCCGTATCGCACTGCCCTGGCTTACGTGTGAGACAGGAGAGAGGGAGCCGGCTTCATGGGCGTCAGCTTGCACTCCACATCGCAATGTCCTGGCTTACGTGTGTCACAGGAGAGAGGGAGCCGGCTCCATGGGCATCAGCTTGCTCTCCATATTGCACTGCCCTGGCTTACGTGTGAGACGGGAGAGCGGGAGCCGGCTCCATGGGCGTCAGCTTGCTCTCAATATCGCACTGACCTGCCTTACATGTGAGACAGGAGATTGGGAGCCGGCTCCATGGGCGTCAGCTTGCTCTCCACATCGCACAGCCCTGGCTTACGTGTGAGACAGGAGCGAGAGAGCCGGCTCCATGCGCGTCAGCTTGCTCTCCATATCGCACTGCCCTGGCTTACCTGGGAGACAGGAGAGAGGAAGCCGGCTCCATGGGCGTCAGCTTGCTCTCCGTATAGCACAGCCCTGGCTTACATGTGAAACAGGATAGAGGGAGCCGGCTTCATGGGCGTCAGCTTGCTCTCCGTATCGCACTGCCCTGGCTTACCTGTGAGACAGGAGAGTGGGAGCCGGCTCCATGGGCGTCAGCTTGCTCTCCATATCACACTGCCCAGGCTTACGTGTGAGACAGGAGAGAGGGAGCCCTCTCCATGGGCGTCAGCTTGTTCTCCATATCGCATTGCCCAGGCTTACGTGTGAGACAGGAGCGAGGGAGCCGGCTCCATGGGCGTCAGCTTGCTCTACATATCGCACTGCCCTGGTTTACGTGTGAGACAGGAGAGAGGGAGCCGGCTCCATGGGCGTCAGCTTGCTCTCCATATCGCACTGCCCTGGCTTACGTGTGAGACACGAGAGAGGGAGACAGCTCCATGGGCGTCAGCTTGCTCTCCATATCACACTGCCCTGGCTTACCTGTGAGACAGGAGAGAGGAAGCCGGCTCCATGGGCGTCAGCTTGTTCTCCATATCGCACTGCCCTGGCTTAAGTGTGAGACAGGAGAGAGGGAGCCGGCTCCATGGGCGTCAGCTTGTTCTCCATATCGCACTGCCCTGGCTTACGTGTGAGACACGAGAGAGGGAGCCGGCTCCATGAGCGTCAGCTTGCTCTCCATATCGCACTGCCCTGGCTTACGTGTGAGACAGGAGAGAGCGAGCCCCCTCCATGGGCGTCAGCTTACTCTCCACATCGATCTGTCCTGGCTTACGTGTGAGAGACGAGAGAGGGAGCCGGCTCCATGGGCGTCAGCTTGTTCTCCATATCGCACTGTCCTGGCTTACGTGTGAGACAGGAGAGAGGGAGCCGGCTATATGGGCGTCAGCTTGCTCTCCGTATCGCACTGCCCTGGCTTACGTGTCAGACAGGAGAGAGGGAGCTGGCTCCATGGGCGTCAGCTTGCTCTCCGTATCGCACTGCCCTGGCTTACGTGTGAGACACGAGAGAGGGAGCCGGCACCATGGGCGTCAGCTTGCTCTCCACATCGCACTGCCCTGGCTTACGTGTGACACAGGAGAGAGGGAGCCGGCTTCATGGGCGTCAGCTTGCTCTCCACATCGCACTGCCCTGGCTTACGTGTGACACAGGAGAGAGGGAGCCGGCTTCATGGGCGTCTGCTTGCTCTCCACATCGCACTGCCCTGGCTTACCTGTGAGACAGGAGAGAGGGAGCCGGCTCCATGGGCGTCAGCTTGCTCTCCATATCTCACTGCCCAGGCTTACGTGTGAGACAGGAGAGAGGGAGCCGGCTCCATGGGCGTCAGCTTGTTCTCCATATCGCACTGCCCTGGCTTACGTGAGAGACAGGAGAGAGCGAGCCGGCTCCATGGGCGTCAGCTTGCTCACCATATCGCACTGCCCCTGCTTACGTGTGAGACACGAGATGGAGCCGGCTCCATGGGCGTCAGCTTGCTCTCCATATCGCACAGCCCTGGATTACATGTGAGACAGGAGAGAGGGAGCCGGCTCCATGGGCGTCAGCTTGCTCTCCGCATCAAACTGCCCTGGCTTACGTGTGAGACAGGAGAGAGGGAGCCCCCTCCATGGGCATCAGCTTGCTCTCCACATCAAACTGCCCTGGATTACGTGTGAGACATGAGAGAGGAAGCCCCCTCCATGGGCGTCAGCTTGCTCTCCATATCGCACTGCCCTGGTTTACGTGTGAGACAGGAGAGAGGGAGCCGGCTCCATGGGCGTCAGCTTGCTCTCCGTATCGCACTGCCCTGGCTTACGTGTGAGACAGGAGAGAGGGAGCCGGCTTCATGGGCGTCAGCTTGCTCTCCATATTGCACTGCCCTGGCTTACGTGTGAGACAGGAGAGAGAGAGCCGGCTCCATGGGCGTCAGCTTGCTCTCCATATCGCACTGCCCTGACTTACGTGTGAGACAGGAGAGAGGGAGCCGGCTCCATGGGCGTCAGCTTGCTCTCCATATCGCACTGCCCTGACTTACGTGTGAGACAGGAGAGAGGGAGCCGGCTCCATGGGCGTCTGCTTGCTCTCCGTATCGCACTGCCCTGGCTTACGTGTGAGACAGGAGAGAGGGAGCCGGCTTCATGGGCGTCAGCTTGCACTCCACATCGCAATGTCCTGGCTTACGTGTGTCACAGGAGAGAGGGAGCCGGCTCCATGGGCATCAGCTTGCTCTCCATATTGCACTGCCCTGGCTTACGTGTGAGACGGGAGAGCGGGAGCCGGCTCCATGGGCGTCAGCTTGCTCTCAATATCGCACTGACCTGCCTTACATGTGAGACAGGAGATTGGGAGCCGGCTCCATGGGCGTCAGCTTGCTCTCCACATCGCACTGCCCTGGCTTACGTGTGAGACAGGAGAGAGAGAGCCGGCTCCATGGGCGTCAGCTTGCTCTCCATATCGCACTGCCCCGGCTTACCTGGGAGACAGGAGAGAGGAAGCCGGCTCCATGGGCGTCAGCTTGCTCTCCGTATAGCACAGCCCTGGCTTACATGTGAGACAGGATAGAGGGAGCCGGCTTCATGGGCGTCAGCTTGCTCTCCGTATCGCACTGCCCTGGCTTACCTGTGAGACAGGAGAGTGGGAGCCGGCTCCATGGGCGTCAGCTTGCTCTCCATATCACACTGCCCAGGCTTACGTGTGAGACAGGAGAGAGGGAGCCCTCTCCATGGGCGTCAGCTTGTTCTCCATATCGCATTGCCCAGGCTTACGTGTGAGACAGGAGCGAGGGAGCCGGCTCCATGGGCGTCAGCTTGCTCTACATATCGCACTGCCCTGGTTTACGTGTGAGACAGGAGAGAGGGAGCCGGCTCCATGGGCGTCAGCTTGCTCTCCATATCGCACTGCCCTGGCTTACGTGTGAGACACGAGAGAGGGAGACAGCTCCATGGGCGTCAGCTTGCTCTCCATATCACACTGCCCTGGCTTACGTGTGAGACAGGAGAGAGGAAGCCGGCTCCATGGGCGTCAGCTTGTTCTCCATATCGCACTGCCCTGGCTTAAGTGTGAGACAGGAGAGAGGGAGCCGGCTCCATGGGCGTCAGCTTGTTCTCCATATCGCACTGCCCTGGCTTACGTGTGAGACAGGAGAGAGGGAGCCGGCTCCATGGGCGTCAGCTTGCTCTCCGTATCGCACTGCCCTGGCTTACGTGTGAGACAGGAGAGAGGGAGCCGGCTCCATGGGCGTCAGCTTGCACTCCACATCGCAATGTCCTGGCTTACGTGTGACACAGGAGAGAGGGAGCCGGCTCCATGGGCGTCAGCTTGCTCTACATATTGCACTGCCCTGGCTTACGTGTGAGACAGGAGAGAGGGAGCCGGCTTCATGGGCGTCAGCTTGCTCTCCATATTGCACTGCCCTGGCTTACGTGTGAGACAGGAGAGAGGGAGCCGGCTTCATGGGCGTCAGCTTGCACTCCACATCGCAATGTCCTGGCTTACGTGTGTCACAGGAGAGAGGGAGCCGGCTCCATGGGCATCAGCTTGCTCTCCATATTGCACTGCCCTGGCTTACCTGTGAGACAGGAGAGAGGGAGCCGGCTCCATGGGCGTCAGCTTGCTCTCCATATCGCAATGCCCTGGCTTACGTGTGAGACAGGAGAGAGGGAGCCGGCTCCATGGGCGTCAGCTTGCTCTCCATATCGTACTGCCCTGGCTTACCTGTGAGACAGGAGAGAGGGAGCCGGCTCCATGGGCGTCAGCTTGCTCTCCATATCTCACTGCCCAGGCTTACGTGTGAGACAGGAGAGAGGGAGCCGGCTCCATGGGCGTCAGCTTGTTCTCCATATCGCACTGCCCTGGCTTACGTGAGAGACAGGAGAGAGCGAGCCGGCTCCATGGGCGTCAGCTTGCTCACCATATCGCACTGCCCCTGCTTACGTGTGAGACACGAGATGGAGCCGGCTCCATGGGCGTCAGCTTGCTCTCCATATCGCACAGCCCTGGATTACATGTGAGACAGGAGAGAGGGAGCCGGCTCCATGGGCGTCAGCTTGCTCTCCGCATCAAACTGCCCTGGCTTACGTGTGAGACAGGAGAGAGGGAGCCCCCTCCATGGGCGTCAGCTTGCTCTCCACATCAAACTGCCCTGGATTACGTGTGAGACATGAGAGAGGAAGCCCCCTCCATGGGCGTCAGCTTGCTCTCCATATCGCACTGCCCTGGTTTACGTGTGAGACAGGAGAGAGGGAGCCGGCTCCATGGGCGTCAGCTTGCTCTCCGTATCGCACTGCCCTGGCTTACGTGTGAGACAGGAGAGAGGGAGCCGGCTTCATGGGCGTCAGCTTGCTCTCCATATTGCACTGCCCTGGCTTACGTGTGAGACAGGAGAGAGAGAGCCGGCTCCATGGGCGTCAGCTTGCTCTCCATATCGCACTGCCCTGACTTACGTGTGAGACAGGAGAGAGGGAGCCGGCTCCATGGGCGTCAGCTTGCTCTCCATATCGCACTGCCCTGACTTACGTGTGAGACAGGAGAGAGGGAGCCGGCTCCATGGGCGTCTGCTTGCTCTCCGTATCGCACTGCCCTGGCTTACGTGTGAGACAGGAGAGAGGGAGCCGGCTTCATGGGCGTCAGCTTGCACTCCACATCGCAATGTCCTGGCTTACGTGTGTCACAGGAGAGAGGGAGCCGGCTCCATGGGCATCAGCTTGCTCTCCATATTGCACTGCCCTGGCTTACGTGTGAGACGGGAGAGCGGGAGCCGGCTCCATGGGCGTCAGCTTGCTCTCAATATCGCACTGACCTGCCTTACATGTGAGACAGGAGATTGGGAGCCGGCTCCATGGGCGTCAGCTTGCTCTCCACATCGCACAGCCCTGGCTTACGTGTGAGACAGGAGCGAGAGAGCCGGCTCCATGCGCGTCAGCTTGCTCTCCATATCGCACTGCCCTGGCTTACCTGGGAGACAGGAGAGAGGAAGCCGGCTCCATGGGCGTCAGCTTGCTCTCCGTATAGCACAGCCCTGGCTTACATGTGAAACAGGATAGAGGGAGCCGGCTTCATGGGCGTCAGCTTGCTCTCCGTATCGCACTGCCCTGGCTTACCTGTGAGACAGGAGAGTGGGAGCCGGCTCCATGGGCGTCAGCTTGCTCTCCATATCACACTGCCCAGGCTTACGTGTGAGACAGGAGAGAGGGAGCCCTCTCCATGGGCGTCAGCTTGTTCTCCATATCGCATTGCCCAGGCTTACGTGTGAGACAGGAGCGAGGGAGCCGGCTCCATGGGCGTCAGCTTGCTCTACATATCGCACTGCCCTGGTTTACGTGTGAGACAGGAGAGAGGGAGCCGGCTCCATGGGCGTCAGCTTGCTCTCCATATCGCACTGCCCTGGCTTACGTGTGAGACACGAGAGAGGGAGACAGCTCCATGGGCGTCAGCTTGCTCTCCATATCACACTGCCCTGGCTTACCTGTGAGACAGGAGAGAGGAAGCCGGCTCCATGGGCGTCAGCTTGTTCTCCATATCGCACTGCCCTGGCTTAAGTGTGAGACAGGAGAGAGGGAGCCGGCTCCATGGGCGTCAGCTTGTTCTCCATATCGCACTGCCCTGGCTTACGTGTGAGACACGAGAGAGGGAGCCGGCTCCATGAGCGTCAGCTTGCTCTCCATATCGCACTGCCCTGGCTTACGTGTGAGACAGGAGAGAGCGAGCCCCCTCCATGGGCGTCAGCTTACTCTCCACATCGATCTGTCCTGGCTTACGTGTGAGAGACGAGAGAGGGAGCCGGCTCCATGGGCGTCAGCTTGTTCTCCATATCGCACTGTCCTGGCTTACGTGTGAGACAGGAGAGAGGGAGCCGGCTATATGGGCGTCAGCTTGCTCTCCGTATCGCACTGCCCTGGCTTACGTGTCAGACAGGAGAGAGGGAGCTGGCTCCATGGGCGTCAGCTTGCTCTCCGTATCGCACTGCCCTGGCTTACGTGTGAGACACGAGAGAGGGAGCCGGCACCATGGGCGTCAGCTTGCTCTCCACATCGCACTGCCCTGGCTTACGTGTGACACAGGAGAGAGGGAGCCGGCTTCATGGGCGTCAGCTTGCTCTCCACATCGCACTGCCCTGGCTTACGTGTGACACAGGAGAGAGGGAGCCGGCTTCATGGGCGTCTGCTTGCTCTCCACATCGCACTGCCCTGGCTTACCTGTGAGACAGGAGAGAGGGAGCCGGCTCCATGGGCGTCAGCTTGCTCTCCATATCTCACTGCCCAGGCTTACGTGTGAGACAGGAGAGAGGGAGCCGGCTCCATGGGCGTCAGCTTGTTCTCCATATCGCACTGCCCTGGCTTACGTGAGAGACAGGAGAGAGCGAGCCGGCTCCATGGGCGTCAGCTTGCTCACCATATCGCACTGCCCCTGCTTACGTGTGAGACACGAGATGGAGCCGGCTCCATGGGCGTCAGCTTGCTCTCCATATCGCACAGCCCTGGATTACATGTGAGACAGGAGAGAGGGAGCCGGCTCCATGGGCGTCAGCTTGCTCTCCGCATCAAACTGCCCTGGCTTACGTGTGAGACAGGAGAGAGGGAGCCCCCTCCATGGGCATCAGCTTGCTCTCCACATCAAACTGCCCTGGATTACGTGTGAGACATGAGAGAGGAAGCCCCCTCCATGGGCGTCAGCTTGCTCTCCATATCGCACTGCCCTGGTTTACGTGTGAGACAGGAGAGAGGGAGCCGGCTCCATGGGCGTCAGCTTGCTCTCCGTATCGCACTGCCCTGGCTTACGTGTGAGACAGGAGAGAGGGAGCCGGCTTCATGGGCGTCAGCTTGCTCTCCATATTGCACTGCCCTGGCTTACGTGTGAGACAGGAGAGAGAGAGCCGGCTCCATGGGCGTCAGCTTGCTCTCCATATCGCACTGCCCTGACTTACGTGTGAGACAGGAGAGAGGGAGCCGGCTCCATGGGCGTCAGCTTGCTCTCCATATCGCACTGCCCTGACTTACGTGTGAGACAGGAGAGAGGGAGCCGGCTCCATGGGCGTCTGCTTGCTCTCCGTATCGCACTGCCCTGGCTTACGTGTGAGACAGGAGAGAGGGAGCCGGCTTCATGGGCGTCAGCTTGCACTCCACATCGCAATGTCCTGGCTTACGTGTGTCACAGGAGAGAGGGAGCCGGCTCCATGGGCATCAGCTTGCTCTCCATATTGCACTGCCCTGGCTTACGTGTGAGACGGGAGAGCGGGAGCCGGCTCCATGGGCGTCAGCTTGCTCTCAATATCGCACTGACCTGCCTTACATGTGAGACAGGAGATTGGGAGCCGGCTCCATGGGCGTCAGCTTGCTCTCCACATCGCACTGCCCTGGCTTACGTGTGAGACAGGAGAGAGAGAGCCGGCTCCATGGGCGTCAGCTTGCTCTCCATATCGCACTGCCCCGGCTTACCTGGGAGACAGGAGAGAGGAAGCCGGCTCCATGGGCGTCAGCTTGCTCTCCGTATAGCACAGCCCTGGCTTACATGTGAGACAGGATAGAGGGAGCCGGCTTCATGGGCGTCAGCTTGCTCTCCGTATCGCACTGCCCTGGCTTACCTGTGAGACAGGAGAGTGGGAGCCGGCTCCATGGGCGTCAGCTTGCTCTCCATATCACACTGCCCAGGCTTACGTGTGAGACAGGAGAGAGGGAGCCCTCTCCATGGGCGTCAGCTTGTTCTCCATATCGCATTGCCCAGGCTTACGTGTGAGACAGGAGCGAGGGAGCCGGCTCCATGGGCGTCAGCTTGCTCTACATATCGCACTGCCCTGGTTTACGTGTGAGACAGGAGAGAGGGAGCCGGCTCCATGGGCGTCAGCTTGCTCTCCATATCGCACTGCCCTGGCTTACGTGTGAGACACGAGAGAGGGAGACAGCTCCATGGGCGTCAGCTTGCTCTCCATATCACACTGCCCTGGCTTACGTGTGAGACAGGAGAGAGGAAGCCGGCTCCATGGGCGTCAGCTTGTTCTCCATATCGCACTGCCCTGGCTTAAGTGTGAGACAGGAGAGAGGGAGCCGGCTCCATGGGCGTCAGCTTGTTCTCCATATCGCACTGCCCTGGCTTACGTGTGAGACACGAGAGAGGGAGCCGGCTCCATGAGCGTCAGCTTGCTCTCCATATCGCACTGCCCTGGCTTACGTGTGAGACAGGAGAGAGCGAGCCCCCTCCATGGGCGTCAGCTTACTCTCCACATCGATCTGTCCTGGCTTACGTGTGAGAGACGAGAGAGGGAGCCGGCTCCATGGGCGTCAGCTTGTTCTCCATATCGCACTGTCCTGGCTTACGTGTGAGACAGGAGAGAGGGAGCCGGCTATATGGGCGTCAGCTTGCTCTCCGTATCGCACTGCCCTGGCTTACGTGTCAGACAGGAGAGAGGGAGCTGGCTCCATGGGCGTCAGCTTGCTCTCCGTATCGCACTGCCCTGGCTTACGTGTGAGACACGAGAGAGGGAGCCGGCACCATGGGCGTCAGCTTGCTCTCCACATCGCACTGCCCTGGCTTACGTGTGACACAGGAGAGAGGGAGCCGGCTTCATGGGCGTCAGCTTGCTCTCCACATCGCACTGCCCTGGCTTACGTGTGACACAGGAGAGAGGGAGCCGGCTTCATGGGCGTCTGCTTGCTCTCCACATCGCACTGCCCTGGCTTACCTGTGACACAGGAGAGAGGGAGCCGGGTCCATGAGCGTCAGCTTGCTCTCCGTATCGCACTGCCCTGGCATACGTGTGAGACGGGAGAGAGGGAGTCGGCTCCATGAGCGTCAGCTTGCTCTCCGCATCGAACTGCCCTGGCTTACGTGTGAGACAGGAGAGAGGGAGCCGGCTTCATGGGCGTCAGCTTGCTCTCCACATCGCACTGCCCTGGCTTACGTGATACACAGGAGAGAGGGAGCCGGCTTCATGGGCGTCTGCTTGCTCTCCACATCGCACTGCCCTGGCTTACGTGTGACACAGGAGAGAGGGAGCCGTCTTCATGGGCGTCAGCTTGCTCTCCGTATCACACTGCCCTGGCTTACATGTGAGACAGGAGAGAGGGAGCCGGCTCCATGGGCGTCAGCTTGCTCTCCGTATAGCACAACCCTGGCTTACGTGTGAGACAGGATAGAGGGAGCCGGCTTCATGGGCGTCAGCTTGCTCTCCGTATCGCACTGCCCTGGCTTACATGTGAGACAGGAGAGAGGGAGCCGGCTCCATGGGCGTCAGCTTGCTCTCCGTATAGCACAGCCCTGGCTTACATGTGAGACAGGATAGAGGGAGCCGGCTTCTTGGGCGTCAGCTTGCTCTCCATATCGCACTGCCCTGGCTTACGTGTGAGACACGAGAGCGGGAGCAGGCACCATAGGCGTCAGCTTGCTCTCCATATCGCACTGACCTGCCTTATATGTGAGACAGGAGAGAGGGAGCCGGCTCCATGGGCGTCAGCTTGCTCTGCGCATCGAACTGCCCTGGCTTACGTCTGAGACATGAGAGAGGGTGCCCCCTCCATGGGGGTCAGCTTGCTCTCCGTATCGCACTGCCCTGGCTTACGTGTGAGACAAGAGAGAGGGAGCCGGCTCCATGGGCGTCAGCTTGCTCTCCATATCGCACTGCCCTGGCTTACATGTGAGACAGGAGAGAGGGAGCCGGCTCCATGGGCGTCAGCTTGCTCTCCATATCGCACTGCCCTGGCTTACGTGTGAGACAGGAGAGAGGGAGCCGGCTCCATGGGCGTCAGCTTGCTCTCCATATCGTACTGCCCTGGCTTACCTGTGAGACAGGAGAGAGGGAGCCGGCTCCATGGGCGTCAGCTTGCTCTCCATATCTCACTGCCCAGGCTTACGTGTGAGACAGGAGAGAGGGAGCCGGCTCCATGGGCGTCAGCTTGTTCTCCATATCGCACTGCCCTGGCTTACGTGAGAGACAGGAGAGAGCGAGCCGGCACCATGGGCGTCAGCTTGCTCACCATATCGCACTGCCCCTGCTTACGTGTGAGACACGAGATGGAGCCGGCTCCATGGGCGTCAGATTGCTCTCCATATCGCACAGCCCTGGCTTACATGTGAGACAGGAGAGAGGGAGCCGGCTCCATGGGCGTCAGCTTGCTCTCCGCATCAAACTGCCCTGGCTTACGTGTGAGACAGGAGAGAGGGAGCCCCCTCCATGGGCGTCAGCTTGCTCTCCATATCGCACTGCCCTGGTTTACGTGTGAGACAGGAGAGAGGGAGCCGGCTCCATGGGCGTCAGCTTGCTCTCCGTATCGCACTGCCCTGGCTTACGTGTGAGACAGGAGAGAGGGAGCCGGCTCCATGGGCGTCAGCTTGCACTCCACATCGCAATGTCCTGGCTTACGTGTGACACAGGAGAGAGGGAGCCGGCTCCATGGGCGTCAGCTTGCTCTACATATTGCACTGCCCTGGCTTACGTGTGAGACAGGAGAGAGGGAGCCGGCTTCATGGGCGTCAGCTTGCTCTCCATATTGCACTGCCCTGGCTTACGTGTGTCACAGGAGAGAGGGAGCCGGCTCCATGGGCATCAGCTTGCTCTCCATATTGCACTGCCCTGGCTTACGTGTGAGACGGGAGAGCGGGAGCCGGCTCCATGGGCGTCAGCTTGCTCTCAATATCGCACTGACCTGGCTTACATGTGAGACAGGATAGAGGGAGCCGGTTTCATGGGCGTCAGCTTGCTCTCCGTATCGCACTGCCCTGGCTTACATGTGAGACAGCAGAGAGGGAGCCGGCTCCATGGGCGTCAGCTAGCTCTCCGTATAGCACAGCCCTGGCTTACATGTGAGACAGGATAGAGGGAGCCGGCTTCATGGGCGTCAGCTTGCTCTCCATATCGCACTGCCCTGGCTTACGTGTGAGACACGAGAGCGGGAGCAGGCTCCATGGGCGTCAGCTTGCTCTCCATATCGCACTGACGTGCCTTATATGTGAGACAGGAGAGAGGGAGCCGGCTCCATGGGCGTCAGCTTGCTCTGCGCATCGAACTGCCCTGGCTTACGTCTGAGACAGGAGAGAGGGTGCCCCCTCCATGGGGGTCAGCTTGCTCTCCGTATCGCACTGCCCTGGCTTACGTGTGAGACAAGAGAGAGGGAGCCGGCTCCATGGGCATCAGCTTGCTCTCCATATCGCACTGCCCTGGCTTACGTGTGAGACAGGAGAGAGGGAGCCGGCTCCATGGGCGTCAGCTTGCTCTCCATATCGCACTGCCCTGCCTTATATGTGAGACAGGAGAGAGGGAGCCGGCTCCATGGGCGTCAGCTTGCTCTCCATATCGCACTGCCCTGGCTTACGTGTGAGACAGGAGAGAGGGAGCCGGCTCCATGGGCGTCAGCTTGCTCTCCATATCGTACTGCCCTGGCTCACCTGTGAGACAGGAGAGAGGGAGCCGGCTCCATGGGCGTCAGCTTGCTCTCCATATCACACTGCCCAGGCTTAAGTGTGAGACAGGAGAGAGGGAGCCGGCTCCATGGGCGTCAGCTTGTTCTCCATATCGCACTGCCCTGGCTTACGTGAGAGACAGGAGAGAGCGAGCCGGCTCCATGGGCGTCAGCTTGCTCACCATATCGCACAGCCCTGGCTTACATGTGAGACAGGAGAGAGGGAGCCGGCTCCATGGGCGTCAGCTTGCTCTCCGCATCAAACTGCCCTGGCTTACGTGTGAGACATGAGAGAGGAAGCCCCCTCCATGGGCGTCAGCTTGCTCTCCGCATCAAACTGCCCTGGATTACGTGTGAGACATGAGAGAGGAAGCCCCCTCCATGGGCGTCAGCTTGCTCTCCATATCGCACTGCCCTGGTTTACGTGTGAGGTTGGAGAGAGGGAGCCGGCTCCATGGGCGTCAGCTTGCTCTCCGTATCGCACTGCCCTGGCTTACGTGTGAGACAGGAGAGAGGGAGCCGGCTCCATGGGCGTCAGCTTGCACTCCACATCGCATTGTCCTGGCTTACGTGTGACACAGGAGAGAGGGAGCCGGCTACATGGGCGTCAGCTTGCTCTCCATATTGCACTGCCCTGGCTTACGTGTGAGACAGGAGAGAGGGAGCCGGCTTCATGGGCGTCAGCTTGCTCTCCATATTGCACTGCCCTGGCTTACGTGTGAGACAGGAGAGAGGGAGCCGGCTCCATGGGCGTCAGCTTGCTCTCCGTATCGCACTGCCCTGGCTTACGTGTCAGACAGGAGAGAGGGAGCTGGCTCCATGGGCGTCAGCTTGCTCTCCACATCGCACTGCCCTGGCTTACGTGTGACACAGGAGAGAGGGAGCCGGCTTCATGGGCGTCTGCTTGCTCTCTGTATCGCACTGCCCTGGCTTACGTGTGAGACAGGAGAGAGGGAGCCGGGTCCATTAGCGTCAGCTTGCTCTCCGTATCGCACTGCCCTGGCTTACGTGTGAGACAGGAGAGAGGGAGCCGGCTCCATGAGCTTCAGCTTGCTCTCCGCATCGAACTGCCCTGGCTTACGTGTGAGACAGGAGAGAGGGAGCCGGCTTCATGGGCGTCAGCTTGCTCTCCACATCGCACTGCCCTGGCTTACGTGATACACAGGAGAGAGGGAGCCGGCTTCATGGGCGTCTGCTTGCTCTCCACATCGCACTGCCCTGGCTTACGTGTGACACAGGAGAGAGGGAGCCGTCTTAATGGGCGTCAGCTTGCTCTCCGTATCGCACTGCCCTGGCTTACATGTGAGACAGGAGAGAGGGAGCCGGCTCCATGGGCGTCAGCTTGCTCTCCGTATAGCACAGCCCTGGCTTACATGTGAGACAGGATAGAGGGAGCCGGCTTCATGGGCGTCAGCTTGCTCTCCATATCGCACTGCCCTGGCTTACGTGTGAGACACGAGAGCGGGAGCAGGCTCCATGGGCTTCAGCTTGCTCTCCATATCGCACTGACCTGCCTTATATGTGAGACAGGAGAGAGGGAGCCGGCTCCATGGGCGTCAGCTTGCTCTGCGCATCGAACTGCCCTGGCTTACGTCTGAGACATGAGAGAGGGTGCCCCCTCCATGGGGGTCAGCTTGCTCTCCGTATCGCACTGCCCTGGCTTACGTGTGAGACAGGAGAGAGGGAGCCGGCTCCATGGCCGTCAGCTTGCTCTCCACATCGCACTGCCCTGGCTTACCTGTGAGACAGGAGAGAGGGAGCCGGCTCCATGGCCGTCAGCTTGCTCTCCATATCGCACTGCCCTGGCTTACCTGTGAGACAGGAGAGAGGGAGCCGGCTCCATGGGCGTCAGCTTGCTCTCCGTATCGCACTGCCCTGGCTTACGTGTGACACAGGAGAGAGGGAGCCGGCTTCATGGGCGTCTGCTTGATCTCCATATTTCACTGCCCTGGCTTACGTGTGAGACAGGAGAGAGGGAGCCGGCTCCATGGGCGTCAGCTTGTTCTCAGTATCGCACTGCCCTGGCTTACGTGTGAGACAGGAGAGAGGGAGCCGGCTCCATGAGCGTCAGCTTGCTCTCCGCATCGAACTGCCCTGGCTTACGTGTGAGACAGGAGAGAGGGAGCCGGCTTCATGGGCGTCAGCTTGCTCTCCACATCGCACTGCCCTGGCTTACGTGATACACAGGAGAGAGGGAGCCGGCTTCATGGGCGTCTGCTTGCTCTCCACATCGCACTGCCCTGGCTTACGTGTGACACAGTAGAGAGGGAGCCGTCTTCATGGGCGTCAGCTTGCTCTCCGTATCACACTGCCCTGGCTTACATGTGAGACAGGAGAGAGGGAGCCGGCTCCATGGGCGTCAGCTTGCTCTCCGTATAGCACAACCCTGGCTTACGTGTGAGACAGGATAGAGGGAGCCGGCTTCATGGGCGTCAGCTTGCTCTCCGTATCGCACTGCCCTGGCTTACATGTGAGACAGGAGAGAGGGAGCCGGCTCCATGGGCGTCAGCTTGCTCTCCGTATAGCACAGCCCTGGCTTACATGTGAGACAGGATAGAGGGAGCCGGCTTCATGGGCGTCAGCTTGCTCTCCATATCGCACTGCCCTGGCTTACGTGTGAGACACGAGAGCGGGAGCAGGCTCCATGGGCGTCAGTTTGCTCTCCATATCGCACTGACCTGCCTTATATGTGAGACAGGAGAGAGGGAGCCGGCTCCATGGGCGTCAGCTTGCTCTGCGCATCGAACTGCCCTGGCTTACGTCTGAGACATGAGAGAGGGTGCCCCCTCCATGGGGGTCAGCTTGCTCTCCGTATCGCACTGCCCTGGCTTACGTGTGAGACAAGAGAGAGGGAGCCGGCTCCATGGGCGTCAGCTTGCTCTCCATATCGCACTGCCCTGGCTTACATGTGAGACAGGAGAGAGGGAGCCGGCTCCATGGGCGTCAGCTTGCTCTCCATATCTCACTGCCCAGGCTTACGTGTGAGACAGGAGAGAGGGAGCCGGCTCCATGGGCGTCAGCTTGTTCTCCATATCGCACTGCCCTGGCTTACGTGAGAGACAGGAGAGAGCGAGCCGGCACCATGGGCGTCAGCTTGCTCACCATATCGCACTGCCCCTGCTTACGTGTGAGACACGAGATGGAGCCGGCTCCATGGGCGTCAGATTGCTCTCCATATCGCACAGCCCTGGCTTACATGTGAGACAGGAGAGAGGGAGCCGGCTCCATGGGCGTCAGCTTGCTCTCCGCATCAAACTGCCCTGGCTTACGTGTGAGACAGGAGAGAGGGAGCCCCCTCCATGGGCGTCAGCTTGCTCTCCATATCGCACTGCCCTGGTTTATGTGTGAGACAGGAGAGAGGGAGCCGGCTTCATGGGCGTCAGCTTGCACTCCACATCGCAATGTCCTGGCTTACGTGTGACACAGGAGAGAGGGAGCCGGCTCCATGGGCGTCAGCTTGCTCTACATATTGCACTGCCCTGGCTTACGTGTGAGACAGGAGAGAGGGAGCCGGCTTCATGGGCGTCAGCTTGCTCTCCATATTGCACTGCCCTGGCTTACGTGTGTCACAGGAGAGAGGGAGCCGGCTCCATGGGCATCAGCTTGCTCTCCATATTGCACTGCCCTGGCTTACGTGTGAGACGGGAGAGCGGGAGCCGGCTCCATGGGCGTCAGCTTGCTCTCAATATCGCACTGACCTGGCTTACATGTGAGACAGGATAGAGGGAGCCGGTTTCATGGGCGTCAGCTTGCTCTCCGTATCGCACTGCCCTGGCTTACATGTGAGACAGGAGAGAGGGAGCCGGCTCCATGGGCGTCAGCTAGCTCTCCGTATAGCACAGCCCTGGCTTACATGTGAGACAGGATAGAGGGAGCCGGCTTCATGGGCGTCAGCTTGCTCTCCATATCGCACTGCCCTGGCTTACGTGTGAGACACGAGAGCGGGAGCAGGCTCCATGGGCGTCAGCTTGCTCTCCATATCGCACTGACGTTCCTTATATGTGAGACAGGAGAGAGGGAGCCGGCTCCATGGGCGTCAGCTTGCTCTGCGCATCGAACTGCCCTGGCTTACGTCTGAGACATGAGAGAGGGTGCCCCCTCCATGGGGGTCAGCTTGCTCTCCGTATCGCACTGCCCTGGCTTACGTGTGAGACAAGAGAGAGGGAGCCGGCTCCATGGGCATCAGCTTGCTCTCCATATAGCACTGCCCTGGCTTACGTGTGAGACAGGAGAGAGGGAGCCGGCTCCATGGGCGTCAGCTTGCTCTCCATATCGCACTGCCCTGCCTTATATGTGAGACAGGAGAGAGGGAGCCGGCTCCATGGGCGTCAGCTTGCTCTCCATATCGCACTGCCCTGGCTTACGTGTGAGACAGGAGAGAGGGAGCCGGCTCCATGGGCGTCAGCTTGCTCTCCAAATCGTACTGCCCTGGCTCACCTGTGAGACAGGAGAGAGGGAGCCGGCTCCATGGGCGTCAGCTTGCTCTCCATATCGCACTGCCCAGGCTTAAGTGTGAGACAGGAGAGAGGGAGCCGGCTCCATGGGCGTCAGCTTGTTCTCCATATCGCACTGCCCTGGCTTACGTGAGAGCCAGGAGAGAGCGAGCCGGCTCCATGGGCGTCAGCTTGCTCACCATATCGCACAGCCCTGGCTTACCTGTGAGACAGGAGAGAGGGAGCCGGCTCCATGGGCGTCAGCTTGCTCTCCGCATCAAACTGCCCTGGCTTACGTGTGAGACATGAGAGAGGAAGCCCCCTCCATGGGCGTCAGCTTGCTCTCCGCATCAAACTGCCCTGGATTACGTGTGAGACATGAGAGAGGAAGCCCCCTCCATGGGCGTCAGCTTGCTCTCCATATCGCACTGCCCTGGTTTACGTGTGAGGTTGGAGAGAGGGAGCCGGCTCCATGGGCGTCAGCTTGCTCTCCGTATCGCACTGCCCTGGCTTACGTGTGAGACAGGAGAGAGGGAGCCGGCTCCATGGGCGTCAGCTTGCACTCCACATCGCAATGTCCTGGCTTACGTGTGACACAGGAGAGAGGGAGCCGGCTCCATGGGCGTCAGCTTGCTCTCCATATTGCACTGCCCTGGCTTACGTGTGAGACAGGAGAGAGGGAGCCGGCTTCATGGGCGTCAGCTTGCTCTCCATATTGCACTGCCCTGGCTTACGTGTGAGACAGGAGAGAGGGAGCCGGCTCCATGGGCGTCAGCTTGCTCTCCGTATCGCACTGCCCTGGCTTACGTGTCAGACAGGAGAGAGGGAGCTGGCTCCATGGGCGTCAGCTTGCTCTCCACATCGCACTGCCCTGGCTTACGTGTGACACAGGAGAGAGGGAGCCGGCTTCATGGGCGTCTGCTTGCTCTCTGTATCGCACTGCCCTGGCTTACGTGTGAGACAGGAGAGAGGGAGCCGGGTCCATTAGCGTCAGCTTGCTCTCCGTATCGCACTGCCCTGGCTTACGTGTGAGACAGGAGAGAGGGAGCCGGCTCCATGAGCGTCAGCTTGCTCTCTGCATCGAACTGCCCTGGCTTACGTGTGAGACAGGAGAGAGGGAGCCGGCTTCATGGGCGTCAGCTTGCTCTCCACATCGCACTGCCCTGGCTTATGTGATACACAGGAGAGAGGGAGCCGGCTTCATGGGCGTCTGCTTGCTCTCCGTATAGCACAGCCCTGGCTTACATGTGAGACAGGATAGAGGGAGCCGGCTTCATGGGCGTCAGCTTGCTCTCCATATCGCACTGCCCTGGCTTACGTGTGAGACACGAGAGCGGGAGCAGGCTCCATGGGCGTCAGCTTGCTCTCCATATCGCACTGACGTGCCTTATATGTGAGACAGGAGAGAGGGAGCCGGCTCCATGGGCGTCAGCTTGCTCTGCGCATCGAACTGCCCTGGCTTACGTCTGAGACAGGAGAGAGGGTGCCCCCTCCATGGGGGTCAGCTTGCTCTCCGTATCGCACTGCCCTGGCTTACGTGTGAGACAAGAGAGAGGGAGCCGGCTCCATGGGCATCAGCTTGCTCTCCATATAGCACTGCCCTGGCTTACGTGTGAGACAGGAGAGAGGGAGCCGGCTCCATGGGCGTCAGCTTGCTCTCCATATCGCACTGCCCTGCCTTATATGTGAGACAGGAGAGAGGGAGCCGGCTCCATGGGCGTCAGCTTGCTCTCCATATCGCACTGCCCTGGCTTACGTGTGAGACAGGAGAGAGGGAGCCGGCTCCATGGGCGTCAGCTTGCTCTCCATATCGTACTGCCCTGGCTCACCTGTGAGACAGGAGAGAGGGAGCCGGCTCCATGGGCGTCAGCTTGCTCTCCATATCACACTGCCCAGGCTTAAGTGTGAGACAGGAGAGAGGGAGCCGGCTCCATGGGCGTCAGCTTGTTCTCCATATCGCACTGCCCTGGCTTACGTGAGAGACAGGAGAGAGCGATCCGGCTCCATGGGCGTCAGCTTGCTCACCATATCGCACAGCCCTGGCTTACATGTGAGACAGGAGAGAGGGAGCCGGCTCCATGGGCGTCAGCTTGCTCTCCGCATCAAACTGCCCTGGCTTACGTGTGAGACATGAGAGAGGAAGCCCCCTCCATGGGCGTCAGCTTGCTCTCCGCATCAAACTGCCCTGGATTACGTGTGAGACATGAGAGAGGAAGCCCCCTCCATGGGCGTCAGCTTGCTCTCCATATCGCACTGCCCTGGTTTACGTGTGAGGTTGGAGAGAGGGAGCCGGCTCCATGGGCGTCAGCTTGCTCTCCGTATCGCACTGCCCTGGCTTACGTGTGAGACAGGAGAGAGGGAGCCGGCTCCATGGGCGTCAGCTTGCACTCCACATCGCTATGTCCTGGCTTACGTGTGACACAGGAGAGAGGGAGCCGGCTCCATGGGCGTCAGCTTGCTCTCCATATTGCACTGCCCTGGCTTACGTGTGAGACAGGAGAGAGGGAGCCGGCTTCATGGGCGTCAGCTTGCTCTCCATATTGCACTGCCCTGGCTTACGTGTGAGACAGGAGAGAGGGAGCCGGCTCCATGGGCGTCAGCTTGCTCTCCGTATCGCACTGCCCTGGCTTACGTGTCAGACAGGAGAGAGGGAGCTGGCTCCATGGGCGTCAGCTTGCTCTCCACATCGCACTGCCCTGGCTTACGTGTGACACAGGAGAGAGGGAGCCGGCTTCATGGGCGTCTGCTTGCTCTCTGTATCGCACTGCCCTGGCTTACGTGTGAGACAGGAGAGAGGGAGCCGGGTCCATTAGCGTCAGCTTGCTCTCCGTATCGCACTGCCCTGGCTTACGTGTGAGACAGGAGAGAGGGAGCCGGCTCCATGAGCGTCAGCTTGCTCTCCGCATCGAACTGCCCTGGCTTACGTGTGAGACAGGAGAGAGGGAGCCGGCTTCATGGGCGTCAGCTTGCTCTCCACATCGCACTGCCCTGGCTTACGTGATACACAGGAGAGAGGGAGCCGGCTTCATGGGCGTCTGCTTGCTCTCCACATCGCACTGCCCTGGCTTACGTGTGACACAGGAGAGAGGGAGCCGTCTTAATGGGCGTCAGCTTGCTCTCCGTATCGCACTGCCCTGGCTTACATGTGAGACAGGAGAGAGGGAGCCGGCTCCATGGGCGTCAGCTTGCTCTCCGTATAGCACAGCCCTGGCTTACATGTGAGACAGGATAGAGGGAGCCGGCTTCATGGGCGTCAGCTTGCTCTCCATATCGCACTGCCCTGGCTTACGTGTGAGACACGAGAGCGGGAGCAGGCTCCATGGGCTTCAGCTTGCTCTCCATATCGCACTGACCTGCCTTATATGTGAGACAGGAGAGAGGGAGCCGGCTCCATGGGCGTCAGCTTGCTCTGCGCATCGAACTGCCCTGGCTTACGTCTGAGACATGAGAGAGGGTGCCCCCTCCATGGGGGTCAGCTTGCTCTCCGTATCGCACTGCCCTGGCTTACGTGTGAGACAAGAGAGAGGGAGCCGGCTCCATGGGCATCAGCTTGCTCTCCATATCGCACTGCCCTGGCTTACGTGTGAGACAGGAGAGAGGGAGCCGGCTCCATGGCCGTCAGCTTGCTCTCCATATCGCACTGCCCTGGCTTACCTGTGAGACAGGAGAGAGGGAGCCGGCTCCATGGGCGTCAGCTTGCTCTCCGTATCGCACTGCCCTGGCTTACGTGTGACACAGGAGAGAGGGAGCCGGCTTCATGGGCGTCTGCTTGATCTCCATATTTCACTGCCCTGGCTTACGTGTGAGACAGGAGAGAGGGAGCCGGCTCCATGGGCGTCAGCTTGTTCTCCGTATCGCACTGCCCTGGCTTACGTGTGAGACAGGAGAGAGGGAGCCGGCTTAATGAGCGTCAGCTTGCTCTCCGCATCGAACTGCCCTGGCTTACGTGTGAGACAGGAGAGAGGGAGCCGGCTTCATGGGCGTCAGCTTGCTCTCCACATCGCACTGCCCTGGCTTACGTGATACACAGGAGAGAGGGAGCCGGCTTCATGGGCGTCTGCTTGCTCTCCACATCGCACTGCCCTGGCTTACGTGTGACACAGGAGAGAGGGAGCCGTCTTCATGGGCGTCAGCTTGCTCTCCGTATCGCACTGCCCTGGCTTACATGTGAGACAGGAGAGAGGGAGCCGGCTCCATGGGCGTCAGCTTGCTCTCCGTATAGCACAGCCCTGGCTTACATGTGAGACAGGTTAGAGGGAGCCGGCTTCATGGGCGTCAGCTTGCTCTCCGTATCGCACTGCCCTGGCTTACATGTGAGACAGGAGAGAGGGAGCCGGCTCCATGGGCGTCAGCTTGCTCTCCGTATAGCACAGCCCTGGCTTACATGTGAGACAGGATAGAGGGAGCCGGCTTCATGGGCGTCAGCTTGCTCTCCATATCGCACTGCCCTGACTTACGTGTGAGACACGAGAGCGGGAGCAGGCTCCATGGGCGTCAGCTTGCTCTCCATATCGCACTGACCTGCCTTATATGTGAGACAGGAGAGAGGGAGCCGGCTCCATGGGCGTCAGCTTGCTCTGCGCATCGAACTGCCCTGGCTTACGTCTGAGACATGAGAGAGGGTGCCCCCTCCATGGGGGTCAGCTTGCTCTCCGTATCGCACTGCCCTGGCTTACGTGTGAGACAAGAGAGAGGGAGCCGGCTCCATGGGCATCAGCTTGCTCTCCATATCGCACTGCCCTGGCTTACGTGTGAGACAGGAGAGAGGGAACCGGCTCCATGGCCGTCAGCTTGCTCACCATATCGCACTGCCCTGGCTTACCTGTGAGACAGGAGAGAGGGAGCCGGCTCCATTGGCGTCAGCTTGCTCTCCATATCGCACTGCCCTGGCTTACGTGTGAGACAGCAGAGAGGGAGCCGGCTCCATGGGCGTCAGCTTGCTCTCCATATCGTACTGCCCTGGCTTACGTGTGAGACAAGAGAGAGGGAGCCGGGTCCATGAGCGTCAGCTTGCTCTCCGTATCGCACTGCCCTGGCTTACGTGTGAGACACGAGAGAGGGAGCCGGCTCCATGAGCGTCAGCTTGCTCTCCATATCGCACTGCTCTGGCTTACGTGTGAGACAGGAGAGAGCGAGCCCCCTCCATGGGCGTCAGCTTACTCTCCACATCGATCTGTCCTGGCTTACGTGTGAGAGACGAGAGAGGGAGCCGGCTCCATGGGCGTCAGCTTGTTCTCCATATCGCACTGTCCTGGCTTACGTGTGAGACAGGAGAGAGGGAGCCGGCTCCATGGGCGTCAGCTTGCTCTCCGTATCGCACTGCCCTGGCTTACGTGTCAGACAGGAGAGAGGGAGCTGGCTCCATGGGCGTCAGCTTGCTCTCCACATCGCACTGCCCTGGCTTACGTGTGACACAGGAGAGAGGGAGCCGGGTCCATGAGCGTCAGCTTGCTCTCCGTAACGCACTGCCCTGGCTTACGTGTGAGACAGGAGAGAGGGAGCCGGCTCCATGAGCGTCAGCTTGCTCTCCGCATCGAACTGCCCTGGCTTACGTGTGAGACAGGAGAGAGGGAGCCGGCTTCATGGGCGTCAGCTTGCTCTCCACATCGCACTGCCCTGGCTTACGTGATACACAGGAGAGAGGGAGCCGGCTTCATGGGCGTCTGCTTGCTCTCCACATCGCACTGCCCTGGCTTACGTGTGACACAGGAGAGAGGGAGCCGTCTTCATGGGTGTCAGCTTGCTCTCCGTATCGCACTGCCCTGGCTTACATGTGAGACAGGAGAGAGGGAGCCGGCTCCATGGGCGTCAGCTTGCTCTCCGTATAGCACAGCCCTGGCTTACATGTGAGACAGGATAGAGGGAGCCGGCTTCATGGGCGTCAGCTTGCTCTCCGTATCGCACTGCCCTGGCTTACATGTGAGACAGGAGAGAGGGAGCCGGCTCCATGGGCGTCAGCTTGCTCTCCGTATAGCACAGCCCTGGCTTACATGTGAGACAGGATAGAGGGAGCCGGCTTCATGGGCGTCAGCTTGCTCTCCATATCGCACTGCCCTGGCTTACGTGTGAGACACGAGAGCGGGAGCAGGCTCCATGGCCGTCAGCTTGCTCTCCATATCGCACTGCCCTGGCTTACCTGTGAGACAGGAGAGAGGGAGCCGGCTCCATGGGCGTCAGCTTGCTCTCCATATCGCACTGCCCTGGCTTACGTGTGAGACAGGAGAGAGGGAGCCGGCTCCATGGGCGTCAGCTTGCTCTCCATATCGTACTGCCCTGGCTTACCTGTGAGACAGGAGAGAGGGAGCCGGCTCCATGGGCGTCAGCTTGCTCTCCATATCTCACTGCCCAGGCTTACGTGTGAGACAGGAGAGAGGGAGCCGGCTCCATGGGCGTCAGCTTGTTCTCCATATCGCACTGCCCTGGCTTACGTGAGAGACAGGAGAGAGCGAGCCGGCTCCATGGGCGTCAGCTTGCTCTCCATATCGCACTGCCCTGGCTTACGTGTGAGACAGGAGAGAGGGAGCCCCCTCCATGGGCGTCAGCTTGCTCTCCACATCAAACTGCCCTGGATTACGTGTGAGACATGAGAGAGGAAGCCCCCTCCATGGGCGTCAGCTTGCTCTCCATATCGCACTGCCCTGGTTTACGTGTGAGACAGGAGAGAGGGAGCCGGCACCATGGGCGTCAGCTTGCTCTCCGTATCGCACTGCCCTGGCTTACGTGATACACAGGAGAGAGGGAGCCGTCTTCATGGGTGTCAGCTTGCTCTCCGTATCGCACTGCCCTGGCTTACATGTGAGACAGTAGAGAGGGAGCCGGCTCCATGGGCGTCAGCTTGCTCTCCGTATAGCACAGCCCTGGCTTACATGTGAGACAGGATAGAGGGAGCCGGCTTCATGGGCGTCAGCTTGCTCTCCGTATCGCACTGCCCTGGCTTACATGTGAGACAGGAGAGAGGGAGCCGGCTCCATCGGCGTCAGCTTGCTCTCCGTATAGCACAGCCCTGGCTTACATGTGAGACAGGATAGAGGGAGCCGGCTTCATGGGCGTAAGCTTGCTCTCCATATCGCACTGCCCTGGCTTACGTGTGAGACACGAGAGCGGGAGCAGGCTCCATGGGCGTCAGCTTGCTCTCCATATCGCACTGCCCTGGCTTACCTGTGAGACAGGAGAGAGGGAGCCGGCTCCATGGGCGTCAGCTTGCTCTCCATATCGCACTGCCCTGGCTTACGTGTGAGACAGGAGAGAGGGAGCCGGCTCCATGGGCGTCAGCTTGCTCTCCATATCGTACTGCCCTGGCTTACCTGTGAGACAGGAGAGAGGGAGCCGGCTCCATGGGCGTCAGCTTGCTCTCCATATCTCACTGCCCAGGCTTACGTGTGAGACAGGAGAGAGGGAGCCGGCTCCATGGGCGTCAGCTTGTTCTCCATATCGCACTGCCCTGGCTTACGTGAGAGACAGGAGAGAGCGAGCCGGCTCCATGGGCGTCAGCTTGCTCACCATATCGCACTGCCCCTGCTTACGTGTGAGACACGAGATGGAGCCGGCTCCATGTGCGTCAGCTTGCTCTCCATATCGCATAGCCCTGGCTTACATGTGAGACAGGAGAGAGGGAGCCGGCTCCATGGGCGTCAGCTTGCTCTCCGCATCAAACTGCCCTGGCTTACGTGTGAGACAGGAGAGAGGGAGCCCCCTCCATGGGCGTCAGCTTGCTCTCCACATCAAACTGCCCTGGATTACGTGTGAGACATGAGAGAGGAAGCCCCCTCCATGGGCGTCAGCTTGCTCTCCATATCGCACTGCCCTGGTTTACGTGTGAGACAGGAGAGAGGGAGCCGGCTCCATGGGCGTCAGCTTGCTCTCCGTATCGCACTGCCCTGGATTACGTGTGAGACAGGAGAGAGGGAGCCGGCTTCATGGGCGTCAGCTTGCTCTCCATATCGCACTGCCCTGGCTTACGTGTGAGACAGGAGAGAGAGAGCCGGCTCCATGGGCGTCAGCTTGCTCTCCATATCGCACTGCCCTGACTTACGTGTGAGACAGGAGAGAGGGAGCCGGCTCCATGGGCGACAGCTTGCTCTCCATATCGCACTGCCCTGACTTACGTGTGAGACAGGAGAGAGGGAGCCGGCTCCATGGCCGTCAGCTTGCTCTCCGTATCGCACTGCCCTGGCTTACGTGTGAGACAGGAGAGAGGGAGCCGGCTTCATGGGCATCAGCTTGCACTCAATATCGCACTGACCTGCCTTACATGTGAGACAGGAGATTGGGAGCCGGCTCCATGGGCGTCAGCTTGCTCTCCATATCGCACTGCCCTGGCTTACGTCTGAGACAGGAGAGAGAGAGCCGGCTCCATGGGCGTCAGCTTGCTCTCCATATCGCACTGCCCTGGCTTACCTGGGAGACAGGAGAGAGGAAGCCGGCTCCATGGGCGTCAGCTTGCTCTCAATATCGCACTGACCTGCCTTACATGTGAGACAGGAGATTGGGAGCCGGCTCCATGGGCGTCAGCTTGCTCTCCATATCGCACTGCCCTGGCTTACGTCTGAGACAGGAGAGAGAGAGCCGGCTCCATGGGCGTCAGCTTGCTCTCCATATCGCACTGCCCTGGCTTACCTGGGAGACAGGAGAGAGCAAGCCGGCTCCATGGGCGTCAGCTTGCTCTCCGTATAGCACAGCCCTGGCTTACATGTGAGACAGGATAGAGGGAGCCGGCTTCATGGGCGTCAGCTTGCTCTCCGTATCGCACTGCCCTGGCTTACCTGTGAGACAGGAGAGTGGGAGCCGGCTCCATGGGCGTCAGCTTGTTCTCCATATCGCACTGCCCTGGCTTAAGTGTGAGACAGGAGAGAGGGAGCCGGCTCCATGGGCGTCAGCTTGTTCTCCATATCGCACTGCCCTGGCTTACGTGTGAGACACGAGAGAGGAAGCCGGCTCCATGAGCGTCAGCTTGCTCTCCATATCGCACTGCCCTGGCTTACGTGTGAGACAGGAGAGAGGGAGCCAGCTCCATGGCCGTCAGCTTGCTCTCCATATCGCACTGCCCTGGCTTACCTGTGAGACAGGAGAGAGGGAGCCGGCTCCATGGGCGTCAGCTTGCTCTCCATATCGCACTGCCCTGGCTTACGTGTGAGACAGGAGAGAGGGAGCCGGCTCCATGGGCGTCAGCTTGCTCTCCATATCGTACTGCCCTGGCTTACGTGTGAGACAGGAGAGAGGGAGCCGGCTCCATGGCCGTCAGCTTGCTCTCCATATCGCACTGCCCTGGCTTACCTGTGAGACAGGAGAGAGGGAGCCGACTCCATGGGCGTCAGCTTGCTCTCCATATCGCACTGCCCTGGCTTACGTGTGAGACAGGAGAGAGGGAGCCGGCTCCATGGGCGTCAGCTTGCTCTCCATATCGTACTGCCCTGGCTTACCTGTGAGACAGGAGAGAGGGAGCCGGCTCCATGGGCGTCAGCTTTCTCTCCATATCTCACTGCCCAGGCTTACGTGTGAGACAGGAGAGAGGGAGCCGGCTCCATGGGCGTCAGCTTGTTCTCCATATCGCACTGCCCTGGCTTACGTGAGAGACAGGAGAGAGCAAGCCGGCTCCATGGGCGTCAGCTTGCTCACCATATCGCACTGCCCCTGCTTACGTGTGAGACACGAGATGGAGCCGGCTCCATGGGCGTCAGCTTGCTCTCCATATCGCACAGCCCTGGCTTACATGTGAGACAGGAGAGAGGGAGCCGGCTCCATGGGCGTCAGCTTGCTCTCCGCATCAAACTGCCCTGGCTTACGTGTGAGACAGGAGAGAGGGAGCCCCCTCCATGGGCGTCAGCTTGCTCTCCACATCAAACTGCCCTGGATTACGTGTGAGACATGAGAGAGGAAGCCCCCTCCATGGGCGTCAGCTTGCTCTCCATATCGCACTGCCCTGGTTTACGTGTGAGACAGGAGAGAGGGAGCCGGCTCCATGGGCGTCAGCTTGCTCTCCGTATCGCACTGCCCTGGCTTACGTGTGAGACAGGAGAGAGGGAGCCGTCTTCATGGGCGTCAGCTTGCTCTCCATATTGCACTGCCCTGGCTTACGTGTGAGACAGGAGAGAGAGAGCCGGCTCCATGGGCGTCAGCTTGCTCTCCATATCGCACTGCCCTGACTTACGTGTGAGACAGGAGAGAGGGAGCCGGCTCCATGGGCGACAGCTTGCTCTCCATATCGCACTGCCCTGACTTACGTGTGAGACAGGAGAGAGGGAGCCGGCTCCATGGCCGTCAGCTTGCTCTCCGTATCGCACTGCCCTGGCTTACGTGTGAGACAGGAGAGAGGGAGCCGGCTTCATGGGCGTCAGCTTGCACTCCACATCGCAATGTCCTGGCTTACGTGTGAGACGGGAGAGCGGGAGCCGGCTCCATGGGCGTCAGCTTGCTCTCAATATCGCACTGACCTGCCTTACATGTGAGACAGGAGATTGGGAGCCGGCTCCATGGGCGTCAGCTTGCTCTCCACATCGCACTGCCCTGGCTTACGTGTGAGACAGGAGAGAGAGAGCCGGCTCCATGGGCGTCAGCTTGCTCTCCATATCGCACTGCCCTGGCTTACCTGGGAGACAGGAGAGAGGAAGCCGGCTCCATGGGCGTCAGCTTGCTCTCCGTATAGCACAGCCCTGGCTTACATGTGAGATAGGATAGAGGGAGCCGGCTTCATGGGCGTCAGCTTGCTCTCCGTATCGCACTGCCCTGGCTTACCTGTGAGACAGGAGAGTGGGAGCCGACTCCATGGGCGTCAGCTTGCTCTCCATATCACACTGCCCAGGCTTACGTGTGAGACAGGAGCGAGGGAGCCGGCTCCATGGGCGTCAGCTTGCTCTACATATCGCACTGCCCTGGTTTACGTGTGAGACAGGAGAGAGGGAGCCGGCTCCATGGGCGTCAGCTTGCTCTCCATATCGCACTGCCCTGGCTTACGTGTGAGACACGAGAGAGGGAGACAGCTCCATGGGCGTCAGCTTGCTCTCCATATCACACTGCCCTGGCTTACGTGTGAGACAGGAGAGAGGAATCCGGCTCCATGGGCGTCAGCTTGTTCTCCATATCGCACTGCCCTGGCTTAAGTGTGAGACAGGAGAGAGGGAGCCGGCTCCATGGGCGTCAGCTTGTTCTCCATATCGCACTGCCCTGGCTTACGTGTGAGACACGAGAGAGGGAGCCGGCTCCATGAGCGTCAGCTTGCTCTCCATATCGCACTGCCCTGGCTTACGTGTGAGACAGGAGAGAGCGAGCCCCCTCCATGGGCGTCAGCTTACTCTCCACATCGATCTGTCCTGGCTTACGTGTGAGAGACGAGAGAGGGAGCCGGCTCCATGGGCGTCAGCTTGTTCTACATATCGCACTGTCCTGGCTTACGTGTGAGACAGGAGAGAGGGAGCCGGCTCCATGGGCGTCAGCTTGCTCTCCGTATCGCACTGCCCTGGCTTACGTGTCAGACAGGAGAGAGGGAGCTGGCTCCATGGGCGTCAGCTTGCTCTCCGTATCGCACTGCCCTGGCTTACGTGTGAGACACGAGAGAGGGAGCCGGCTCCATGGGCGTCAGCTTGCTCTCCACATCGCACTGCCCTGGCTTACGTGTGACACAGGAGAGAGGGAGCCGGCTTCATGGGCGTCAGCTTGCTCTCCACATCGCACTGCCCTGGCTTACGTGTGACACAGGAGAGAGGGAGCCGGCTTCATGGGCGTCTACTTGCTCTCCATATCGCACTGCCCTGGCTTACGTGTGAGACAGGAGAGAGGGAGCCGGCTCCATGAGCGTCAGCTTGCTCTCCGTATCGCACTGCCCTGGCATACGTGTGAGACAGGAGAGAGGGAGCCGGCTCCATGAGCGTCAGCTTGCTCTCCACATCGCACTGCCCTGGCTTACATGTGACACAGGAGAGAGGGAGCCGGGTCCATGAGCGTCAGCTTGCTCTCCGTATCGCACTGCCCTGGCATACGTGTGAGACAGGAGAGAGGGAGCCGGCTCCATGAGCGTCAGCTTGCTCTCCGCATCGAACTGCCCTGGCTTACGTGTGAGACAGGAGAGAGGGTGCCGGCTTCATGGGCGTCAGCTTGCTCTCCACATCGCACTGCCCTGGCTTACGTGATACACAGGAGAGAGGGAGCCGGCTTCATGGGCGTCTGCTTGCTCTCCACATCGCACTGCCCTGGCTTACGTGTGACACAGGAGAGAGGGAGCCGTCTTAATGGGCGTCAGCTTGCTCTCCGTATCGCCCTGCCCTGGCTTACATCTGAGACAGGAGAGAGGGAGCCGGCTCCATGGGCGTCAGCTTGCTCTCCGTATAGCACAGCCCTGGCTTACATGTGAGACAGGATAGAGGGAGCCGGCTTCATGGGCGTCAGCTTGCTCTCCGTATCGCACTGCCCTGGCTTACATGTGAGACAGGAGAGAGGGAGCCGGCTCCATGGGCGTCAGCTTGCTCTCCGTATAGCACAGCCCTGGCTTACATGTGAGACAGGATAGAGGGAGCCGGCTTCATGGGCGTCAGCTTGCTCTCCGTATCGCACTGCCCTGGCTTACAAGTGAGACAGGAGAGAGGGAGCCGGCTCCATGGGCGTCAGCTTGCTCTGCGCATCGAACTGCCCTGGCTTACGTCTGAGACATGAGAGAGGGTGCCCCCTCCATGGGGGTCAGCTTGCTCTCCGTATCGCACTGCCCTGGCTTACGTGTGAGACAAGAGAGAGGGAGCCGGCTCCATGGGCGTCAGCTTGCTCTCCATATCGCACTGCCCTGGCTTACGTGTGAGACAGGAGAGAGGGAGCCGGCTCCATGGGCGTCAGCTTGCTCTCCATATCGCACTGCCCTGGCTTACCTGTGAGACAGGAGAGAGGGAGCCGGCTCCATGGGCGTCAGCTTGCTCTCCATATCGCACTGCCCTGGCTTACGTGTGAGACAGGAGAGAGGGAGCCGGCTCCATGGGCGTCAGCTTGCTCTCCATATCATACTGCCCTGGCTTACCTGTGAGACAGGAGAGAGGGAGTCGGCTCCATGGGCGTCAGCTTGCTCTCCATATCTCACTGCCCAGGCTTACGTGTGAGACAGGAGAGAGGGAGCCGGCTCCATGGGCGTCAGCTTGTTCTCCATATCGCACTGCCCTGGCTTACATGTGAGACAGGAGAGAGGGAGCCGGCTCCATGGGCGTCAGCTTGCTCTCCGCATCAAACTGCCCTGGCTTACGTGTGAGACAGGAGAGAGGGAGCCCCCTCCATGGGCGTCAGCTTGCTCTCCATATCGCACTGCCCTGGTTTACGTGTGAGACAGGAGAGAGGGAGCCGGCTCCATGGGCGTCAGCTTGCTCTCCGTATCGCACTGCCCTGGCTTACGTGTGAGACAGGAGAGACGGAGCCGGCTCCATGGGCGTCAGCTTGCACTCCACATCGCAATGTCCTGGCTTACGTGTGACACAGGAGAGAGGGAGCCGGCTCCATGGGCGTCAGCTTGCTCTACATATTGCACTGCCCTGGCTTACGTGTGAGACAGGAGAGAGGGAGCCGGCTTTATGGGCGTCAGCTTGCTCTCCATATTGCACTGCCCTGGCTTACGTGTGAGACAGGAGAGAGGGAGCCGGCTTCATGGGCGTCAGCTTGCACTCCACATCGCAATGTCCTGGCTTACGTGTGTCACAGGAGAGAGGGAGCCGGCTCCATGGGCATCAGCTTGCTCTCCATATTGCACTGCCCTGGCTTACGTGTGAGACGGGAGAGCGGGAGCCGGCTCCATGGGCGTCAGCTTGCTCTCAATATCGCACTGACCTGCCTTACATGTGAGACAGGAGATTGGGAGCCGGCTCCATGGGCGTCAGCTTGCTCTCCACATCGCACTGCCCTGGCTTACGTGTGAGACAGGAGAGAGAGAGCCGGCTCCATGGGCGTCAGCTTGCTCTCCATATCGCACTGCCCTGGCTTACCTGGGAGACAGGAGAGAGGGAGCCGGCTTCATGGGCGTCAGCTTGCTCTCCATATTGCACTGCCCTGGCTTACGTGTGAGACAGGAGAGAGAGAGCCGGCTCCATGGGCGTCAGCTTGCTCTCCATATCGCACTGCCCTGACTTACGTGTGAGACAGGAGAGAGGGAGCCGGCTCCATGGGCGACAGCTTGCTCTCCATATCGCACTGCCCTGACTTACGTGTGAGACAGGAGAGAGGGAGCCGGCTCCATGGCCGTCAGCTTGCTCTCCGTATCGCACTGCCCTGGCTTACGTGTGAGACAGGAGAGAGGGAGCCGGCTTCATGGGCGTCAGCTTGCACTCCACATCGCAATGTCCTGGCTTACGTGTGAGACGGGAGAGCGGGAGCCGGCTCCATGGGCGTCAGCTTGCTCTCAATATCGCACTGACCTGCCTTACATGTGAGACAGGACATTGGGAGCCGGCTCCATGGGCGTCAGCTTGCTCTCCACATGGCACTGCCCTGGCTTACGTGTGAGACAGGAGAGAGAGAGCCGGCTCCATGGGCGTCAGCTTGCTCTCCATATCGCACTGCCCTGGCTTACCTGGGAGACAGGAGAGAGGAAGCCGGCTCCATGGGCGTCAGCTTGCTCTCCGTATAGCACAGCCCTGGCTTACATGTGAGATAGGATAGAGGGAGCCGGCTTCATGGGCGTCAGCTTGCTCTCCGTATCGCACTGCCCTGGCTTACCTGTGAGACAGGAGAGTGGGAGCCGGCTCCATGGGCGTCAGCTTGCTCTCCATATCACACTGCCCAGGCTTACGTGTGAGACAGGAGAGAGGGAGCCGGCTCCATGGGCGTCATCTTGTTCTCCATATCGCATTGCCCAGGCTTACGTGTGAGACAGGAGCGAGGGAGCCGGCTCCATGGGCGTCAGCTTGCTCTACATATCGCACTGCCCTGGTTTACGTGTGAGACAGGAGAGTGGGAGCCGGCTCCATGGGCGTCAGCTTGCTCTCCATATCGCACTGCCCTGGCTTACGTGTGAGACACGAGAGAGGGAGACAGCTCCATGGGCGTCAGCTTGCTCTCCATATCACACTGCCCTGGCTTACGTGTGAGACAGGAGAGAGGAAGCCGGCTCCATGGGCGTCAGCTTGTTCTCCATATCGCACTGCCCTGGCTTAAGTGTGAGACAGGAGAGAGGGAGCCGGCTCCATGGGCGTCAGCTTGTTCTCCATATCGCACTGCCCTGGCTTACGTGTGAGACACGAGAGAGGGAGCCGGCTCCATGAGCGTCAGCTTGCTCTCCATATCGCACTGCCCTGGCTTACGTGTGAGACAGGAGAGAGCGAGCCCCCTCCATGGGCGTCAGCTTACTCTCCACATCGATCTGTCCTGGCTTACGTGTGAGAGACGAGAGAGGGAGCCGGCTCCATGGGCGTCAGCTTGTTCTACATATCGCACTGTCCTGGCTTACGTGTGAGACAGGAGAGAGGGAGCCGGCTCCATGGGCGTCAGCTTGCTCTCCGTATCGCACTGCCCTGGCTTACGTGTCAGACAGGAGAGAGGGAGCTGGCTCCATGGGCGTCAGCTTGCTCTCCGTATCGCACTGCCCTGGCTTACGTGTGAGACACGAGAGAGGGAGCCGGCTCCATGGGCGTCAGCTTGCTCTCCACATCGCACTGCCCTGGCTTACGTGTGACACAGGAGAGAGGGAGCCGGCTTCATGGGCGTCAGCTTGCTCTCCACATCTCACTGCCCTGGCTTACGTGTGACACAGGAGAGAGGGAGCCGGCTTCATGGGCGTCTGCTTGCTCTCCATATCGCACTGCCCTGGCTTACGTGTGAGACAGGAGAGAGGGAGCCGGCTCCATGAGCGTCAGCTTGCTCTCCGTATCGCACTGCCCTGGCATACGTGTGAGACAGGAGAGAGGGAGCCGGCTCCATGAGCGTCAGCTTGCTCTCCACATCGCACTGCCCTGGCTTACATGTGACACAGGAGAGAGGGAGCCGGGTCCATGAGCGTCAGCTTGCTCTCCGTATCGCACTGCCCTGGCATACATGTGAGACAGGAGAGAGGGAGCCGGCTCCATGAGCGTCAGCTTGCTCTCCGCATCGAACTGCCCTGGCTTACGTGTGAGACAGGAGAGAGGGTGCCGGCTTCATGGGCGTCAGCTTGCTCTCCACATCGCACTGCCCTGGCTTACGTGATACACAGGAGAGAGGGAGCCAGCTTCATGGGCGTCTGCTTGCTCTCCACATCGCACTGCCCTGGCTTACGTGTGACACAGGAGAGAGGGAGCCGTCTTAATGGGCGTCAGCTTGCTCTCCGTATCGCCCTGCCCTGGCTTACATCTGAGACAGGAGAGAGGGAGCCGGCTCCATGGGCGTCAGCTTGCTCTCCGTATAGCACAGCCCTGGCTTACATGTGAGACAGGATAGAGGGAGCCGGCTTCATGGGCGTCAGCTTGCTCTCCGTATCGCACTGCCCTGGCTTACATGTGAGACAGGAGAGAGGGAGCCGGCTCCATGGGCGTCAGCTTGCTCTCCGTATAGCACAGCCCTGGCTTACATGTGAGACAGGATAGAGGGAGCCGGCTTCATGGGCGTCAGCTTGCTCTCCGTATCGCACTGCCCTGGCTTACATGTGAGACAGGAGAGAGGGAGCCGGCTCCATGGGCGTCAGCTTGCTCTGCGCATCGAACTGCCCTGGCTTACGTCTGAGACATGAGAGAGGGTGCCCCCTCCATGGGGGTCAGCTTGCTCTCCGTATCGCACTGCCCTGGCTTACGTGTGAGACAAGAGAGAGGGAGCCGACTCCATGGGCGTCAGCTTGCTCTCCATATCGCACTGCCCTGGCTTACGTGTGAGACAGGAGAGAGCGAGCCGGCTCCATGGGCGTCAGCTTGCTCTCCATATCGCACTGCCCTGGCTTACCTGTGAGACAGGAGAGAGGGAGCCGGCTCCATGGGCGTCAGCTTGCTCTCCATATCGCACTGCCCTGGCTTACGTGTGAGACAGGAGAGAGGGAGCCGGCTCCATGGGCGTCAGCTTGCTCTCCATATCGTACTGCCCTGGCTTACCTGTGAGACAGGAGAGAGGGAGTCGGCTCCATGGGCGTCAGCTTGCTCTCCATATCTCACTGCCCAGGCTTACGTGTGAGACAGGAGAGAGGGAGCCGGCTCCATGGGCGTCAGCTTGTTCTCCATATCGCACTGCCCTGGCTTACATGTGAGACAGGAGAGAGGGAGCCGGCTCCATGGGCGTCAGCTTGCTCTCCGCATCAAACTGCCCTGGCTTACGTGTGAGACAGGAGAGAGGGAGCCCCCTCCATGGGCGTCAGCTTGCTCTCCATATCGCACTGCCCTGGTTTACGTGTGAGACAGGAGAGAGGGAGCCGGCTCCATGGGCGTCAGCTTGCTCTCCGTATCGCACTGCCCTGGCTTACGTGTGAGACAGGAGAGACGGAGCCGGCTCCATGGGCGTCAGCTTGCACTCCACATCGCAATGTCCTGGCTTACGTGTGACACAGGAGAGAGGGAGCCGGCTCCATGGGCGTCAGCTTGCTCTACATATTGCACTGCCCTGGCTTACGTGTGAGACAGTAGAGAGGGAGCCGGCTTTATGGGCGTCAGCTTGCTCTCCATATTGCACTGCCCTGGCTTACGTGTGAGACAGGAGAGAGGGAGCCGGCTTCATGGGCGTCAGCTTGCACTCCACATCGCAATGTCCTGGCTTACGTGTGTCACAGGAGAGAGGGAGCCGGCTCCATGGGCATCAGCTTGCTCTCCATATTGCACTGCCCTGGCTTACGTGTGAGACGGGAGAGCGGGAGCCGGCTCCATGGGCGTCAGCTTGCTCTCAATATCGCACTGACCTGCCTTACATGTGAGACAGGAGATTGGGAGCCGGCTCCATGGGCGTCAGCTTGCTCTCCACATCGCACTGCCCTGGCTTACGTGTGAGACAGGAGAGAGAGAGCCGGCTCCATGGGCGTCAGCTTGCTCTCCATATCGCACTGCCCTGGCTTACCTGGGAGACAGGAGAGAGGGAGCCGGCTTCATGGGCGTCAGCTTGCTCTCCATATTGCACTGCCCTGGCTTACGTGTGAGACAGGAGAGAGAGAGCCGGCTCCATGGGCGTCAGCTTGCTCTCCATATCGCACTGCCCTGACTTACGTGTGAGACAGGAGAGAGGGAGCCGGCTCCATGGGCGACAGCTTGCTCTCGATATCGCACTGCCCTGACTTACGTGTGAGACAGGAGAGAGGGAGCCGGCTCCATGGCCGTCAGCTTGCTCTCCGTATCGCACTGCCCTGGCTTACGTGTGAGACAGGAGAGAGGGAGCCGGCTTCATGGGCGTCAGCTTGCACTCCACATCGCAATGTCCTGGCTTACGTGTGAGACGGGAGAGCGGGAGCCGGCTCCATGGGCGTCAGCTTGCTCTCAATATCGCACTGACCTGCCTTACATGTGAGACAGGACATTGGGAGCCGCTCCATGGGCGTCAGCTTGCTCTCCACATCGCACTGCCCTGGCTTACGTGTGAGACAGGAGAGAGAGAGCCGGCTCCATGGGCGTCAGCTTGCTCTCCATATCGCACTGCCCTGGCTTACCTGGGAGACAGGAGAGAGGAAGCCGGCTCCATGGGCGTCAACTTGCTCTCCGTATAGCACAGCCCTGGCTTACATGTGAGACAGGATAGAGGTAGCCGGCTTCATGGGCGTCAGCTTGCTCTCCGTATCGCACTGCCCTGGCTTACCTGTGAGACAGGAGAGTGGGAGCCGGCTCCATGGGCGTCAGCTTGCTCTCCATATCACACTGCCCAGGCTTACGTGTGAGACAGGAGAGAGGGAGCCGGCTCCATGGGCGTCATCTTGTTCTCCATATCGCATTGCCCAGGCTTACGTGTGAGACAGGAGCGAGGGAGCCGGCTCCATGGGCGTCAGCTTGCTCTACATATCGCACTGCCCTGGTTTACGTGTGAGACAGGAGAGAGGGAGCCGGCTCCATGGGCGTCAGCTTGCTCTCCATATCGTACTGCCCTGGCTTACTTGTGAGACACGAGAGAGGGAGACAGCTCCATGGGCGTCAGCTTGCTCTCCATATCACACTGCCCTGGCTTACGTGTGAGACAGGAGAGAGGAAGCCCGCTCCATGGGCGTCAGCTTGTTCTCCATATCGCACTGCCCTGGCTTAAGTGTGAGACAGGAGAGAGGGAGCCGGCTCCATGGGCGTCAGCTTGTTCTCCATATCGCACTGCCCTGGCTTACGTGTGAGACACGAGAGAGGGAGCCGGCTCCATGAGCGTCAGCTTGCTCTCCATATCGCACTGCCCTGGCTTACGTGTGAGACAGGAGAGAGCGAGCCCCCTCCATGGGCGTCAGCTTACTCTCCACATCGATCTGTCCTGGCTTACGTGTGAGAGACGAGAGAGGGAGCCGGCTCCATGGGCGTCAGCTTGTTCTCCATATCGCACTGTCCTGGCTTACGTGTGAGACAGGAGAGAGGGAGCCGGCTCCATGGGCGTCAGCTTGCTCTCCGTATCGCACTGCCCTGGCTTACGTGTCAGACAGGAGAGAGGGAGCTGGCTCCATGGGCGTCAGCTTGCTCTCCGTATCGCACTGCCCTGGCTTACGTGTGAGACACGAGAGAGGGAGCCGGCTCCATGGGCGTCAGCTTGCTCTCCACATCGCACTGCCCTGGCTTACGTGTGACACAGGAGAGAGGGAGCCGACTTCATGGGCGTCAGCTTGCTCTCCACATCGCACTGCCCTGGCTTACGTGTGACACAGGAGAGAGGGAGCCGGCTTCATGGGCGTCTGCTTGCTCTCCACATCGCACTGCCCTGGCTTACATGTGACACAGGAGAGAGGGAGCCGGGTCCATGAGCATCAGCTTGCTCTCCGTATCGCACTGCCCTGCCATACGTGTGAGACAGGAGAGAGGGAGCCGGCTCCATGAGCGTCAGCTTGCTCTCCGCATCGAACTGCCCTGGCTTACGTGCGAGACAGGAGAGAGGGAGCCGGCTTCATGGGCGTCAGCTTGCTCTCCACATCGCACTGCCCTGGCTTACGTGATACACAGGAGAGAGGGAGCCGGCTTCATGGGCGTCTGCTTGCTCTCAACATCGCACTGCCCTGGCTTACGTGTGACACAGGAGAGAGGGAGCCGTCTTCATGGGCGTCAGCTTGCTCTCCGTATCGCACTGCCCTGGCTTACATCTGAGACAGGAGAGAGGGAGCCGGCTCCATGGGCGTCAGCTTGCTCTCCATATAGCACAGCCCTGGCTTACATGTGAGACAGGATAGAGGGAGCCGGCTTCATGGGCGTCAGCTTGCTCTCCGTATCGCACTGCCCTGGCTTACATGTGAGACAGGAGAGAGGGAGCCGGCTCCATGGGCGTCAGCTTGCTCTCCGTATAGCACAGCCCTGGCTTACATGTGAGACAGGATAGAGGGAGCCGGGTCCATGAGCATCAGCTTGCTCTCCGTATCGCACTGCCCTGCCATACGTGTGAGACAGGAGAGAGGGAGCCGGCTCCATGAGCGTCAGCTTGCTCTCCGCATCGAACTGCCCTGGCTTACGTGCGAGACAGGAGAGAGGGAGCCGGCTTCATGGGCGTCAGCTTGCTCTCCATATCGCACTGCCCTGGCTTACGTGTGAGACACGAGAGAGGGAGACAGCTCCATGGGCGTCAGCTTGCTCTCCATATCGCACTGCCCTGGCTTACGTGTGAGACAGGAGAGAGGGAGCCGGCTCCATGGGCGTCAGCTTGCTCTCCATATCGCACTGCCCTGGCTTACGTGTGAGACACGAGAGAGGGAGACAGCTCCATGGGCGTCAGCTTGCTCTCCATATCACACTGCCCTGGCTTACGTGTGAGACAGGAGAGAGGAAGCCCGCTCCATGGGCGTCAGCTTGTTCTCCATATCGCACTGCCCTGGCTTAAGTGTGAGACAGGAGAGAGGGAGCCGGCTCCATGGGCGTCAGCTTGTTCTCCATATCGCACTGCCCTGGCTTACGTGTGAGACACGAGAGAGGGAGCCGGCTCCATGAGCGTCAGCTTGCTCTCCATATCGCACTGCCCTGGCTTACGTGTGAGACAGGAGAGAGCGAGCCCCCTCCATGGGCGTCAGCTTACTCTCCACATCGATCTGTCCTGGCTTACGTGTGAGAGACGAGAGAGGGAGCCGGCTCCATGGGCGTCAGCTTGTTCTCCATATCGCACTGTCCTGGCTTACGTGTGAGACAGGAGAGAGGGAGCCGGCTCCATGGGCGTCAGCTTGCTCTCCGTATCGCACTGCCCTGGCTTACGTGTCAGACAGGAGAGAGGGAGCTGGCTCCATGGGCGTCAGCTTGCTCTCCGTATCGCACTGCCCTGGCTTACGTGTGAGACACGAGAGAGGGAGCCGGCTCCATGGGCGTCAGCTTGCTCTCCACATCGCACTGCCCTGGCTTACGTGTGACACAGGAGAGAGGGAGCCGACTTCATGGGCGTCAGCTTGCTCTCCACATCGCACTGCCCTGGCTTACGTGTGACACAGGAGAGAGGGAGCCGGCTTCATGGGCGTCTGCTTGCTCTCCACATCGCACTGCCCTGGCTTACATGTGACACAGGAGAGAGGGAGCCGGGTCCATGAGCATCAGCTTGCTCTCCGTATCGCACTGCCCTGCCATACGTGTGAGACAGGAGAGAGGGAGCCGGCTCCATGAGCGTCAGCTTGCTCTCCGCATCGAACTGCCCTGGCTTACGTGCGAGACAGGAGAGAGGGAGCCGGCTTCATGGGCGTCAGCTTGCTCTCCACATCGCACTGCCCTGGCTTACGTGATACACAGGAGAGAGGGAGCCGGCTTCATGGGCGTCTGCTTGCTCTCAACATCGCACTGCCCTGGCTTACGTGTGACACAGGAGAGAGGGAGCCGTCTTCATGGGCGTCAGCTTGCTCTCCGTATCGCACTGCCCTGGCTTACATCTGAGACAGGAGAGAGGGAGCCGGCTCCATGGGCGTCAGCTTGCTCTCCATATAGCACAGCCCTGGCTTACATGTGAGACAGGATAGAGGGAGCCGGCTTCATGGGCGTCAGCTTGCTCTCCGTATCGCACTGCCCTGGCTTACATGTGAGACAGGAGAGAGGGAGCCGGCTCCATGGGCGTCAGCTTGCTCTCCGTATAGCACAGCCCTGGCTTACATGTGAGACAGGATAGAGGGAGCCGGGTCCATGAGCATCAGCTTGCTCTCCGTATCGCACTGCCCTGCCATACGTGTGAGACAGGAGAGAGGGAGCCGGCTCCATGAGCGTCAGCTTGCTCTCCGCATCGAACTGCCCTGGCTTACGTGCGAGACAGGAGAGAGGGAGCCGGCTTCATGGGCGTCAGCTTGCTCTCCATATCGCACTGCCCTGGCTTACGTGTGAGACACGAGAGAGGGAGACAGCTCCATGGGCGTCAGCTTGCTCTCCATATCGCACTGCCCTGGCTTACGTGTGAGACAGGAGAGAGGGAGCCGGCTCCATGGGCGTCAGCTTGCTCTCCATATCGCACTGCCCTGGCTTACGTGTGAGACACGAGAGAGGGAGACAGCTCCATGGGCGTCAGCTTGCTCTCCATATCACACTGCCCTGGCTTACGTGTGAGACAGGAGAGAGGAAGCCCGCTCCATGGGCGTCAGCTTGTTCTCCATATCGCACTGCCCTGGCTTAAGTGTGAGACAGGAGAGAGGGAGCCGGCTCCATGGGCGTCAGCTTGTTCTCCATATCGCACTGCCCTGGCTTACGTGTGAGACACGAGAGAGGGAGCCGGCTCCATGAGCGTCAGCTTGCTCTCCACATCGCACTGCCCTGGCTTACGTGTGAGACAGGAGAGAGAGAGCCGGCTCCATGGGCATCAGCTTGCTCTCCATATCGCACTGCCCTGGCTTACCTGGGAGACAGGAGAGAGGAAGCCGGCTCCATGGGCGTCAGCTTGCTCTCCGTATAGCACAGCCCTGGCTTACATGTGAGACAGGATAGAGGGAGCCGGCTTCATGGGCGTCAGCTTGCTCTCCGTATCGGACTGCCCTGGCTTACATGTGAGACAGGAGAGAGGGAGCCGGCTCCATGGGCGTCAGCTTGCTCTCCGTATAGCACAGCCCTGGCTTACATGTGAGACAGGATAGAGGGAGCCGGCTTCATGGGCGTCAGCTTGCTCTCCATATCGCACTGCCCTGGCTTACGTGTGAGACACGAGAGCGGGAGCAGTCTCCATGGGCGTCAGCTTGCTCTCCATATCGCACTGACGTGCCTTATATGTGAGACAGGAGAGAGGGAGCCGGCTCCATGGGCGTTAGCTTGCTCTGCGCATCGAACTGCCCTGGCTTACGTCTGAGACAGGAGAGAGGGTGCCCCCTCCATGGGGGTCAGCTTGCTCTCCGTATCGCACTGCCCTGGCTTACGTGTGAGACAAGAGAGAGGGAGCCGGCTCCATGGGCATCAGCTTGCTCTCCATATCGCACTGCCCTGGCTTAGGTGTGAGACAGGAGAGAGGGAGCCGGCTCCATGGGCGTCAGCTTGCTCTCCATATCGCACTGCCCTGCCTTATATGTGAGACAGGAGAGAGGGAGCCGACTCCATGGGCGTCAGCTTGCTCTCCATATCGCACTGCCCTGGCTTACGTGTGAGACAGGAGAGAGGGAGCCGGCTCCATGGGCGTCAGCTTGCTCTCCATATCGTACTGCCCTGGCTTACCTGTGAGACAGGAGAGAGGGAGCCGGCTCCATGGGCGTCAGCTTGCTCTCCATATCACACTGCCCAGGCTTAAGTGTTAGACAGGAGAGAGGGAGCCGGCTCCATGGGCGTCAGCTTGTTCTCCATATCGCACTGCCCTGGCTTACGTGAGAGACAGGAGTGAGCGAGCCGGCTCCATGGGCGTCAGCTTGCTCTCCGTATCGCACTGCCCTGGCTTACGTGTGAGACACGAGAGAGGGAGCCGGCTCCATGGGCGTCAGCTTGCTCTCCACATCGCACTGCCCTGGCTTACGTGTGACACAGGAGAGAGGGAGCCGGCTTCATGGGCGTCAGCTTGCTCTCCACATCGCACTGCCCTGGCTTACGTGTGACACAGGAGAGAGGGAGCCGGCTTCATGGGCGTCTGCTTGCTCTCCACATCGCACTGCCCTGGCTTACATGTGACACAGGAGAGAGGGAGCCGGGTCCATGAGCGTCAGCTTGCTCTCCGTATCGCACAGCCCTGCCATACGTGTGAGACAGGAGAGAGGGAGCCGGCTCCATGAGCGTCAGCTTGCTCTCCGCATCGAACTGCCCTGGCTTACGTGCGAGACAGGAGAGAGGGAGCCGGCTTCATGGGCGTCAGCTTGCTCTCCACATCGCACTGCCCTGGCTTACGTGATACACAGGAGAGAGGGAGCCGGCTTCATGGGCGTCTGCTTGCTCTCAACATCGCACTGCCCTGGCTTACGTGTGACACAGGAGAGAGGGAGCCGTCTTCATGGGCGTCAGCTTGCTCTCCGTATCGCACTGCCCTGGCTTACATCTGAGACAGGAGAGAGGGAGCCGGCTCCATGGGCGTCAGCTTGCTCTCCATATAGCACAGCCCTGGCTTACATGTGAGACAGGATAGAGGGAGCCGGCTTCATGGGCGTCAGCTTGCTCTCCGTATCGCACTGCCCTGGCTTACATGTGAGACAGGAGAGAGGGAGCCGGCTCCATGGGCGTCAGCTTGCTCTCCGTATAGCACAGCCCTGGCTTACATGTGAGACAGGATAGAGGGAGCCGGCTTCATGGGCGTCAGCTTGCTCTCCGTATCGCACTGCCCTGGCTTACATGTGAGACAGGAGAGAGGGAGCCGGCTCCATGGGCGTCAGCTTGCTCTGCGCATCGAACTGCCCTGGCTTACGTCTGAGACATGAGAGAGGGTGCCCCCTCCATGGGGGTCAGCTTGCTCTCCGTATCGCACTGCCCTGGCTTACGTGTGAGACAAGAGAGAGGGAGCCGGCTCCATGGGCGTCAGCTTGCTCTCCATATCGCACTGCCCTGGCTTACGTGTGAGACAGGAGAGAGGGAGCCGGCTCCATGGGCGTCAGCTTGCTCTCCATATCGCACTGCCCTGGCTTACCTGTGAGACAGGAGAGAGGGAGCCGGCTCCATGGGCGTCAGCTTGCTCTCCATATCGCACTGCCCTGGCTTACGTGTGAGACAGGAGAGAGGGAGCCGGCTCCATGGGCGTCAGCTTGCTCTCCATATCGTACTGCCCTGGCTTACCTGTGAGACAGGAGAGAGGGAGCCGGCTCCATGGGCGTCAGCTTGCTCTCCATATCTCACTGCCCAGGCTTACGTGTGAGACAGGAGAGAGGGAGCCGGCTCCATGGGCGTCAGCTTGTTCTCCATATCGCACTGCCCTGGCTTACGTGAGAGACAGGAGAGAGCGAGCCGGCTCCATGGGCGTCAGCTTGCTCACCATATCGCACTGCCCCTGCTTACGTGTGAGACACGAGATGGAGCCGGCTCCATGGGCGTCAGATTGCTCTCCATATCGCACAGCCCTGGCTTACATGTGAGACAGGAGAGAGGGAGCCGGCTCCATGGGCGTCAGCTTGCTCTCCGCATCAAACTGCCCTGGCTTACGTGTGAGACAGGAGAGAGGGAGCCCCCTCCATGGGCGTCAGCTTGCTCTCCATATCGCACTGCCCTGGTTTACGTGTGAGACAGGAGAGAGGGAGCCGGCTCCATGGGCGTCAGCTTGCTCTCCGTATCGCACTGCCCTGGCTTACGTGTGAGACAGGAGTGACGGAGCCGGCTCCATGGGCGTCAGCTTGCACTCCACATCGCAATGTCCTGGCTTACGTGTGAGACAGGAGAGAGGGAGCCGGCTCCATGGGCGTCAGCTTGCTCTCCGTATCGCACTGCCCTGGCTTACGTGTGACACAGGAGAGAGGGAGCCGGCTCCATGGGCGTCAGCTTGCTCTACATATTGCACTGCCCTGGCTTACGTGTGAGACAGGAGAGAGGGAGCCGGCTTCATGGGCGTCAGCTTGCTCTCCATATTGCACTGCCCTGGCTTACGTGTGAGACAGGAGAGAGGGAGCTGGCTTCATGGGCGTCAGCTTGCACTCCACATCGCAATGTCCTGGCTTAGGTGTGAGACAGGAGAGAGGGAGCCGGCTCCATGGGCGTCAGCTTGCTCTACATATTGCACTGCCCTGGCTTACGTCTGAGACAGGAGAGAGGGTGCCCCCTCCATGGGGGTCAGCTTGCTCTCCGTATCGCACTGCCCTGGCTTACGTGTGAGACAAGAGAGAGGGAGCCGGCTCCATGGGCATCAGCTTGCTCTCCATATCGCACTGCCCTGGCTTAGGTGTGAGACAGGAGAGAGGGAGCCGGCTTCATGGGCGTCAGCTTGCTCTCCATATTGCACTGCCCTGGCTTACGTGTGAGACAGGAGAGAGGGAGCTGGCTTCATGGGCGTCAGCTTGCACTCCACATCGCAATGTCCTGGCTTACGTGTGTCACAGGAGAGAGGGAGCCGGCTCCATGGGCATCAGCTTGCTCTCCATATTGCACTGCCCTGGCTTACGTGTGAGACGGGAGAGCGGGAGCCGGCTCCATGGGCGTCAGCTTGCTCTCAATATCGCACTGACCTGCCTTACATGTGAGACAGGAGATTGGGAGACGGCTCCATGGGCGTCAGCTTGCTCTCCACATCGCACTGCCCTGGCTTACGTGTGAGACAGGAGAGAGAGAGCCGGCTCCATGGGCGTCAGCTTGCTCTCCATATCGCACTGCCCTGGCTTACCTGGGAGACAGGAGAGAGGAAGCCGGCTCCATGGGCGTCAGCTTGCTCTCCGTATAGCACAGCCCTGGCTTATATGTGAGACAGGATAGAGGGAGCCGGCTTCATGGGCGTCAGCTTGCTCTCCGTATCGGACTGCCCTGGCTTACATGTGAGACAGGAGAGAGGGAGCCGGCTCCATGGGCGTCAGCTTGCTCTCCGTATAGCACAGCCCTGGCTTACATGTGAGACAGGATAGAGGGAGCCGGCTTCATGGGCGTCAGCTTGCTCTCCATATCGCACTGCCCTGGCTTACGTGTGAGACACGAGAGCGGGAGCAGTCTCCATGGGCGTCAGCTTGCTCTCCATATCGCACTGACGTGCCTTATATGTGAGACAGGAGAGAGGGAGCCGGCTCCATGGGCGTTAGCTTGCTCTGCGCATCGAACTGCCCTGGCTTACGTCTGAGACAGGAGAGAGGGTGCCCCCTCCATGGGGGTCAGCTTGCTCTCCGTATCGCACTGCCCTGGCTTACGTGTGAGACAAGAGAGAGGGAGCCGGCTCCATGGGCATCAGCTTGCTCTCCATATCGCACTGCCCTGGCTTACGTGTGAGACAGGAGAGAGGGAGCCGGCTCCATGGGCGTCAGCTTGCTCTCCATATCGCACTGCCCTGCCTTATATGTGAGACAGGAGAGAGGGAGCCGACTCCATGGGCGTCAGCTTGCTCTCCATATCGCACTGCCCTGGCTTACGTGTGAGACAGGAGAGAGGGAGCCGGCTCCATGGGCGTCAGCTTGCTCTCCATATCGTACTGCCCTGGCTTACCTGTGAGACAGGAGAGAGGGAGCCGGCTCCATGGGCGTCAGCTTGCTCTCCATATCACACTGCCCAGGCTTAAGTGTGAGACAGGAGAGAGGGAGCCGGCTCCATGGGCGTCAGCTTGTTCTCCATATCGCACTGCCCTGGCTTACGTGAGAGACAGGAGTGAGCGAGCCGGCTCCATGGGCGTCAGCTTGCTCTCCATATCGCACAGCCCTGGCTTACATGTGAGACAGGAGAGAGGGAGCCGGCTCCATGGGCGTCAGCTTGCTCTCCGCATCAAACTGCCCTGGCTTACGTGTGAGACATGAGAGAGGAAGCCCCCTCCATGGGCGTCAGCTTGCACTCCACATCGCAATGTCCTGGCTTACGTGTGACACAGGAGAGAGGGAGCCGGCTCCATGGGCGTCAGCTTGCTCTACATATTGCACTGCCCTGGCTTACGTGTGAGACAGGAGAGAGGGAGCCGGCTTCATGGGCGTCAGCTTGCTCTCCATATTGCACTGCCCTGGCTTACGTGTGAGACAGGAGAGAGGGAGCTGGCTTCATGGGCGTCAGCTTGCACTCCACATCGCAATGTCCTGGCTTACGTGTGTCACAGGAGAGAGGGAGCCGGCTCCATGGGCATCAGCTTGCTCTCCATATTGCACTGCCCTGGCTTACGTGTGAGACGGGAGAGCGGGAGCCGGCTCCATGGGCGTCAGCTTGCTCTCAATATCGCACTGACCTGCCTTACATGTGAGACAGGAGATTGGGAGCCGGCTCCATGGGCGTCAGCTTGCTCTCCACATCGCACTGCCCTGGCTTACGTGTGAGACAGGAGAGAGAGAGCCGGCTCCATGGGCGTCAGCTTGCTCTCCATATCGCACTGCCCTGGCTTACCTGGGAGACAGGAGAGAGGAAGCCGGCTCCATGGGCGTCAGCTTGCTCTCCGTATAGCACAGCCCTGGCTTATATGTGAGACAGGATAGAGGGAGCCGGCTTCATGGGCGTCAGCTTGCTCTCCGTATCGGACTGCCCTGGCTTACATGTGAGACAGGAGAGAGGGAGCCGGCTCCATGGGCGTCAGCTTGCACTCCACATCGCAATGTCCTGGCTTACGTGTGTCACAGGAGAGAGGGAGCCGGCTCCATGGGCATCAGCTTGCTCTCCATATTGCACTGCCCTGGCTTACGTGTGAGACGGGAGAGCGGGAGCCGGCTCCATGGGCGTCAGCTTGCTCTCAATATCGCACTGACCTGCCTTACATGTGAGACAGGAGATTGGGAGCCGGCTCCATGGGCGTCAGCTTGCTCTCCACATCGCACTGCCCTGGAATACGTGTGAGACAGGAGAGAGAGAGCCGGCTCCATGGGCGTCAGCTTGCTCTCCATATCGCACTGCCCTGGCTTACCTGGGAGACAGGAGAGAGGAAGCCGGCTCCATGGGCGTCAGCTTGCTCTCCGTATAGCACAGCCCTGGCTTATATGTGAGACAGGATAGAGGGAGCCGGCTTCATGGGCGTCAGCTTGCTCTCCGTATCGGACTGCCCTGGCTTACATGTGAGACAGGAGAGAGGGAGCCGGCTCCATGGGCGTCAGCTTGCTCTCCGTATAGCACAGCCCTGGCTTACATGTGAGACAGGATAGAGGGAGCCGGCTTCATGGGCGTCAGCTTGCTCTCCATATCGCACTGCCCTGGCTTACGTGTGAGACACGAGAGCGGGAGCAGTCTCCATGGGCGTCAGCTTGCTCTCCATATCGCACTGACGTGCCTTATATGTGAGACAGGAGAGAGGGAGCCGACTCCATGGGCGTTAGCTTGCTCTGCGCATCGAACTGCCCTGGCTTACGTCTGAGACAGGAGAGAGGGTGCCCCCTCCATGGGGGTCAGCTTGCTCTCCGTATCGCACTGCCCTGGCTTACGTGTGAGACAAGAGAGAGGGAGCCGGCTCCATGGGCATCAGCTTGCTCTCCATATCGCACTGCCCTGGCTTACGTGTGAGACAGGAGAGAGGGAGCCGGCTCCATGGGCGTCAGCTTGCTCTCCATATCGCACTGCCCTGCCTTATATGTGAGACAGGAGAGAGGGAGCCGACTCCATGGGCGTCAGCTTGCTCTCCATATCGCACTGCCCTGGCTTACGTGTGAGACAGGAGAGAGGGAGCCGGCTCCATGGGCGTCAGCTTGCTCTCCATATCGTACTGCCCTGGCTTACCTGTGAGACAGGAGAGAGGGAGCCGGCTCCATGGGCGTCAGCTTGCTCTCCATATCACACTGCCCAGGCTTAAGTGTGAGACAGGAGAGAGGGAGCCGGCTCCATGGGCGTCAGCTTGTTCTCCATATCGCACTGCCCTGGCTTACGTGAGAGACAGGAGTGAGCGAGCCGGCTCCATGGGCGTCAGCTTGCTCTCCATATCGCACAGCCCTGGCTTACATGTGAGACAGGAGAGAGGGAGCCGGCTCCATGGGCGTCAGCTTGCTCTCCGCATCAAACTGCCCTGGCTTACGTGTGAGACATGAGAGAGGAAGCCCCCTCCATGGGCGTCAGCTTGCTCTCCGCATCAAACTGCCCTGGATTACGTGTGAGACATGAGAGAGGAAGCCCCCTCCATGGGCGTCAGCTTGCTCTCCATATCGCACTGCCCTGGTTTACGTGTGAGACAGGAGAGAGGGAGCCGGCTCCATGGGCGTCAGCTTGCTCTCCGTATCGCACTGCCCTGGCTTACGTGTGAGACAGGAGAGAGGGAGCCGGCTCCATGGGCGTCAGCTTGCACTCCACATCGCAATGTCCTGGCTTACGTGTGACACAGGAGAGAGGGAGCCGGCTCCATGGGCGTCAGCTTGTTCTCCATATCGCACTGCCCTGGCTTACATGTGAGACAGGAGAGAGGGAGCCGGCTCCATGGGCGTCAGCTTGCTCTCCATATCGCACTGCCCTGCCTTATATGTGAGACAGGAGAGAGGGAGCCGACTCCATGGGCGTCAGCTTGCTCTCCATATCGCACTGCCCTGGCTTACGTGTGAGACAGGAGAGAGGGAGCCGGCTCCATGGGCGTCAGCTTGCTCTCCATATCGTACTGCCCTGGCTTACCTGTGAGACAGGAGAGAGGGAGCCGGCTCCATGGGCGTCAGCTTGCTCTCCATATCACACTGCCCAGGCTTAAGTGTGAGACAGGAGAGAGGGAGCCGGCTCCATGGGCGTCAGCTTGTTCTCCATATCGCACTGCCCTGGCTTACGTGAGAGACAGGAGTGAGCGAGCCGGCTCCATGGGCGTCAGCTTGCTCTCCATATCGCACAGCCCTGGCTTACATGTGAGACAGGAGAGAGGGAGCCGGCTCCATGGGCGTCAGCTTGCTCTCCGCATCAAACTGCCCTGGCTTACGTGTGAGACATGAGAGAGGAAGCCCCCTCCATGGGCGTCAGCTTGCACTCCACATCGCAATGTCCTGGCTTACGTGTGACACAGGAGAGAGGGAGCCGGCTCCATGGGCGTCAGCTTGCTCTACATATTGCACTGCCCTGGCTTACGTGTGAGACAGGAGAGAGGGAGCCGGCTTCATGGGCGTCAGCTTGCTCTCCATATTGCACTGCCCTGGCTTACGTGTGAGACAGGAGAGAGGGAGCTGGCTTCATGGGCGTCAGCTTGCACTCCACATCGCAATGTCCTGGCTTACGTGTGTCACAGGAGAGAGGGAGCCGGCTCCATGGGCATCAGCTTGCTCTCCATATTGCACTGCCCTGGCTTACGTGTGAGACGGGAGAGCGGGAGCCGGCTCCATGGGCGTCAGCTTGCTCTCAATATCGCACTGACCTGCCTTACATGTGAGACAGGAGATTGGGAGCCGGCTCCATGGGCGTCAGCTTGCTCTCCACATCGCACTGCCCTGGCTTACGTGTGAGACAGGAGAGAGAGAGCCGGCTCCATGGGCGTCAGCTTGCTCTCCATATCGCACTGCCCTGGCTTACCTGGGAGACAGGAGAGAGGAAGCCGGCTCCATGGGCGTCAGCTTGCTCTCCGTATAGCACAGCCCTGGCTTATATGTGAGACAGTATAGAGGGAGCCGGCTTCATGGGCGTCAGCTTGCTCTCCGTATCGGACTGCCCTGGCTTACATGTGAGACAGGAGAGAGGGAGCCGGCTCCATGGGCGTCAGCTTGCACTCCACATCGCAATGTCCTGGCTTACGTGTGTCACAGGAGAGAGGGAGCCGGCTCCATGGGCATCAGCTTGCTCTCCATATTGCACTGCCCTGGCTTACGTGTGAGACGGGAGAGCGGGAGCCGGCTCCATGGGCGTCAGCTTGCTCTCAATATCGCACTGACCTGCCTTACATGTGAGACAGGAGATTGGGAGCCGGCTCCATGGGCGTCAGCTTGCTCTCCACATCGCACTGCCCTGGCTTACGTGTGAGACAGGAGAGAGAGAGCCGGCTCCATGGGCGTCAGCTTGCTCTCCATATCGCACTGCCCTGGCTTACCTGGGAGACAGGAGAGAGGAAGCCGGCTCCATGGGCGTCAGCTTGCTCTCCGTATAGCACAGCCCTGGCTTATATGTGAGACAGGATAGAGGGAGCCGGCTTCATGGGCGTCAGCTTGCTCTCCGTATCGGACTGCCCTGGCTTACATGTGAGACAGGAGAGAGGGAGCCGGCTCCATGGGCGTCAGCTTGCTCTCCGTATAGCACAGCCCTGGCTTACATGTGAGACAGGATAGAGGGAGCCGGCTTCATGGGCGTCAGCTTGCTCTCCATATCGCACTGCCCTGGCTTACGTGTGAGACACGAGAGCGGGAGCAGTCTCCATGGGCGTCAGCTTGCTCTCCATATCGCACTGACGTGCCTTATATGTGAGACAGGAGAGAGGGAGCCGGCTCCATGGGCGTTAGCTTGCTCTGCGCATCGAACTGCCCTGGCTTACGTCTGAGACAGGAGAGAGGGTGCCCCCTCCATGGGGGTCAGCTTGCTCTCCGTATCGCACTGCCCTGGCTTACGTGTGAGACAAGAGAGAGGGAGCCGGCTCCATGGGCATCAGCTTACTCTCCATATCGCACTGCCCTGGCTTACGTGTGAGACAGGAGAGAGGGAGCCGGCTCCATGGGCGTCAGCTTGCTCTCCATATCGCACTGCCCTGCCTTATATGTGAGACAGGAGAGAGGGAGCCGACTCCATGGGCGTCAGCTTGCTCTCCATATCGCACTGCCCTGGCTTACGTGTGAGACAGGAGAGAGGGAGCCGGCTCCATGGGCGTCAGCTTGCTCTCCATATCGTACTGCCCTGGCTTACCTGTGAGACAGGAGAGAGGGAGCCGGCTCCATGGGCGTCAGCTTGCTCTCCATATCACACTGCCCAGGCTTAAGTGTGAGACAGGAGAGAGGGAGCCGGCTCCATGGGCGTCAGCTTGTTCTCCATATCGCACTGCCCTGGCTTACGTGAGAGACAGGAGTGAGCGAGCCGGCTCCATGGGCGTCAGCTTGCTCTCCATATCGCACAGCCCTGGCTTACATGTGAGACAGGAGAGAGGGAGCCGGCTCCATGGGCGTCAGCTTGCTCTCCGCATCAAACTGCCCTGGCTTACGTGTGAGACATGAGAGAGGAAGCCCCCTCCATGGGCGTCAGCTTGCTCTCCGCATCAAACTGCCCTGGATTACGTGTGAGACATGAGAGAGGAAGCCCCCTCCATGGGCGTCAGCTTGCTCTCCATATCGCACTGCCCTGGTTTACGTGTGAGACAGGAGAGAGGGAGCCGGCTCCATGGGCGTCAGCTTGCTCTCCGTATCGCACTGCCCTGGCTTACGTGTGAGACAGGAGAGAGGGAGCCGGCTCCATGGGCGTCAGCTTGCACTCCACATCGCAATGTCCTGGCTTACGTGTGACACAGGAGAGAGGGAGCCGGCTCCATGGGCGTCAGCTTGCTCTCCATATTGCACTGCCCTGGCTTACGTGTGAGACAGGAGAGAGGGAGCCGGCTTCATGGGCGTCAGCTTGCTCTCCATATTGCACTGCCCTGGCTTACGTGTGAGACAGGAGAGAGGGAGCCGGCTCCATGGGCGTCAGCTTGCTCTCCATATCGCACTGCCCTGACTTACGTGTGAGACAGGAGAGAGGGAGCCGGCTCCATGGGCGTCAGCTTGCTCTCCATATCGCACTGCCCTGACTTACGTGTGAGACAGGAGAGAGGGAGCCGGCTCCATGGGCGTCAGCTTGCTCTCCGTATCGCACTGCCCTGGCTTACGTGTCAGACAGGAGAGAGGGAGTCGGCTTCATGGGCGTCAGCTTGCACTCCCCATCGCAATGTCCTGGCTTACGTGTGTCACAGGAGAGAGGGAGCCGGCTCCATGGGCGTCAGCTTGCTCTCCATATTGCACTGCCCTGGCTTAAGAGTGAGACAGGAGAGAGGGAGCCGGCTCCATGGGCGTCAGCTTGTTCTCCATATCGCACTGCCCTGGCTTACGTGAGAGACAGGAGAGAGCGAGCCGGCTCCATGGGCGTCAGCTTGCTCACCATATCGCACTGCCCCTGCTTATGTGTGAGACACGAGATGGAGCCGGCTCCATGGGCGTCAGCTTGCTCTCCATATCGCACTGCCCTGACTTACGTGTGAGACAGGAGAGAGGGAGCCGGCTCCATGGCCGTCAGCTTGCTCTCCATATCGCACTGCCCTGACTTACGTGTGAGACAGGAGAGAGGGAGCCGGCTCCATGGGCGTCAGCTTGCTCTCCATATTGCACTGCCCTGGCTTACGTGTGAGACGGGAGAGCGGGAGCCGGCTCCATGGGCGTCAGCTTGCTCTCAATATCGCACTGTCCTGGCTTACGTGTGAGACAGGAGATTGGGAGCCGGCTCCATGGGCGTCAGCTTGCTCTCCACATCGCACTGCCCTGGCTTACGTGTGAGACAGGAGAGAGAGAGCCGGCTCCATGGCCGTCTGCTTGCTCTCCATATCGCACTGCCCTGGCTTACCTGGGAAACAGGAGAGAGGAAGCCGGCTCCATGGGCGTCAGCTTGCTCTCCATATAGCACTGCCCTGGATTAGGTGTGAGACAGGAGTGAGCGAGCCGGCTCCATGGGCGTCAGCTTGCTCTCCATATCGTACTGCCCTGGCTTACCTGTGAGACAGGAGAGAGGGAGCCGGCTCCATGGGCGTCAGCTTGCTCTCCATATCTCACTGCCCAGGCTTACGTGTGAGACAGGAGAGAGGGAGCCGGCTCCATGGGCATCAGCTTGTTCTCCATATCGCACTGCCCTGGCTTACGTGAGAGACAGGAGAGAGCGAGCCGGCTCCATGGGCGTCAGCTTGCTCACCATATCGCACTGCCCCTGCTTACGTGTGAGACACGAGATGGAGCCGGCTCCATGGGCGTCAGCTTGCTCTCCATATCGCACAGCCCTGGCTTACATGTGAGACAGGAGAGAGGGAGCCGGCTCCATGGGCGTCAGCTTGCTCTCCGCATCATACTGCCCTGGCTTACGTGTGAGACAGGAGAGAGGGAGCCCCCTCCATGGGCGTCAGCTTGCTCTCCACATCAAACTGCCCTGGATTACGTGTGAGACATGAGAGAGGAAGCCCCCTCCATGGGCGTCAGCTTGCTCTCCATATCGCACTGCCCTGGTTTACGTGTGAGACAGGAGAGAGGGAGCCGGCTCCATGGGCGTCAGCTTGCTCTCCGTATCGCACTGCCCTGGCTTACGTGTGAGACAGGAGAGAGGGAGCCGGCTCCATGGGCGTCAGCTTGCTCTCCGTATCGCACTGCCCTGGCTTACGTGTGACACAGGAGAGAGGGAGCCGGCTTCATGGGCGTCTGCTTGATCTCCATATTTCACTGCCCTGGCTTACGTGTGAGACAGGAGAGAGGGAGCCGGCTCCATGGGCGTCAGCTTGTTCTCCGTATCGCACTGCCCTGGCTTACGTGTGAGACAGGAGAGAGGGAGCCGGCTCCATGAGCGTCAGCTTGATCTCCGCATCGAACTGCCCTGGCTTACGTGTGAGACAGGAGAGAGGGAGCCGGCTTCATGGGCGTCAGCTTGCTCTCCACATCGCACTGCCCTGGCTTACGTGATACACAGGAGAGAGGGAGCCGGCTTCATGGGCGTCTGCTTGCTCTCCACATCGCACTGCCCTGGCTTACGTGTGACACAGGAGAGAGGGAGCCGTCTTCATGGGCGTCAGCTTGCTCTCCGTATCGCACTGCCCTGGCTTACATGTGAGACAGGAGAGAGGGAGCCGGCTCCATGGGCGTCAGCTTGCTCTCCGTATAGCACAGCCCTGGCTCACATGTGAGACAGGATAGAGGGAGCCGGCTTCATGGGCGTCAGCTTGCTCTCCGTATCGCACTGCCCTGGCTTACATGTGAGACAGGAGAGAGGGAGCCGGCTCCATGGGCGTCAGCTTGCTCTCCGTATAGCACAGCCCTGGCTTACATGTGAGACAGGATAGAGGGAGCCGGCTTCATGGGCGTCAGCTTGCTCTCCATATCGCACTGCCCTGGCTTACGTGTGAGACACGAGAGCGGGAGCAGGCTCCATGGGCGTCAGCTTGCTCTCCATATCGCACTGACCTGCCTTATATGTGAGACAGGAGAGAGGGAGCCGGCTCCATGGGCGTCAGCTTGCTCTGCGCATCGAACTGCCCTGGCTTACGTCTGAGACATGAGAGAGGGTGCCCCCTCCATGGGGGTCAGCTTGCTCTCCGTATCGCACTGCCCTGGCTTACGTGTGAGACAAGAGAGAGGGAGCCGGCTCCATGGGCATCAGCTTGCTCTCCATATCGCACTGCCCTGGCTTACGTGTGAGACAGGAGAGAGGGAACCGGCTCCATGGCCGTCAGCTTGCTCTCCATATCGCACTGCCCTGGCTTACCTGTGAGACAGGAGAGAGGGAGCCGGCTCCATTGGCGTCAGCTTGCTCTCCATATCGCACTGCCCTGGCTTACGTGTGAGACAGGAGAGAGGGAGCCGGCTCCATGGGCGTCAGCTTGCTCTCCATATCGTACTGCCCTGGCTTACGTGTGAGACAAGAGAGAGGGAGCCGGGTCCATGAGCGTCAGCTTGCTCTCCGTATCGCACTGCCCTGGCTTACGTGTGAGACACGAGAGAGGGAGCCGGCTCCATGAGCGTCAGCTTGCTCTCCATATCGCACTGCTCTGGCTTACGTGTGAGACAGGAGAGAGCGAGCCCCCTCCATGGGCGTCAGCTTACTCTCCACATCGATCTGTCCTGGCTTACGTGTGAGAGACGAGAGAGGGAGCCGGCTCCATGGGCGTCAGCTTGTTCTCCATATCGCACTGTCCTGGCTTACGTGTGAGACAGGAGAGAGGGAGCCGGCTCCATGGGCGTCAGCTTGCTCTCCGTATCGCACTGCCCTGGCTTACGTGTGACACAGGAGAGAGGGAGCTGGCTCCATGGGCGTCAGCTTGCTCTCCACATCGCACTGCCCTGGCTTACGTGTGACACAGGAGAGAGGGAGCCGGCTTCATGGGCGTCTGCTTGCTCTCCACATCGCACTGCCCTGGCTTACGTGTGACACAGGAGAGAGGGAGCCGGGTCCATGAGCGTCAGCTTGCTCTCCGTAACGCACTGCCCTGGCTTACGTGTGAGACAGGAGAGAGGGAGCCGGCTCCATGAGCGTCAGCTTGCTCTCCGCATCGAACTGCCCTGGCTTACGTGTGAGACAGGAGAGAGGGAGCCGGCTTCATGGGCGTCAGCTTGCTCTCCACATCGCACTGCCCTGGCTTACGTGATACACAGGAGAGAGGGAGCCGGCTTCATGGGCGTCTGCTTGCTCTCCACATCGCACTGCCCTGGCTTACGTGTGACACAGGAGAGAGGGAGCCGTCTTCATGGGTGTCAGCTTGCTCTCCGTATCGCACTGCCCTGGCTTACATGTGAGACAGGAGAGAGGGAGCCGGCTCCATGGGCGTCAGCTTGCTCTCCGTATAGCACAGCCCTGGCTTACATGTGAGACAGGATAGAGGGAGCCGGCTTCATGGGCGTCAGCTTGCTCTCCGTATCGCACTGCCCTGGCTTACATGTGAGACAGGAGAGAGGGAGCCGGCTCCATGGGCGTCAGCTTGCTCTCCGTATAGCACAGCCCTGGCTTACATGTGAGACAGGATAGAGGGAGCCGGCTTCATGGGCGTCAGCTTGCTCTCCATATCGCACTGCCCTGGCTTACGTGTGAGACACGAGAGCGGGAGCAGGCTCCATGGGCGTCAGCTTGCTCTCCATATCGCACTGCCCTGGCTTACGTGTGAGACAGGTGAGAGGGAGCCGGCTCCATGGCCGTCAGCTTGCTCTCCATATCGCACTGCCCTGGCTTACCTGTGAGACAGGAGAGAGGGAGCCGGCTCCATGGGCGTCAGATTGCTCTCCATATCGCACTGCCCTGGCTTACGTGTGAGACAGGAGAGAGGGAGCCGGCTCCATGGGCGTCAGCTTGCTCTCCATATCGTACTACCCTGGCTTACCTGTGAGACAGGAGAGAGGGAGCCGGCTCCATGGGCGTCAGCTTGCTCTCCATATCTCACTGCCCAGGCTTACGTGTGAGACAGGAGAGAGGGAGCCGGCTCCATGGGCGTCAGCTTGTTCTCCATATCGCACTGCCCTGGCTTACGTGAGAGACAGGAGAGAGCGAGCCGGCTCCATGGGCGTCAGCTTGCTCACCATATCGCACTGCCCCTGCTTACGTGTGAGACACGAGATGGAGCCGGCTCCATGTGCGTCAGCTTGCTCTCCATATCGTACAGCCCTGGCTTACATGTGAGACAGGAGAGAGGGAGCCGGCTCCATGGTCGTCAGCTTGCTCTCCGCATCAAACTGCCCTGGCTTACGTGTGAGACAGGAGAGAGGGAGCCCCCTCCATGGGCGTCAGCTTGCTCTCCACATCAAACTGCCCTGGATTACGTGTGAGACATGAGAGAGCAAGCCCCCTCCATGGGCGTCAGCTTGCTCTCCATATCGCACTGCCCTGGTTTACGTGTGAGACAGGAGAGAGGGAGCCGGCTCCATGGGCGTCAGCTTGCTCTCCGTATCGCACTGCCCTGGATTACGTGTGAGACAGGAGAGAGGGAGCCGGCTTCATGGGCGTCAGCTTGCTCTCCATATCGCACTGCCCTGGCTTACGTGTGAGACAGGAGAGAGAGAGCCGGCTCCATGGGCGTCAGCTTGCTCTCCATATCGCACTGCCCTGACTTACGTGTGAGACAGGAGAGAGGGAGCCGGCTCCATGGCCGTCAGCTTGCTCTCCGTATCGCACTGCCCTGGCTTACGTGTGAGACAGGAGAGAGGGAGCCGGCTTCATGGGCATCAGCTTGCACTCAATATCGCACTGACCTGCCTTACATGTGAGACAGGAGATTGGGAGCCGGCTCCATGGGCGTCAGCTTGCTCTCCATATCGCACTGCGCTGGCTTACGTCTGAGACAGGAGAGAGAGAGCCGGCTCCATGGGCGTCAGCTTGCTCTCCATATCGCACTGCCCTGGCTTACCTGGGAGACAGGAGAGAGGAAGCCGGCTCCATGGGCGTCAGCTTGCTCTCAATATCGCACTGACCTGCCTTACATGTGAGACAGGAGATTGGGAGCCGGCTCCATGGGCGTCAGCTTGCTCTCCATATCGCACTGCCCTGGCTTACGTCTGAGACAGGAGAGAGAGAGCCGGCTCCATGGGCGTCAGCTTGCTCTCCATATCGCACTGCCCTGGCTTACCTGGGAGACAGGAGAGAGCAAGCCGGCTCCATGGGCGTCAGCTTGCTCTCCGTATAGCACAGCCCTGGCTTACATGTGAGACAGGATAGAGGGAGCCGGCTTCATGGGCGTCAGCTTGCTCTCCGTATCGCACTGCCCTGGCTTACCTGTGAGACAGGAGAGTGGGAGCCGGCTCCATGGGCGTCAGCTTGTTCTCCATATCGCACTGCCCTGGCTTAAGTGTGAGACAGGAGAGAGGGAGCCGGCTCCATGGGCGTCAGCTTGTTCTCCATATCGCACTGCCCTGGCTTACGTGTGAGACACGAGAGAGGGAGCCGGCTCCATGAGCGTCAGCTTGCTCTCCATATCGCACTGCCCTGGCTTACGTGTGAGACAGGAGAGAGGGAGCCGGCTCCATGGCCGTCAGCTTGCTCTCCATATCGCACTGCCCTGGCTTACCTGTGAGACAGGAGAGAGGGAGCCGGCTCCATGGGCGTCAGCTTGCTCTCCATATCGCACTGCCCTGGCTTACGTGTGAGACAGGAGAGAGGGAGCCGGCTCCATGGGCGTCAGCTTGCTCTCCATATCGTACTGCCCTGGCTTACGTGTGAGACAGGAGAGAGGGAGCCGGCTCCATGGCCGTCAGCTTGCTCTCCATATCGCACTGCCCTGGCTTACCTGTGAGACAGGAGAGAGGGAGCCGGCTCCATGGGCGTCAGCTTGCTCTCCATATCGCACTGCCCTGGCTTACGTGTGAGACAGGAGAGAGGGAGCCGGCTCCATGGGCGTCAGCTTGCTCTCCATATCGTACTGCCCTGGCTTACCTGTGAGACAGGAGAGAGGGAGCCGGCTCCATGGGCGTCAGCTTGCTCTCCATATCTCACTGCCCAGGCTTACGTGTGAGACAGGAGAGAGGGAGCCGGCTCCATGGGCGTCAGCTTGTTCTCCATATCGCACTGCCCTGGCTTACGTGAGAGACAGGAGAGAGCGAGCCGGCTCCATGGGCGTCAGCTTGCTCACCATATCGCACTGCCCCTGCTTACGTGTGAGACACGAGATGGAGCCGGCTCCATGGGCGTCAGCTTGCTCTCCATATCGCACAGCCCTGGCTTACATGTGAGACAGGAGAGAGGGAGCCGGCTCCATGGGCGTCAGCTTGCTCTCCGCATCAAACTGCCCTGGCTTACGTGTGAGACAGGAGAGAGGGAGCCCCCTCCATGGGCGTCAGCTTGCTCTCCACATCAAACTGCCCTGGATTACGTGTGAGACATGAGAGAGGAAGCCCCCTCCATGGGCGTCAGCTTGCTCTCCATATCGCACTGCCCTGGTTTACGTGTGAGACAGGAGAGAGGGAGCCGGCTCCATGGGCGTCAGCTTGCTCTCCGTATCGCACTGCCCTGGCTTACGTGTGAGACAGGAGAGAGGGAGCCGTCTTCATGGGCGTCAGCTTGCTCTCCATATTGCACTGCCCTGGCTTACGTGTGAGACAGGAGAGAGAGAGCCGGCTCCATGGGCGTCAGCTTGCTCTCCATATCGCACTGCCCTGACTTACGTGTGAGACAGGAGAGAGGGAGCCGGCTCCATGGGCGACAGCTTGCTCTCCATATCGCACTGCCCTGACTTACGTGTGAGACAGGAGAGAGGGAGCCGGCTCCATGGCCGTCAGCTTGCTCTCCGTATCGCACTGCCCTGGCTTACGTGTGAGACAGGAGAGAGGGAGCCGGCTTCATGGGCGTCAGCTTGCACTCCACATCGCAATGTCCTGGCTTACGTGTGAGACGGGAGAGCGGGAGCCGGCTCCATGGGCGTCAGCTTGCTCTCAATATCGCACTGACCTGCCTTACATGTGAGACAGGAGATTGGGAGCCGGCTCCATGGGCGTCAGCTTGCTCTCCACATCGCACTGCCCTGGCTTACGTGTGAGACAGGAGAGAGAGAGCCGGCTCCATGGGCGTCAGCTTGCTCTCCATATCGCACTGCCCTGGCTTACCTGGGAGACAGGAGAGAGGAAGCCGGCTCCATGGGCGTCAGCTTGCTCTCCGTATAGCACAGCCCTGGCTTACATGTGAGATAGGATAGAGGGAGCCGGCTTCATGGGCGTCAGCTTGCTCTCCGTATCGCACTGCCCTGGCTTACCTGTGAGACAGGAGAGTGGGAGCCGGCTCCATGGGCGTCAGCTTGCTCTCCATATCACACTGCCCAGGCTTACGTGTGAGACAGGAGAGAGGGAGCCGGCTCCATGGGCGTCATCTTGTTCTCCATATCGCATTGCCCAGGCTTACGTGTGAGACAGGAGCGAGGGAGCCGGCTCCATGGGCGTCAGCTTGCTCTACATATCGCACTGCCCTGGTTTACGTGTGAGACAGGAGAGAGGGAGCCGGCTCCATGGGCGTCAGCTTGCTCTCCATATCGCACTGCCCTGGCTTACGTGTGAGACACGAGAGAGGGAGACAGCTCCATGGGCGTCAGCTTGCTCTCCATATCACACTGCCCTGGCTTACGTGTGAGACAGGAGAGAGGAAGCCGGCTCCATGGGCGTCAGCTTGTTCTCCATATCGCACTGCCCTGGCTTAAGTGTGAGACAGGAGAGAGGGAGCCGGCTCCATGGGCGTCAGCTTGTTCTCCATATCGCACTGCCCTGGCTTACGTGTGAGACACGAGAGAGGGAGCCGGCTCCATGAGCGTCAGCTTGCTCTCCATATCGCACTGCCCTGGCTTACGTGTGAGACAGGAGAGAGCGAGCCCCCTCCATGGGCGTCAGCTTACTCTCCACATCGATCTGTCCTGGCTTACGTGTGAGAGACGAGAGAGGGAGCCGGCTCCATGGGCGTCAGCTTGTTCTACATATCGCACTGTCCTGGCTTACGTGTGAGACAGGAGAGAGGGAGCCGGCTCCATGGGCGTCAGCTTGCTCTCCGTATCGCACTGCCCTGGCTTACGTGTCAGACAGGAGAGAGGGAGCTGGCTCCATGGGCGTCAGCTTGCTCTCCGTATCGCACTGCCCTGGCTTACGTGTGAGACACGAGAGAGGGAGCCGGCTCCATGGGCGTCAGCTTGCTCTCCACATCGCACTGCCCTGGCTTACGTGTGACACAGGAGAGAGGGAGCCGGCTTCATGGGCGTCAGCTTGCTCTCCACATCGCACTGCCCTGGCTTACGTGTGACACAGGAGAGAGGGAGCCGGCTTCATGGGCGTCTGCTTGCTCTCCATATCGCACTGCCCTGGCTTACGTGTGAGACAGGAGAGAGGGAGCCGGCTCCATGAGCATCAGCTTGCTCTCCGTATCGCACTGCCCTGGCATACGTGTGAGACAGGAGAGAGGGAGCCGGCTCCATGAGCGTCAGCTTGCTCTCCACATCGCACTGCCCTGGCTTACATGTGACACAGGAGAGAGGGAGCCGGGTCCATGAGCGTCAGCTTGCTCTCCGTATCGCACTGCCCTGGCATACGTGTGAGACAGGAGAGAGGGAGCCGGCTCCATGAGCGTCAGCTTGCTCTCCGCATCGAACTGCCCTGGCTTACGTGTGAGACAGGAGAGAGGGTGCCGGCTTCATGGGCGTCAGCTTGCTCTCCACATCGCACTGCCCTGGCTTACGTGATACACAGGAGAGAGGGAGCCGGCTCCATGGGCGTCAGCTTGTTCTCCATATCGCACTGCCCTGGCTTACGTGAGAGACAGGAGAGAGCGAGCCGGCTCCATGGGCGTCAGCTTGCTCACCATATCGCACTGCCCCTGCTTACGTGTGAGACACGAGATGGAGCCGGCTCCATGGGCGTCAGCTTGCTCTCCATATCGCACAGCCCTGGCTTACATGTGAGACAGGAGAGAGGGAGCCGGCTCCATGGGCGTCAGCTTGCTCTCCGCATCAAACTGCCCTGGCTTACGTGTGAGACAGGAGAGAGGGAGCCCCCTCCATGGGCGTCAGCTTGCTCTCCACATCAAACTGCCCTGGATTACGTGTGAGACATGAGAGAGGAAGCCCCCTCCATGGGCGTCAGCTTGCTCTCCATATCGCACTGCCCTGGTTTACGTGTGAGACAGGAGAGAGGGAGCCGGCTCCATGGGCGTCAGCTTGCTCTCCGTATCGCACTGCCCTGGCTTACGTGTGAGACAGGAGAGAGGGAGCCGTCTTCATGGGCGTCAGCTTGCTCTCCATATTGCACTGCCCTGGCTTACGTGTGAGACAGGAGAGAGAGAGCCGGCTCCATGGGCGTCAGCTTGCTCTCCATATCGCACTGCCCTGACTTACGTGTGAGACAGGAGAGAGGGAGCCGGCTCCATGGGCGACAGCTTGCTCTCCATATCGCACTGCCCTGACTTACGTGTGAGACAGGAGAGAGGGAGCCGGCTCCATGGCCGTCAGCTTGCTCTCCGTATCGCACTGCCCTGGCTTACGTGTGAGACAGGAGAGAGGGAGCCGGCTTCATGGGCGTCAGCTTGCACTCCACATCGCAATGTCCTGGCTTACGTGTGAGACGGGAGAGCGGGAGCCGGCTCCATGGGCGTCAGCTTGCTCTCAATATCGCACTGACCTGCCTTACATGTGAGACAGGAGATTGGGAGCCGGCTCCATGGGCGTCAGCTTGCTCTCCACATCGCACTGCCCTGGCTTACGTGTGAGACAGGAGAGAGAGAGCCGGCTCCATGGGCGTCAGCTTGCTCTCCATATCGCACTGCCCTGGCTTACCTGGGAGACAGGAGAGAGGAAGCCGGCTCCATGGGCGTCAGCTTGCTCTCCGTATAGCACAGCCCTGGCTTACATGTGAGATAGGATAGAGGGAGCCGGCTTCATGGGCGTCAGCTTGCTCTCCGTATCGCACTGCCCTGGCTTACCTGTGAGACAGGAGAGTGGGAGCCGGCTCCATGGGCGTCAGCTTGCTCTCCATATCACACTGCCCAGGCTTACGTGTGAGACAGGAGAGAGGGAGCCGGCTCCATGGGCGTCATCTTGTTCTCCATATCGCATTGCCCAGGCTTACGTGTGAGACAGGAGCGAGGGAGCCGGCTCCATGGGCGTCAGCTTGCTCTACATATCGCACTGCCCTGGTTTACGTGTGAGACAGGAGAGAGGGAGCCGGCTCCATGGGCGTCAGCTTGCTCTCCATATCGCACTGCCCTGGCTTACGTGTGAGACACGAGAGAGGGAGACAGCTCCATGGGCGTCAGCTTGCTCTCCATATCACACTGCCCTGGCTTACGTGTGAGACAGGAGAGAGGAAGCCGGCTCCATGGGCGTCAGCTTGTTCTCCATATCGCACTGCCCTGGCTTAAGTGTGAGACAGGAGAGAGGGAGCCGGCTCCATGGGCGTCAGCTTGTTCTCCATATCGCACTGCCCTGGCTTACGTGTGAGACACGAGAGAGGGAGCCGGCTCCATGAGCGTCAGCTTGCTCTCCATATCGCACTGCCCTGGCTTACGTGTGAGACAGGAGAGAGCGAGCCCCCTCCATGGGCGTCAGCTTACTCTCCACATCGATCTGTCCTGGCTTACGTGTGAGAGACGAGAGAGGGAGCCGGCTCCATGGGCGTCAGCTTGTTCTACATATCGCACTGTCCTGGCTTACGTGTGAGACAGGAGAGAGGGAGCCGGCTCCATGGGCGTCAGCTTGCTCTCCGTATCGCACTGCCCTGGCTTACGTGTCAGACAGGAGAGAGGGAGCTGGCTCCATGGGCGTCAGCTTGCTCTCCGTATCGCACTGCCCTGGCTTACGTGTGAGACACGAGAGAGGGAGCCGGCTCCATGGGCGTCAGCTTGCTCTCCACATCGCACTGCCCTGGCTTACGTGTGACACAGGAGAGAGGGAGCCGGCTTCATGGGCGTCAGCTTGCTCTCCACATCGCACTGCCCTGGCTTACGTGTGACACAGGAGAGAGGGAGCCGGCTTCATGGGCGTCTGCTTGCTCTCCATATCGCACTGCCCTGGCTTACGTGTGAGACAGGAGAGAGGGAGCCGGCTCCATGAGCATCAGCTTGCTCTCCGTATCGCACTGCCCTGGCATACGTGTGAGACAGGAGAGAGGGAGCCGGCTCCATGAGCGTCAGCTTGCTCTCCACATCGCACTCCCCTGGCTTACATGTGACACAGGAGAGAGGGAGCCGGGTCCATGAGCGTCAGCTTGCTCTCCGTATCGCACTGCCCTGGCATACGTGTGAGACAGGAGAGAGGGAGCCGGCTCCATGAGCGTCAGCTTGCTCTCCGCATCGAACTGCCCTGGCTTACGTGTGAGACAGGAGAGAGGGTGCCGGCTTCATGGGCGTCAGCTTGCTCTCCACATCGCACTGCCCTGGCTTACGTGATACACAGGAGAGAGGGAGCCGGCTTCATGGGCGTCTGCTTGCTCTCCACATCGCACTGCCCTGGCTTACGTGTGACACAGGAGAGAGGGAGCCGTCTTAATGGGCGTCAGCTTGCTCTCCGTATCGCCCTGCCCTGGCTTACATCTGAGACAGGAGAGAGGGAGCCGGCTCCATGGGCGTCAGCTTGCTCTCCGTATAGCACAGCCCTGGCTTACATGTGAGACAGGATAGAGGGAGCCGGCTTCATGGGCGTCAGCTTGCTCTCCGTATCGCACTGCCCTGGCTTACATGTGAGACAGGAGAGAGGGAGCCGGCTCCATGGGCGTCAGCTTGCTCTCCGTATAGCACAGCCCTGGCTTACATGTGAGACAGGATAGAGGGAGCCGGCTTCATGGGCGTCAGCTTGCTCTCCGTATCGCACTGCCCTGGCTTACATGTGAGACAGGAGAGAGGGAGCCGGCTCCATGGGCGTCAGCTTGCTCTGCGCATCGAACTGCCCTGGCTTACGTCTGAGACATGAGAGAGGGTGCCCCCTCCATGGGGGTCAGCTTGCTCTCCGTATCGCACTGCCCTGGCTTACGTGTGAGACAAGAGAGAGGGAGCCGGCTCCATGGGCGTCAGCTTGCTCTCCATATCGCACTGCCCTGGCTTACGTGTGAGACAGGAGAGAGGGAGCCGGCTCCATGGGCGTCAGCTTGCTCTCCATATCGCACTGCCCTGGCTTACCTGTGAGACAGGAGAGAGAGAGCCGGCTCCATGGGCGTCAGCTTGCTCTCCATATCGCACTGCCCTGGCTTACGTGTGAGACAGGAGAGAGGGAGCCGGCTCCATGGGCGTCAGCTTGCTCTCCATATCGTACTGCCCTGGCTTACCTGTGAGACAGGAGAGAGGGAGTCGGCTCCATGGGCGTCAGCTTGCTCTCCATATCTCACTGCCCAGGCTTACGTGTGAGACAGGAGAGAGGGAGCCGGCTCCATGGGCGTCAGCTTGTTCTCCATATCGCACTGCCCTGACTTACGTGTGAGACAGGAGAGAGGGAGCCGGCTCCATGGGCGACAGCTTGCTCTCCATATCGCACTGCCCTGACTTACGTGTGAGACAGGAGAGAGGGAGCCGGCTCCATGGCCGTCAGCTTGCTCTCCGTATCGCACTGCCCTGGCTTACGTGTGAGACAGGAGAGAGGGAGCCGGCTTCATGGGCGTCAGCTTGCACTCCACATCGCAATGTCCTGGCTTACGTGTGAGACGGGAGAGCGGGAGCCGGCTCCATGGGCGTCAGCTTGCTCTCAATATCGCACTGACCTGCCTTACATGTGAGACAGGAGATTGGGAGCCGGCTCCATGGGCGTCAGCTTGCTCTCCACATCGCACTGCCCTGGCTTACGTGTGAGACAGGAGAGAGAGAGCCGGCTCCATGGGCGTCAGCTTGCTCTCCATATCGCACTGCCCTGGCTTACCTGGGAGACAGGAGAGAGGAAGCCGGCTCCATGGGCGTCAGCTTGCTCTCCGTATAGCACAGCCCTGGCTTACATGTGAGATAGGATAGAGGGAGCCGGCTTCATGGGCGTCAGCTTGCTCTCCGTATCGCACTGCCCTGGCTTACCTGTGAGACAGGAGAGTGGGAGCCGGCTCCATGGGCGTCAGCTTGCTCTCCATATCACACTGCCCAGGCTTACGTGTGAGACAGGAGAGAGGGAGCCGGCTCCATGGGCGTCATCTTGTTCTCCATATCGCATTGCCCAGGCTTACGTGTGAGACAGGAGCGAGGGAGCCGGCTCCATGGGCGTCAGCTTGCTCTACATATCGCACTGCCCTGGTTTACGTGTGAGACAGGAGAGAGGGAGCCGGCTCCATGGGCGTCAGCTTGCTCTCCATATCGCACTGCCCTGGCTTACGTGTGAGACACGAGAGAGGGAGACAGCTCCATGGGCGTCAGCTTGCTCTCCATATCACACTGCCCTGGCTTACGTGTGAGACAGGAGAGAGGAAGCCGGCTCCATGGGCGTCAGCTTGTTCTCCATATCGCACTGCCCTGGCTTAAGTGTGAGACAGGAGAGAGGGAGCCGGCTCCATGGGCGTCAGCTTGTTCTCCATATCGCACTGCCCTGGCTTACGTGTGAGACACGAGAGAGGGAGCCGGCTCCATGAGCGTCAGCTTGCTCTCCATATCGCACTGCCCTGGCTTACGTGTGAGACAGGAGAGAGCGAGCCCCCTCCATGGGCGTCAGCTTACTCTCCACATCGATCTGTCCTGGCTTACGTGTGAGAGACGAGAGAGGGAGCCGGCTCCATGGGCGTCAGCTTGTTCTACATATCGCACTGTCCTGGCTTACGTGTGAGACAGGAGAGAGGGAGCCGGCTCCATGGGCGTCAGCTTGCTCTCCGTATCGCACTGCCCTGGCTTACGTGTCAGACAGGAGAGAGGGAGCTGGCTCCATGGGCGTCAGCTTGCTCTCCGTATCGCACTGCCCTGGCTTACGTGTGAGACACGAGAGAGGGAGCCGGCTCCATGGGCGTCAGCTTGCTCTCCACATCGCACTGCCCTGGCTTACGTGTGACACAGGAGAGAGGGAGCCGGCTTCATGGGCGTCAGCTTGCTCTCCACATCGCACTGCCCTGGCTTACGTGTGACACAGGAGAGAGGGAGCCGGCTTCATGGGCGTCTGCTTGCTCTCCATATCGCACTGCCCTGGCTTACGTGTGAGACAGGAGAGAGGGAGCCGGCTCCATGAGCATCAGCTTGCTCTCCGTATCGCACTGCCCTGGCATACGTGTGAGACAGGAGAGAGGGAGCCGGCTCCATGAGCGTCAGCTTGCTCTCCACATCGCACTGCCCTGGCTTACATGTGACACAGGAGAGAGGGAGCCGGGTCCATGAGCGTCAGCTTGCTCTCCGTATCGCACTGCCCTGGCATACGTGTGAGACAGGAGAGAGGGAGCCGGCTCCATGAGCGTCAGCTTGCTCTCCGCATCGAACTGCCCTGGCTTACGTGTGAGACAGGAGAGAGGGTGCCGGCTTCATGGGCGTCAGCTTGCTCTCCACATCGCACTGCCCTGGCTTACGTGATACACAGGAGAGAGGGAGCCGGCTTCATGGGCGTCTGCTTGCTCTCCACATCGCACTGCCCTGGCTTACGTGTGACACAGGAGAGAGGGAGCCGTCTTAATGGGCGTCAGCTTGCTCTCCGTATCGCCCTGCCCTGGCTTACATCTGAGACAGGAGAGAGGGAGCCGGCTCCATGGGCGTCAGCTTGCTCTCCGTATAGCACAGCCCTGGCTTACATGTGAGACAGGATAGAGGGAGCCGGCTTCATGGGCGTCAGCTTGCTCTCCGTATCGCACTGCCCTGGCTTACATGTGAGACAGGAGAGAGGGAGCCGGCTCCATGGGCGTCAGCTTGCTCTCCGTATAGCACAGCCCTGGCTTACATGTGAGACAGGATAGAGGGAGCCGGCTTCATGGGCGTCAGCTTGCTCTCCGTATCGCACTGCCCTGGCTTACATGTGAGACAGGAGAGAGGGAGCCGGCTCCATGGGCGTCAGCTTGCTCTGCGCATCGAACTGCCCTGGCTTACGTCTGAGACATGAGAGAGGGTGCCCCCTCCATGGGGGTCAGCTTGCTCTCCGTATCGCACTGCCCTGGCTTACGTGTGAGACAAGAGAGAGGGAGCCGGCTCCATGGGCGTCAGCTTGCTCTCCATATCGCACTGCCCTGGCTTACGTGTGAGACAGGAGAGAGGGAGCCGGCTCCATGGGCGTCAGCTTGCTCTCCATATCGCACTGCCCTGGCTTACCTGTGAGACAGGAGAGAGAGAGCCGGCTCCATGGGCGTCAGCTTGCTCTCCATATCGCACTGCCCTGGCTTACGTGTGAGACAGGAGAGAGGGAGCCGGCTCCATGGGCGTCAGCTTGCTCTCCATATCGTACTGCCCTGGCTTACCTGTGAGACAGGAGAGAGGGAGTCGGCTCCATGGGCGTCAGCTTGCTCTCCATATCTCACTGCCCAGGCTTACGTGTGAGACAGGAGAGAGGGAGCCGGCTCCATGGGCGTCAGCTTGTTCTCCATATCGCACTGCCCTGGCTTACATGTGAGACAGGAGAGAGGGAGCCGGCTCCATGGGCGTCAGCTTGCTCTCCGCATCAAACTGCCCTGGCTTACGTGTGAGACAGGAGAGAGGGAGCCCCCTCCATGGGCGTCAGCTTGCTCTCCATATCGCACTGCCCTGGTTTACGTGTGAGACAGGAGAGAGGGAGCCGGCTCCATGGGCGTCAGCTTGCTCTCCGTATCGCACTGCCCTGGCTTACGTGTGAGACAGGAGAGACGGAGCCGGCTCCATGGGCGTCAGCTTGCACTCCACATCGCAATGTCCTGGCTTACGTGTGACACAGGAGAGAGGGAGCCGGCTCCATGGGCGTCAGCTTGCTCTACATATTGCACTGCCCTGGCTTACGTGTGAGACAGGAGAGAGGGAGCCGGCTTTATGGGTGTCAGCTTGCTCTCCATATTGCACTGCCCTGGCTTACGTGTGAGACAGGAGAGAGGGAGCCGGCTTCATGGGCGTCAGCTTGCACTCCACATCGCAATGTCCTGGCTTACGTGTGTCACAGGAGAGAGGGAGCCGGCTCCATGGGCATCAGCTTGCTCTCCATATTGCACTGCCCTGGCTTACGTGTGAGACGGGAGAGCGGGAGCCGGCTCCATGGGCGTCAGCTTGCTCTCAATATCGCACTGACCTGCCTTACATGTGAGACAGGAGATTGGGAGCCGGCTCCATGGGCGTCAGCTTGCTCTCCACATCGCACTGCCCTGGCTTACGTGTGAGACAGGAGAGAGAGAGCCGGCTCCATGGGCGTCAGCTTGCTCTCCATATCGCACTGCCCTGGCTTACCTGGGAGACAGGAGAGAGGGAGCCGGCTTCATGGGCGTCAGCTTGCTCTCCATATTGCACTGCCCTGGCTTACGTGTGAGACAGGAGAGAGAGAGCCGGCTCCATGGGCGTCAGCTTGCTCTCCATATCGCACTGCCCTGACTTACGTGTGAGACAGGAGAGAGGGAGCCGGCTCCATGGGCGACAGCTTGCTCTCCATATCGCACTGCCCTGACTTACGTGTGAGACAGGAGAGAGGGAGCCGGCTCCATGGCCGTCAGCTTGCTCTCCGTATCGCACTGCCCTGGCTTACGTGTGAGACAGGAGAGAGGGAGCCGGCTTCATGGGCGTCAGCTTGCACTCCACATCGCAATGTCCTGGCTTACGTGTGAGACGGGAGAGCGGGAGCCGGCTCCATGGGCGTCAGCTTGCTCTCAATATCGCACTGACCTGCCTTACATGTGAGACAGGAGATTGGGAGCCGGCTCCATGGGCGTCAGCTTGCTCTCCACATCGCACTGCCCTGGCTTACGTGTGAGACAGGAGAGAGAGAGCCGGCTCCATGGGCGTCAGCTTGCTCTCCATATCGCACTGCCCTGGCTTACCTGGGAGACAGGAGAGAGGAAGCCGGCTCCATGGGCGTCAGCTTGCTCTCCGTATAGCACAGCCCTGGCTTACATGTGAGACAGGATAGAGGTAGCCGGCTTCATGGGCGTCAGCTTGCTCTCCGTATCGCACTGCCCTGGCTTACCTGTGAGACAGGAGAGTGGGAGCCGGCTCCATGGGCGTCAGCTTGCTCTCCATATCACACTGCCCAGGCTTACGTGTGAGACAGGAGAGAGGGAGCCGGCTCCATGGGCGTCATCTTGTTCTCCATATCGCATTGCCCAGGCTTACGTGTGAGACAGGAGCGAGGGAGCCGGCTCCATGGGCGTCAGCTTGCTCTACATATCGCACTGCCCTGGTTTACGTGTGAGACAGGAGAGAGGGAGCCGGCTCCATGGGCGTCAGCTTGCTCTCCATATCGCACTGCCCTGGCTTACGTGTGAGACACGAGAGAGGGAGACAGCTCCATGGGCGTCAGCTTGCTCTCCATATCACACTGCCCTGGCTTACGTGTGAGACAGGAGAGAGGAAGCCCGCTCCATGGGCGTCAGCTTGTTCTCCATATCGCACTGCCCTGGCTTAAGTGTGAGACAGGAGAGAGGGAGCCGGCTCCATGGGCGTCAGCTTGTTCTCCATATCGCACTGCCCTGGCTTACGTGTGAGACACGAGAGAGGGAGCCGGCTCCATGAGCGTCAGCTTGCTCTCCATATCGCACTGCCCTGGCTTACGTGTGAGACAGGAGAGAGCGAGCCCCCTCCATGGGCGTCAGCTTACTCTCCACATCGATCTGTCCTGGCTTACGTGTGAGAGACGAGAGAGGGAGCCGGCTCCATGGGCGTCAGCTTGTTCTCCATATCGCACTGTCCTGGCTTACGTGTGAGACAGGAGAGAGGGTGCCGGCTCCATGGGCGTCAGCTTGCTCTCCGTATCGCACTGCCCTGGCTTACGTGTCAGACAGGAGAGAGGGAGCTGGCTCCATGGGCGTCAGCTTGCTCTCCGTATCGCACTGCCCTGGCTTACGTGTGAGACACGAGAGAGGGAGCCGGCTCCATGGGCGTCAGCTTGCTCTCCACATCGCACTGCCCTGGCTTACGTGTGACACAGGAGAGAGGGAGCCGGCTTCATGGGCGTCAGCTTGCTCTCCACATCGCACTGCCCTGGCTTACGTGTGACACAAGAGAGAGGGAGCCGGCTTCATGGGCGTCTGCTTGCTCTCCACATCGCACTGCCCTGGCTTACATGTGACACAGGAGAGAGGGAGCCGGGTCCATGAGCGTCAGCTTGCTCTCCGTATCGCACTGCCCTGGCATACGTGTGAGACAGGAGAGAGGGAGCCGGCTCCATGAGCGTCAGCTTGCTCTCCGCATCGAACTGCCCTGGCTTACGTGCGAGACAGGAGAGAGGGAGCCGGCTTCATGGGCGTCAGCTTGCTCTCCACATCGCACTGCCCTGGCTTACGTGATACACAGGAGAGAGGGAGCCGGCTTCATGGGCGTCTGCTTGCTCTCAACATCGCACTGCCCTGGCTTACGTGTGACACAGGAGAGAGGGAGCCGTCTTCATGGGCGTCAGCTTGCTCTCCGTATCGCACTGCCCTGGCTTACATCTGAGACAGGAGAGAGGGAGCCGGCTCCATGGGCGTCAGCTTGCTCTCCGTATAGCACAGCCCTGGCTTACATGTGAGACAGGATAGAGGGAGCCGGCTTCATGGGCGTCAGCTTGCTCTCCGTATCGCACTGCCCTGGCTTACATGTGAGACAGGAGAGAGGGAGCCGGCTCCATGGGCGTCAGCTTGCTCTCCGTAGAGCACAGCCCTGGCTTACATGTGAGACAGGATAGAGGGAGCCGGCTTCATGGGCGTCAGCTTGCTCTCCGTATCGCACTGCCCTGGCTTACATGTGAGACAGGAGAGAGGGAGCCGGCTCCATGGGCGTCAGCTTGCTCTGCGCATCGAACTGCCCTGGCTTACGTCTGAGACATGAGAGAGGTTGCCCCCTCCATGGGGGTCAGCTTGCTCTCCGTATCGCACTGCCCTGGCTTACGTGTGAGACAAGAGAGAGGGAGCCGGCTCCATGGGCGTCAGCTTGCTCTCCATATCGCACTGCCCTGGCTTACGTGTGAGACAGGAGAGAGGGAGCCGGCTCCATGGGCGTCAGCTTGCTCTCCATATCGCACTGCCCTGGCTTACCTGTGAGACAGGAGAGAGGGAGCCGGCTCCATGGGCGTCAGCTTGCTCTCCATATCGCACTGCCCTGGCTTACGTGTGAGACAGGAGAGAGGGAGCCGGCTCCATGGGCGTCAGCTTGCTCTCCATATCGTACTGCCCTGGCTTACCTGTGAGACAGGAGAGAGGGAGCCGGCTCCATGGGCGTCAGCTTGCTCTCGATATCTCACTGCCCAGGCTTACGTGTGAGACAGGAGAGAGGGAGCCGGCTCCATGGGCGTCAGCTTGTTCTCCATATCGCACTGCCCTGGCTTACGTGAGAGACAGGAGAGAGCGAGCCGGCTCCATGGGCGTCAGCTTGCTCACCATATCGCACTGCCCCTGCTTACGTGTGAGACACGAGATGGAGCCGGCTCCATGGGCGTCAGATTGCTCTCCATATCGCACAGCCCTGGCTTACATGTGAGACAGGAGAGAGGGAGCCGGCTCCATGGGCGTCAGCTTGCTCTCCGCATCAAACTGCCCTGGCTTACGTGTGAGACAGGAGAGAGGGAGCCCCCTCCATGGGCGTCAGCTTGCTCTCCATATCGCACTGCCCTGGTTTACGTGTGAGACAGGAGAGAGGGAGCCGGCTCCATGGGCGTCAGCTTGCTCTCCGTATCGCACTGCCCTGGCTTACGTGTGAGACAGGAGAGACGGAGCCGGCTCCATGGGCGTCAGCTTGCACTCCACATCGCAATGTCCTGGCTTACGTGTGACACAGGAGAGAGGGAGCCGGCTCCATGGGCGTCAGCTTGCTCTACATATTGCACTGCCCTGGCTTACGTGTGAGACAGGAGAGAGGGAGCCGGCTTCATGGGCGTCAGCTTGCTCTCCATATTGCACTGCCCTGGCTTACGTGTGAGACAGGAGAGAGGGAGCTGGCTTCATGGGCGTCAGCTTGCACTCCACATCGCAATGTCCTGGCTTACGTGTGTCACAGGAGAGAGGGAGCCGGCTCCATGGGCATCAGCTTGCTCTCCATATTGCACTGCCCTGGCTTACGTGTGAGACGGGAGAGCGGGAGCCGGCTCGATGGGCGTCAGCTTGCTCTCAATATCGCACTGACCTGCCTTACATGTGAGACAGGAGATTGGGAGCCGGCTCCATGGGCGTCAGCTTGCTCTCCACATCGCACTGCCCTGGCTTACGTGTGAGACAGGAGAGAGAGAGCCGGCTCCATGGGCGTCAGCTTGCTCTCCATATCGCACTGCCCTGGCTTACCTGGGAGACAGGAGAGAGGAAGCCGGCTCCATGGGCGTCAGCTTGCTCTCCGTATAGCACAGCCCTGGCTTACATGTGAGACAGGATAGAGGGAGCCGGCTTCATGGGCGTCAGCTTGCTCTCCGTATCGGACTGCCCTGGCTTACATGTGAGACAGGAGAGAGGGAGCCGGCTCCATGGGCGTCAGCTTGCTCTCCGTATAGCACAGCCCTGGCTTACATGTGAGACAGGATAGAGGGAGCCGGCTTCATGGGCGTCAGCTTGCTCTCCATATCGCACTGCCCTGGCTTACGTGTGAGACACGAGAACGGGAGCAGTCTCCATGGGCGTCAGCTTGCTCTCCATATCGCACTGACGTGCCTTATATGTGAGACAGGAGAGAGGGAGCCGGCTCCATGGGCGTTAGCTTGCTCTGCGCATCGAACTGCCCTGGCTTACGTCTGAGACAGGAGAGAGGGTGCCCCCTCCATGGGGGTCAGCTTGCTCTCCGTATCGCACTGCCCTGGCTTACGTGTGAGACAAGAGAGAGGGAGCCGGCTCCATGGGCATCAGCTTGCTCTCCATATCGCACTGCCCTGGCTTACGTGTGAGACAGGAGAGAGGGAGCCGGCTCCATGGGCGTCAGCTTGCTCTCCATATCGCACTGCCCTGCCTTATATGTGAGACAGGAGAGAGGGAGCCGACTCCATGGGCGTCAGCTTGCTCTCCATATCGCACTGCCCTGGCTTACGTGTGAGACAGGAGAGAGGGAGCCGGCTCCATGGGCGTCAGCTTGCTCTCCATATCGTACTGCCCTGGCTTACCTGTGAGACAGGAGAGAGGGAGCCGGCTCCATGGGCGTCAGCTTGCTCTCCATATCACACTGCCCAGGCTTAAGTGTGAGACAGGAGAGAGGGAGCCGGCTCCATGGGCGTCAGCTTGTTCTCCATATCGCACTGCCCTGGCTTACGTGAGAGACAGGAGTGAGCGAGCCGGCTCCATGGGCGTCAGCTTGCTCTCCATATCGCACAGCCCTGGCTTACATGTGAGACAGGAGAGAGGGAGCCGGCTCCATGGGCGTCAGCTTGCTCTCCGCATCAAACTGCCCTGGCTTACGTGTGAGACATGAGAGAGGAAGCCCCCTCCATGGGCGTCAGCTTGCTCTCCGCATCAAACTGCCCTGGATTACGTGTGAGACATGAGAGAGGAAGCCCCCTCCATGGGCGTCAGCTTGCTCTCCATATCGCACTGCCCTGGTTTACGTGTGAGACAGGAGAGAGGGAGCCGGCTCCATGGGCGTCAGCTTGCTCTCCGTATCGCACTGCCCTGGCTTACGTGTGAGACAGGAGAGAGGGAGCCGGCTCCATGGGCGTCAGCTTGCACTCCACATCGCAATGTCCTGGCTTACGTGTGACACAGGAGAGAGGGAGCCGGCTCCATGGGCGTCAGCTTGCTCTCCATATTGCACTGCCCTGGCTTACGTGTGAGACAGGAGAGAGGGAGCCGGCTTCATGGGCGTCAGCTTGCTCTCCATATTGCACTGCCCTGGCTTACGTGTGAGACAGGAGAGAGGGAGCCGGCTCCATGGGCGTCAGCTTGCTCTCCATATCGCACTGCCCTGACTTACGTGTGAGACAGGAGAGAGGGAGCCGGCTCCATGGGCGTCAGCTTGCTCTCCATATCGCACTGCCCTGACTTACGTGTGAGACAGGAGAGAGGGAGCCGGCTCCATGGGCGTCAGCTTGCTCTCCGTATCGCACTGCCCTGGCTTACGTGTGAGACAGGAGAGAGGGAGTCGGCTTCATGGGCGTCAGCTTGCACTCCCCATCGCAATGTCCTGGCTTACGTGTGTCACAGGAGAGAGGGAGCCGGCTCCATGGGCGTCAGCTTGCTCTCCATATTGCACTGCCCTGGCTTAAGAGTGAGACAGGAGAGAGGGAGCCGGCTCCATGGGCGTCAGCTTGTTCTCCATATCGCACTGCCCTGGCTTACGTGAGAGACAGGAGAGAGCGAGCCGGCTCCATGGGCGTCAGCTTGCTCACCATATCGCACTGCCCCTGCTTATGTGTGAGACACGAGATGGAGCCGGCTCCATGGGCGTCAGCTTGCTCTCCATATCGCACTGCCCTGACTTACGTGTGAGACAGGAGAGAGGGAGCCGGCTCCATGGGCGTCAGCTTGCTCTCCATATCGCACTGCCCTGACTTACGTGTGAGACAGGAGAGAGGGAGCCGGCTCCATGGGCGTCAGCTTGCTCTCCATATTGCACTGCCCTGGCTTACGTGTGAGACGGGAGAGCGGGAGCCGGCTCCATGGGCGTCAGCTTGCTCTCAATATCGCACTGTCCTGGCTTACGTGTGAGACAGGAGATTGGGAGCCGGCTCCATGGGCGTCAGCTTGCTCTCCACATCGCACTGCCCTGGCTTACGTGTGAGACAGGAGAGAGAGAGCCGGCTCCATGGCCGTCTGCTTGCTCTCCATATCGCACTGCCCTGGCTTACCTGGGAGACAGGAGAGAGGAAGCCGGCTCCATGGGCGTCAGCTTGCTCTCCATATAGCACTGCCCTGGATTAGGTGTGAGACAGGAGTGAGCGAGCCGGCTCCATGGGCGTCAGCTTGCTCACCATATCGCACTGCCCCTGCTTATGTGTGAGACACAAGATGGAGCCGGCTCCATGGGCGTCAGCTTGCTCTCCATATCGCACAGCCCTGGCTTACATGTGAGACATGAGAGAGGAAGCCCCCTCCATGGGCGTCAGCTTGCTCTCCGCATCAAACTGCCCTGGCTTACGTGTGAGACATGAGAGAGGAAGCCCCCTCCATGGGCATCAGCTTGCTCTCCGCATCAAACTGCCCTGGATTACCTGTGAGACATGAGAGAGGAAGCCCCCTCCATGGGCGTCAGCTTTCTCTCCATATCGCACTGCCCTGGTTTACGTGTGAGGTTGGAGAGAGGGAGCCGGCTCCATGGGCGTCAGCTTGCTCTCCGTATCGCACTGCCCTGGCTTACGTGTGAGACAGGAGAGAGGGAGCCGGCTCCATGGGCGTCAGCTTGCACTCCACATCGCAATGTCCTGGCTTACGTGTGACACAGGAGAGAGGGAGCCGGCTCCATGGGCGTCAGCTTGCTCTCCATATCGCACTGCCCTGACTTACGTGTGAGACAGGAGAGAGGGAGCCGGCTCCATGGGCGTCAGCTTGCTCTCCATATCGCACTGCCCTGACTTACGTGTGAGACAGGAGAGAGGGAGCCGGCTCCATGGGCGTCAGCTTGCTCTCCGTATCGCACTGCCCTGGCTTACGTGTGAGACAGGAGAGAGGGAGTCGGCTTCATGGGCGTCAGCTTGCACTCCCCATCGCAATGTCCTGGCTTACGTGTGTCACAGGAGAGAGGGAGCCGGCTCCATGGGCGTCAGCTTGCTCTCCATATTGCACTGCCCTGGCTTAAGTGTGAGACAGGAGAGAGGGAGCCGGCTCCATGGGCGTCAGCTTGTTCTCCATATCGCACTGCCCTGGCTTACGTGAGAGACAGGAGAGAGCGAGCCGGCTCCATGGGCGTCAGCTTGCTCACCATATCGCACTGCCCCTGCTTATGTGTGAGACACGAGATGGAGCCGGCTCCATGGGCGTCAGCTTGCTCTCCATATCGCACTGCCCTGACTTACGTGTGAGACAGGAGAGAGGGAGCCGGCTCCATGGGCTTCAGCTTGCTCTCCATATCGCACTGCCCTGACTTACGTGTGAGACAGGAGAGAGGGAGCCGGCTCCATGGGCGACAGCTTGCTCTCCATATTGCACTGCCCTGGCTTACGTGTGAGACGGGAGAGCGGGAGCCGGCTCCATGGGCGTCAGCTTGCTCTCAATATCGCACTGTCCTGGCTTACGTGTGAGACAGGAGATTGGGAGCCGGCTCCATGGGCCTCAGCTTGCTCTCCACATCGCACTGCCCTGGCTTACGTGTGAGACAGGAGAGAGAGAGCCGGCTCCATGGGCGTCTGCTTGCTCTCCATATCGCACTGCCCTGTCTTACCTGGGAGACAGGAGAGAGGAAGCCGGCTCCATGGGCGTCAGCTTGCTCTCCATATAGCACTGCCCTGGATTAGGTGTGAGACAGGAGAGAGGGAGCCGGCTCCATGGGCGTCAGCTTGCTCTCCATATCGCACTGCCCTGGCTTACGTGTGAGACATGAGAGTGGGAGCCGGCTCCATTGGCGTCAGCTTGCTCTCGGTATCGCACTGCCCTGGCTTACGTGTGAGACAGGAGAGAGGGAGCCGGCTCCATGGGCGTCAGCTTGATCTCCATATCGCACTGCCCTGACTTACGTGTGAGACAGGAGAGAGGGAGCCGGCTCCATGGGCGTCAGCTTGCTCTCCGTATCGCACTGCCCTGGCTTACGTGTGAGACAGGAGAGAGGGAGCCGGCTTCATGGGCGTCAGCTTGCACTCCACATCGCAATGTCCTGGCTTACGTGTGTCACAGGAGAGAGGGAGCCGGCTCCATGGGCGTCAGCTTGCTCTCCATATTGCACTGCCCTGGCTTACGTGTGAGACGGGAGAGCGGGAGCCGGCTCCATGGGCGTCAGCTTGCTCTCAATATCGCACTGACCTGCCTTACATGTGAGACAGGAGATTGGCAGCCGGCTCCATGGGCGTCAGCTTGCTCTCCACATCGCACTGCCCTGGCTTACGTGTGAGACAGGAGAGAGAGAGCCGGCTCCATGGGCGTCAGCTTGCTCTCCATATCGCACTGCCCTGGATTAGGTGTGAGACAGGAGAGAGGGAGCCGGCTCCATGGGCGTCAGCTTGCTCTCCATATCGCACTGCCCTGGCTTACGTGTGAGACACGAGAGAGGGAGCCGGCTCCATTTGCATCAGCTTGCTCTCCATATCGTACTGCCCTGGCTTACGTGTGAGACACGAGAGAGAGATCCGGCTCCATGGGCGTCAGCTTGCTCTCCATATCGCACTGCCCAGGCTTACATGTGAGACAGGAGAGACGGAGCCGTCTCCATGGGCATCAGCTTGCTCTCCGCATCAAACTGCCCTGGCTTACGTGTGAGACATGAGAGAGGAAGCCCCCTCCATGGGCGTCAGCTTGCTCTCCATTTGGCACTGCCCTGGCTTACGTGTGAGACAAGAGGGAGGGAGCCGGCTCCATGGGCGTCAGCTTGCTCTCCATATCGCACTGACCTGGCTTACGTGTGAGACAGGAGAGAGGGAGCCGGCTCCATGGGCGTCAGCTTGCTCTCCATATCGCACTGCACTGGCTTACGTGTGAGACACGAGAGAGGGAGCCGGCTCCATGGGCGTCAGCTTGCTCTCCATATCGCACTGTCCAGGCTAACGTGTGAGACAGGAGAGAGGGAGCCGGCTCCATGGGCGTCAGCTTGCTCTTCATATCGCACTGCCCTGGCTTACGTGTGAGACACGAGAGAGGGAGCCAGCTCCATGGGCGTCAGCTTGCTCTCCATATCGCACTGCCCTGGCTTACATGTGAGACAGGAGAGAGGGAGCGAGCTCCATGGGCGTCAGCTTCCTCTCCATATCGCACTGCCCTGGCTTACGTGTGAGACAGGAGAGAGGGAGCCGGCTTCATGGGCGTCAGCTTGCTCTCCATATCGCACTGCCCTGGCTTACGTGTGAGTCAGGTGAGAGGGAGCCGGCTTCATGGGCGTCAGCTTGCTCTCCATATCGCACTGCCCAGGCTTACGTGTGAGACAGGAGAGAGGGAGCCGGCTCCATGGGCGTCAGCTTGCTCTCCACATCACACTGCCCTGGCTTACGTGTGAGACAGGAGAGAGAGAGCCGGCTCCATGGGCGTCTGCGTGCTCTCCATATCGCAATGCCCTGGCTTACCTGGGAGACAGGAGAGAGGAAGCCGGCTCCATGGGCGTCAGCTTGCTCTCCATATAGCACTGCCCTGGATTAGGTGTGAGACAGGAGAGAGGGAGCCGGCTCCATGGGCGTCAGCTTGCTCTCCATATCGCACTGCCCTGGCTTACGTGTGAGACAGGAGAGAGGGAGCCGGCTCCATGGGCGTCAGCTTGATCTCCATATCGCACTGCCCTGACTTACGTGTGAGACAGGAGAGAGCGAGCCGGCTCCATGGGCGTCAGCTTGCTCTCCGTATAGCACTGCCCTGGCTTACGTGTGAGACAGGAGAGAGGGAGCCGGCTTCATGGGCGTCAGCTTGCACTCCACATCGCAATGTCCTGGCTTACGTGTGTCACAGGAGAGAGGGAGCCGGGCTCCATGGGCGTCAGCTTGCTCTCCATATTGCACTGCCCTGGCTTACGTGTGAGACGGGAGAGCGGGAGCCGGCTCCATGGGCGTCAGCTTGCTCTCAATATCGCACTGACCTGCCTTACATGTGAGACAGGAGATTGGCAGCCGGCTCCATGGGCGTCAGCTTGCTCTCCACATCGCACTGCCATGGCTTACGTGTGAGACAGGAGAGAGAGAGCCGGCTCCATGGGCGTCAGCTTGCTCTCCATATCGCACTGCCCTGGATTAGGTGTGAGACAGGAGAGAGGGAGCCGGCTCCATGGGCGTCAGCTTGCTCTCCATATCGCACTGCCCTGGCTTACGTGTGAGACACGAGAGAGGGAGCCGGCTCCATTTGCATCAGCTTGCTCTTCATATCGCACTGCCCTGGCTTACGTGTGAGACACGAGAGAGGGAGCCAGCTCCATGTGCGTCAGCTTGCTCTCCATATCGCACTGCCCTGGCTTACATGTGAGACAGGAGAGAGGGAGCGAGCTCCATGGGCGTCAGCTTGCTCTCCATATCGCACTGCCCTGGCTTACGTGTGAGACAGGAGAGAGGGAGCCGGCTTCATGGGCGTCAGCTTGCTCTCCATATCGCACTGCCCTGGCTTACGTGTGAGACAGGTGAGAGGGAGCCGGCTTCATGGGCGTCAGCTTGCTCTCCATATCGCACTGCCCAGGCTTACGTGTGAGACAGGAGAGAGCGAGCCGGCTCCATGGGCGTCAGCTTGCTCTCCATATCGCACTGCATTGGCTTACGTGTGTGACACAAGAGAGGGAGCCGGCTCCATGGGCGTCAGCCTGCTCTCCATATCGCATTGCCCTGCCTTACGTGTGAGACAGGAGAGAGGGAGCCGGCTCCATGGGCATCAGCTTGCTCTCCATATCGCACTGTCCTGGCTTACGTGTGAGACAGGAGAGAGGGAGCCGGCTCCATGGGCGTCAGCTTGCTCTTCATATCGCACTGCCCTGGCTTACGTGTCAGACCGGAGAGAGGGAGCCGGCTCCATGAGCGTCAGCTTGCTCTCCGTATCGCACTGCACTGGCTTACGTGTGAGACAGGAGAGAGGGAACCGGCTCCATGGGCGTCAGCTTGCTCTCCATATCGTACTGCCCTGGCTTACCTGTGAGACAGGAGAGAGGGAGCCGGCTCCATGGGCGTCAGCTTGCTCTCCATATCGCACTGCCCTGGCTTACGTGTGAGACAGGAGAGAGGGAGCCGGCTCCATGGGCGTCAGCTTGCTCTCCATATCGTACTGCCCTGGCTTACCTGTGAGACAGGAGAGAGGGAGCCGGCTCCATGGGCGTCAGCTTGCTCTCCATATCACACTGCCCAGGCTTACGTGTGAGACAGGAGAGAGGGAGCCGGCTCCATGGGCGTCAGCTTGTTCTCCATATCGCACTGCCCTGGCTTACGTGAGAGACAGGAGAGAGCGAGCCGGCTCCATGGGCGTCAGCTTGCTCACCATATCGCACTGCCCCTGCTTATGTGTGAGACACGAGATGGAGCCGGCTCCATGGGCGTCAGCTTGCTCTCCATATCGCACAGCCCTGGCTTACATGTGAGACAAGAGAGAGGGAGCCGGCTCCATGGGCGTCAGCTTGCTCTCCGCATCAAACTGCCCTGGCTTACGTGTGAGACATGAGAGAGGAAGCCCCCTCCATGGGCGTCAGCTTGCTCTCCGCATCAAACTGCCCTGGATTACGTGTGACACATGAGAGAGAAAGCCCCCTCCATGGGCGTCAGCTTGCTCTCCATATCGCACTGCCCTGGTTTACGTGTGAGACAGGAGAGAGGGAGCCGGCTCCATGGGCGTCAGCTTGCACTCCACATCGCAATGTCCTGGCTTACGTGTGACACAGGAGAGAGGGAGCCGGCTCCATGGGCGTCAGCTTGCTCTCCATATTGCACTGCCCTGGCTTACGTGTGAGACAGGAGAGAGGGAGCCGGCTTCATGGGCGTCAGCTTGCTCTCCGTATCGCACTGCCCTGGCTTACGTGTGAGACTGGAGAGAGGGAGTCGGCTTCATGGGCGTCAGCTTGCACTCCGCATCGCACTGCCCTGGCTTACGTGTGAGACAGGAGAGAGGGAGCCGGCTCCATGGACGTCAGCTTGCTCTCCACATCGCACTGCGCTGGCTTACGTGTGAGACAGGAGAGAGGGAGCCGGCTCCATGGGCGTCAGCTTGCTCTCCATATCGCACTGCCCTGGATTAGGTGTGAGACAGGAGAGAGGGAGCCGGCTCCATGGGCGTCAGCTTGCTCTGCATATCGCAATGCCCTGGCTTACGTGTGAGACACGAGAGAGGGAGCCCGCTCCATGGGCGTCAGCTTGCTCTCCGTATCGCACTGCCCTGGCTTACGTGTGAGACAGGAGAGAGGGAGCCGGCTCCATGGGCATCAGCTTGCACTCCACATCGCAATGTCCTGGCTTACGTGTGACACAGGAGAGAGGGAGCCGGCTCCATGGGCGTCAGCTTGCTCTCCATATCGCACTGCCCTGACTTACGTGTGAGACAGGAGAGAGGGAGCCGGCTCCATGGGCGTCAGCTTGCTCTCCGTATCGCACTGCCCTGGCTTACGTGTGAGACGGGAGAGCGCGAGCCGGCTCCATGGGCGTCAGCTTGCTCTCAATATCGCACTGACCTGCCTTACATGTGAGACAGGAGATTGGGAGCCGGCTCCATGGGCGTCAGCTTGCACTCCACATCGCACTGCCCTGGCTTACGTGTGAGACAGGAGAGAGAGAGCCGGCTCCATGGGCGTCAGCTTGCTCTCCATATCGCACTGCCCTGGCTTACCTGGGAGACAGGAGAGAGGAAGCCGGCTCCATGGGCATCAGCTTGCTCTCCATATCGCACTGCCCTGGATTAGGTGTGAGACAGGAGAGAGGGAGCCGGCTCCATGGGCGTCAGCTTGCTCTCCATATCGCACTGCCCTGGCTTACGTGTGAGACACGAGAGAGGGAGCCGGCTCCATGGGCGTCAGCTTGCTCTCCATATCGCACTGCCCTGGCTTACGTGTGAGACACGAGAGAGGGAGCCGGCTCCATGGGCGTCAGCTTGCTCTCCACATCGCACTGCCCTGGCTTACGTGTGAGACACGAGAGAGGGAGCCGGCTCCATGGGCGTCAGCTTGTTCTCCATATCGCACTGTCCAGGCTAATGTGTGAGACAGGAGAGAGGGAGCCGGCTCCATGGGCGTCAGCTTGCTCTTCATATCGCACTGCCCTGGCTTACGTGTGAGACACGAGAGAGGGAGCCAGCTCCATGGGCATCAGCTTGCTCTCCACATCGCACTGCCCTGACTTACGTGTGACACAGGAGAGAGGGAGCCGGCTCCATGGGCGTCAGCTTGCTCTCCATATCGCACTGACCTGCCTTACATGTGAGACAGGAGAGAGGGAGCCAGCTCCATGGGAGACAGCTTGCTCTCCGCATCGTACTGCCCTGGCTTACATGTGAGACAGGAGATAGGGAGCTGGCTCCATGGGCGTCAGCTTGCTCTCCATATCGCACTGCTCTGGCTTACATCTGAGACATGCGAGAGGGAGCCCCCTCCATGGGCGTCAGCTTGCTCTCCATATCACACTGCCCTGGCTTACGTGTGAGACACGAGAGAGGGAGCCGGCTCCATGGGCGTCAGCTTGTTCTCCATATCGCACTACCCTGGCTTACGTGTGAGACAGGAGAGAGCGAGCCGGCTCCATGGGCATCAGCTTGCTCTCCATATCGCACCGCCCTGGCTTAGGTGTGAGACAGGAGAGAGGGAGCCGGCTCCATGGGCGTCAGCTTGCTCTCCATATCGCACTGCCCTGGCTTACGTGTGACACAGGAGAGAGGGAGCCGGCTCCATGGGCGTCAGCTTGCTCTCCATATCGCACTGCATCGGCTTACGTGTGTGACACAAGAGAGGGAGCCGGCTCCATGGGCGTCAGCTTGCTCTCCATATCGCATTGCCCTGCCTTACGTGTGAGACAGGAGAGAGGGAGCCGGCTCCATGGGCGTCAGCTTGCTCTCCATATCGCACTGCCCTGGCTTACGTGTGAGACAGGAGAGAGGGAGCCGGCTCCATGGGCGTCAGCTTGCTCTCCATATCGCACTGTCCTGGCTTACGTGTGAGACAGGAGAGAGGGAGCCGGCTCCATGGGCGTCATCTTGCTCTTCATATCGCACTGCCCTGGCTTACGTGTCAGACCGGAGAGAGGGAGCCGGCTCCATGAGCGTCAGCTTGCTCTCCGTATCGCACTGCACTGGCTTACGTGTGAGACAGGAGAGAGGGAACCGGCTCCATGGGCGTCAGCTTGCTCTCCATATCGTACTGCCCTGGCTTACCTGTGAGACTGGAGAGAGGGAGCCGGCTCCATGGGCGTCAGCTTGCTCTCCATATCGTACTGCCCTGGCTTACGTGTGAGACACGAGAGAGAGAGCCGGCTCCATGGGCGTCAGCCTGCTCTCCATATCGTACTGCCCTGGCTTACGTGTGAGACACGAGAGAAAGAGCCGGATCCATGGGCATCAGCTTGCTCTCCACATCAAAATGCCCTGGCTTACGTGTGAGACATGAGAGAGGAAGCCCCCTCCATGGGCGTCAGCTTGATCTCCATATCGCACTGCCCTGGCTTACGTGTGAGACAGGAGAGAGGGAGCCGGCTCCATGGGCGTCAGCTTGCTCTCCACATCGCACTGCCCTGGCTTACGTGTGACACAGAAGAGAGGGAGCCGGCTTCATGGGCGTCAGCTTGCTCTCCATATCACACTGCCCTGACTTACGTGTGAGACAGGCGAGCGGGAGCTGGCTCCATGGGCGTCAGCTTGCTCTCCATATCGTACTGCCCGGGCTTACGTGTGAGACAGGAGAGAGGGAGCCGGCTCCATGGGCGTCAGTTTGCTCTCCATATCGCGCTGCCCTGGCTTACCTGTGAGACAGGAGAGAGGGAGTCGGCTCCATGGGCGTCAGCTTGCTCTGCATATCACACTGCCCAGGCTTACGTGTGAGACAGGAGAGAGGGAGCCGGCTCCATGGGCGTCAGCTTGTTCTCCATATCGCACTGCCCTGGCTTACGTGAGAGACAGGAGAGAGCGAGCCGGCTCCATGGGCGTCAGCTTGCTCACCATATCGCACTGCCCCTGCTTACGTGTGAGACACGAGATGGAGCCGGCTCCATGGCCGTCAGCTTGCTCTCCATATCGCACAGCCCTGGCTTACATGTGAGACAGGAGAGAGGGAGCCGGCTCCTATGGCGTCAGCTTGCTCTCCGCATCAAACTGCCCTGGCTTACGTGTGAGACAGGAGAGAGGGAGCCCCCTCCATGGGCGTCAGCTTGCTCTCCGCATCAAACTGCCCTGGATTACGTATGAGACATGAGAGAGGAAGCCCCCTCCATGGGCGTCAGCTTGCTCTCCATATCGCACTGCCCTGGTTTACGTGTGAGACAGGAGAGAGGGAGCCGGCTCCATGGGCGTCAGCTTGCACTCCACATCGCAATGTCCTGGCTTACGTGTGACACAGGAGAGAGGGAGCCGGCTCCATGGGCGTCAGCTTGCTCTCCATATTGCACTGCCCTGGCTTACGTGTGAGACAGGAGAGAGGGAGCCGGCTTCATGGGCGTCAGCTTGCTCTCCATATCGCACTGCCCTGGCTTACGTGTGAGACAGGAGAGAGGGAGCCGGCTCCATGGGCGTCAGCTTGCTCTCCATATCGCACTGCCCTGACTTACGTGTGAGACAGGAGAGAGGGAGCCGGCTCCATGAGCGTCAGCTTGATCTCCATATCGCACTGCCCTGACTTACGTGTGAGACAGGAGAGAGGGAGCCGGCTCCATGGGCGTCAGCTTGCTCTCCGTATCGCACTGCCCTGGCTTACGTGTGAGACAGGAGAGAGGGAGCCGGCTTCATGGGCGTCAGCTTGCTCTCCACATCGCACTGCCCTGGCTTACGTGTGAGACAGGAGAGAGAGAGCCGGCTCAATGGGCGTCAGCTTGCTCTCCATATCGCACTGCCCTGGCTTACCTGGGAGACAGGAGAGAGGAAGCCGGCTCTCCATGGGCGTCAGCTTGCTCTCCATATCGCACTGTCCTGGCTTACGTGTGAGACAGGAGAGAGGGAGCCGGCTCCATGGGCGTCAGCTTGCTCTCCACATCGCACTGCCCTGGCTTACGTGTGAGACAGGAGAGAGAGAGCCGGCTCCATGGGCGTCAGCTTGCTCTCCATATCGCACTGCCCTGGCTTACCTGGGAGACAGGAGAGAGGAAGCCGGCTCTCCATGGGCGTCAGCTTGCTCTCCATATCGCACTGTCCTGGCTTACGTGTGAGACAGGAGAGAGGGAGGCGGCTCCATGGGCGTCATCTTGCTCTCCATATCGCACTGTCCTGGCTTACGTGTGAGACAGGAGAGAGGGAGCCGGCTCCATGGGCGTCAGCTTGCTCTCCATATCGCACTGCCCTGGCTTACATGTGAGACAGGAGAGAGGGAGCCGGCTCCATGGGCGTCAGCTTGCTCTCCATATCGCACTCTCCTGGCTTACGTGTGAGCCAGGAGAGAGGGAGCCGGCTCCATGGGCGTCAGCTTGCTCTCCATATCGCACTGTCCTGGCTTACGTGTGAGACAGGAGAGAGGGAGCCGGTTCCATGGGCGTCAGCTTGCTCTCCGTATCGCACTGCCCTGGCTTACGTGTGAGACAGGAGAGAGGGAACCGGCTCCATGGGCGTCAGCTTGCTCTCCACATGGCACTGCCCTGGCTTACGTGTGAGACAGGAGAGAGTGAGCCAGCTCCATGCGTGTCAGCTTGCTCTCCATATCGTACTGCCCTGGCTTACATTTGAGACAGGAGAGAGAGAGCCGGATCCATGGGCGTCAGCTTGCTCTCCATATCGCACTGCCCTGGCTTACGTGTGAGACAGGAGAGAGGGAGCCGGATCCATGGGCGTCAGCTTGCTCTCCATATCGCACTGCCCTGGATTAAGTGTGAGACAGGAGAGAGAGTGCTGGCTCCATTGGCGTCAGCTTGCTCTCAGTATCGCACTGTCCTGGCTTACGTGTGAGACAGGGGAGAGAGAGCCGGCTCCATGGGCGTCAGCTTGCTCTCCATTTGGCACTGCCCTGGCTTACGTGTGAGACAAGAGAGAGGGAGCCGGCTCCATGGGCGTCAGCTTGCTCTCCATATCGCACTGCCCTGGCTTACGTGTGAGACAGGAGAGAGGGAGCCGGCTCCATGGGCGTCAGCTTGCTCTCCATATCGCACTGCCCTGGCTTACGTGTGAGACACGAGAGAGGGAGCCGGCTCCATGGGCGTCAGCTTGCTCTCCACATCGCACTACCCTGGCTTACGTGTGAGACACGAGAGAGGGAGCCGGCTCCATGGGCGTCAGCTTGTTCTCCATATCGCACTGTCCAGGCTAATGTGTGAGACAGGAGAGAGGGAGCCGGCTCCATGGGCGTCAGCTTGCTCTTCATATCGCACTGCCCTGGCTTACGTGTGAGACACGAGAGAGGGAGCCAGCTCCATGGGCATCAGCTTGCTCTCCACATCGCACTGCCCTGACTTACGTGTGACACAGGAGAGAGGGAGCCGGCTCCATGGGCGTCAGCTTGCTCTCCATATCGCACTGACCTGCCTTACATGTGAGACAGGAGAGAGGGAGCCGGCTCCATGGGCGACAGCTTGCTCTCCGCATCGTACTGCCCTGGCTTACGTGTGAGACAGGAGATAGGGAGCCGGCTCCATGGGCGTCAGCTTGCTCTCCATATCGCACTGCTCTGGCTTACATCTGAGACATGCGAGAGGGAGCCCCCTCCATGGGCGTCAGCTTGCTCTCCATATCACACTGCCCTGGCTTACGTGTGAGACACGAGAGAGGGAGCCGGCTCCATGGGCGTCAGCTTGTTCTCCATATCGCACTGCCCTGGCTTACGTGTGAGACAGGAGAGAGCGAGCCGGCTCCATGTGCGTCAGCTTGCTCTCCATATCGCACCGCCCTGGCTTAGGTGTGAGACAGGAGAGAGGGAGCCGGCTTCATGGGCGTCAGCTTGCTCTCCATATCGCACTGCCCTGGCTTACGTGTGACACAGGAGAGAGGGAGCCGGCTCCATGGGCGTCAGCTTGCTCTCCATATCGCACTGCATCGGCTTACGTGTGTGACACAAGAGAGGGAGCCGGCTCCATGGGCGTCAGCTTGCTGTCCATATCGCATTGCCCTGCCTTACGTGTGAGACAGGAGAGAGGGAGCCGGCTCCATGGGCGTCAGCTTGCTCTCCATATCGCACTGTCCTGGCTTACGTGTGAGACAGGAGAGAGGGAGTCGGCTCCATGGGCGTCAGCTTGCTCTTCATATCGCACTGCCCTGGCTTACGTGTCAGACCGGAGAGAGGGAGCCGGCTCCATGGGCGTCAGCTTGCTCTCCGTATCGCACTGTCCTGGCTTACGTGTGAGACAGGAGAGAGGGAGCCGGCTCCATGGGTGTCAGCTTGCTCTCCGTATCGCACTGCACTGGCTTACGTGTGAGACAGGAGAGAGGGAACCGGCTCCATGGGCGTCAGCTTGCTCTCCATATCGTACTGCCCTGGCTTACCTGTGAGACAGGAGAGAGGGAGCCGGCTCCATGGGCGTCAGCTTGCTCTCCATATCGTACTGCCCTGGCTTACGTGTGAGACATGAGAGAGGGAGCCGGCTCCATGGGCGTCAGCTTGCTCTCCATATCGTACTGCCCTGGCTTACGTGTGAGACATGAGAGAGGGAGCCGGCTCCATGGGCGTCAGCTTGTTCTCCATATCGCACTGCCCTGGCTTACGTGTGAGACAGGAGAGAGCGAGCCGGCTCCATGGGCGTCAGCTTGCTCTCCATATCGTACTGCCCTGGCTTACGTGTGAGACAGGAGAGAGGGAGCCGGCTCCATGAGTGTCAGCTTGCTCTCCATATCGCACTGCCCTGGCTTACGTGTGAGACAGGAGAGAGCGAGCCGGCTCCATGGGCGTCAGCCTGCTCTCCATATCGTACTGCCCTGGCTTACGTGTGAGACAGGAGAGAGCGAGCCGGCTCCATGGGCGTCAGCCTGCTCTCCATATCGCACTGCACTGGCTTACGTGTGAGACAGGAGAGAGCGAGCCGGCTCCATGGGCGTCAGCTTGCTCTCCATATCGCACTGCCCTGGCTTACGTGTCAGACAAGAAAAAGGGAGCCGGCTCCATGGGCGTCAGCTTGCTCTCCATATCGCACTGCCCTGGCTTACGTGTCAGACAAGAAAAAGGGAGCCGGCTCCATGGGCGTCAGCTTGCTCTCCATATCGCACTGCCCTGGCTTACGTGTCAGACAAGAAAAAGGGAGCCGGCTCCATGGGCGTCAGCTTGCTCTCCATATCGCACTGCCCTGGCTTACGTGTCAGACAAGAAAAAGGGAGCCGGCTCCATGGGCGTCAGCTTGCTCTCCATATCGCACTGCCCTGGCTTACATGTGAGACAGGAGAGAGCGAGCCGGCTACATCGGCGTCAGCCTGCTCTCCGTATCGCACTGTCCTGGCTTACACATGAGACAGGAGAGAGGGAGCCGGCTCCATGGGCGTCAGCTTGCTCTCCATATCTCACTGCCCAGGCTTACGTGTGAGACAGGAGAGAGGGAGCCGGCTCCATGGGCGTCAGCTTGCTCTCCATATCGCACTGCCCTGGCTTACACATGAGACAGGAGAGAGGGAGCCGGCTCCATTGGCGTCAGCTTGCTCTCCATATCGTACTGCCCTGGCTTACGTGTGAGACATGAGAGAGGAAGCCCCCTCCATGGGCGTCAGCTTGCTCTCCATATCGCACTGCCCTGGCTTACGTGTGAGACAGGAGAGAGGGAGCCGGCTCCATGGGCGTCAGCTTGCTCTCCATATCGCACTGCCCTGGCTTACGTGTGAGACAGGAGAGAGGGAGCCGGCTTCATTGGCGTCAGCTTGCTCTCCACATCGCACTGCCCTGGCTTACGTGTGACACAGAAGAGAGGGAGCCGGCTCCATGGGCGTCAGCTTGCTCTCCATATCACACTGCCCTGACTTACGTGTGAGACAGGAGAGCGGGAGCTGGCTCCATGGGCGTCAGCTTGCTCTCCATATCGTACTGCCCGGGCTTACGTGTGAGACAGGAGAGAGGGAGCCGGCTCCATGGGCGTCAGCTTGCTCTCCATATCGCGCTGCCCTGGCTTACGTGTGAGACAGGAGAGAGGGAGCCGGCTCCATGGGCGTCAGCTTGCTTTCCATATCGTACTGCCCTGGCTTACCTGTGAGACAGGAGAGAGGGAGTCGGCTCCATGGGCGTCAGCTTGCTCTGCATATCACACTGCCCAGGCTTACGTGTGAGACAGGAGAGAGGGAGCCGGCTCCATGGGCGTCAGCTTGTTCTCCATATCGCACTGCCCTGGCTTACGTGAGAGACAGGAGAGAGCGAGCCGGCTCCATGGGCGTCAGCTTGCTCACCATATCGCACTGCCCCTGCTTACGTGTGAGACACGAGATGGAGCCGGCTCCATGGGCGTCAGCTTGCTCTCCATATCGCACAGCCCTGGCTTACATGTGAGCCAGGAGAGAGGGAGCCGGCTCCTATGGCGTCAGCTTGCTCTCCGCATCAAACTGCCCTGGCTTACGTGTGAGACAGGAGAGAGGGAGCCCCCTCCATGGGCGTCAGCTTGCTCTCCGCATCAAACTGCCCTGGATTACGTATGAGACATGAGAGAGGAAGCCCCCTCCATGGGCGTCAGCTTGCTCTCCATATCGCACTGCCCTGGTTTACGTGTGAGACAGGAGAGAGGGAGCCGGCTCCATGGGCGTCAGCTTGCTCTCCGTATCGCACTGCCCTGGCTTACGTGTGAGACAGGAGAGAGGGAGCCGGCTCCATGGGCGTCAGCTTGCTCTCCATATCTCACTGCCCTGGCTTACGTGTGAGACAGGAGAGAGGGAGCCGGCTCCATGGGCGTCAGCTTGCTCTCCGTATCGCACTGCCCTGGCTTACGTGTGAGACAGGAGAGAGGGAGCCGGCTCCATGGGCGTCAGCTTGCTCTCCATATCACAATGTCCTGGCTTACGTGTGAGACAGGAGAGAGGGAGCCGGCTCCATGGGCGTCAGCTTGCACTCCACATCGCAATGTCCTGGCTTACGTGTGACACAGGAGAGAGGGAGCCGGCTCCATGGGCGTCAGCTTGCTCTCCATATTGCACTGCCCTGACTTACGTGTGAGACAGGAGAGAGGGAGCCGGCTTCATGGGCGTCAGCTTGCTCTCCATATTGCACTGCCCTGGCTTACGTGTGAGACAGGAGAGAGGGAGCCGGCTCCATGGGCGTCAGCTTGCTCTCCATATCGCACTGCCCTGACTTACGTGTGAGACAGGAGAGAGGGAGCCGGCTCCATGAGCGTCAGCTTGCTCTCCATATCGCACTGCCCTGACTTACGTGTGAGACAGGAGAGAGGGAGCCGGCTCCATGGGCGTCAGCTTGCTCTCCGTATGGCACTGCCCTGGCTTACGTGTGAGACAGGAGAGAGGGAGCCGGCTTCATGGGCGTCAGCTTGCTCTCCATATCGCACTGCCCTGCCTTACATGTGAGACAGGAGATTGGGAGCCGGCTCCATGGGCGTCAGCTTGCTCTCCACATCGCACTGCCCTGGCTTACGTGTGAGACACGAGAGAGAGAGCCAGCTCCATGGGCATCAGCTTGCTCTCCACATCGCACTGCCCTGACTTACGTGTGACACAGGAGAGAGGGAGCCGGCTCCATGGGCGTCAGCTTGCTCTCCATATCGCACTGACCTGCCTTACATGTGAGACAGGAGAGAGGGAGCCGGCTCCATGGGCGACAGCTTGCTCTCCGCATCGTACTGCCCTGGTTACGTGTGAGACAGGAGATAGGGAGCCGGCTCCATGGGCGTCAGCTTGCTCTCCATATCGCACTGCTCTGGCTTACATCTGAGACATGCGAGAGGGAGCCCCCTCCATGGGCGTCAGCTTGCTCTCCATATCACACTGCCCTGGCTTACGTGTGAGACAGGAGAGAGGGAGCCGGCTCCATGGGCGTCAGCTTGCTCTCCATATCGCACTGCCCTGGCTTACGTGTGAGACAGGAGAGAGGGAGCCGGCTTCATTGGCGTCAGCTTGCTCTCCACATCGCACTGCCCTGGCTTACGTGTGACACAGAAGAGAGGGAGCCGGCTCCATGGGCGTCAGCTTGCTCTCCATATCACACTGCCCTGACTTACGTGTGAGACAGGAGAGCGGGAGCTGGCTCCATGGGCGTCAGCTTGCTCTCCATATCGTACTGCCCGGGCTTACGTGTGAGACAGGAGAGAGGGAGCCGGCTCCATGGGCGTCAGCTTGCTCTCCATATCGCGCTGCCCTGGCTTACGTGTGAGACAGGAGAGAGGGAGCCGGCTCCATGGGCGTCAGCTTGCTTTCCATATCGTACTGCCCTGGCTTACCTGTGAGACAGGAGAGAGGGAGTCGGCTCCATGGGCGTCAGCTTGCTCTGCATGTCACACTGCCCAGGCTTACGTGTGAGACAGGAGAGAGGGAGCCGGCTCCATGGGCGTCAGCTTGTTCTCCATATCGCACTGCCCTGGCTTACGTGAGAGACAGGAGAGAGCGAGCCGGCTCCATGGGCGTCAGCTTGCTCACCATATCGCACTGCCCCTGCTTACGTGTGAGACACGAGATGGAGCCGGCTCCATGGGCGTCAGCTTGCTCTCCATGTCGCACAGCCCTGGCTTACATGTGAGACAGGAGAGAGGGAGCCGGCTCCTATGGCGTCAGCTTGCTCTCCGCATCAAACTGCCCTGGCTTACGTGTGAGACAGGAGAGAGGGAGCCCCCTCCATGGGCGTCAGCTTGCTCTCCGCATCAAACTGCCCTGGATTACGTATGAGACATGAGAGAGGAAGCCCCCTCCATGGGCGTCAGCTTGCTCTCCATATCGCACTGCCCTGGTTTACGTGTGAGACAGGAGAGAGGGAGCCGGCTCCATGGGCGTCAGCTTGCTCTCTGTATCGCACTGCCCTGGCTTACGTGTGAGACAGGAGAGAGGGAGCCGGCTCCATGGGCGTCAGCTTGCTCTCCATATCGCACTGCCCTGGCTTACGTGTGAGACAGGAGAGAGGGAGCCGGCTCCATGGGCGTCAGCTTGCTCTCCGTATCGCACTGCCCTGGCTTACGTGTGAGACAGGAGAGAGGGAGCCGGCTCCATGGGCGTCAGCTTGCTCTCCGTATCGCACTGCCCTGGCTTACGTGTGAGACAGGAGAGAGGGAGCCGGCTCCATGGGCGTCAGCTTGCTCTCCATATCGCAATGTCCTGGCTTACGTGTGAGACAGGAGAGAGGGAGCCGGCTCCATGGGCGTCAGCTTGCACTCCACATCGCAATGTCCTGGCTTACGTGTGACACAGGAGAGAGGGAGCCGGCTCCATGGGCGTCAGCTTGCTCTCCACATTGCACTGCCCTGACTTACGTGTGAGACAGGAGAGAGGGAGCCGGCTTCATGGGCGTCAGCTTGCTCTCCATATTGCACTGCCCTGGCTTACGTGTGAGACAGGAGAGAGGGAGCCGGCTCCATGGGCGTCAGCTTGCTCTCCATATCGCACTGCCCTGACTTACGTGTGAGACAGGAGAGAGGGAGCCGGCTCCATGGGCGTCAGCTTGCTCTCCGTATCGCACTGCCCTGGCTTACGTGTGAGACAGGAGAGAGGGAGCCGGCTCCATGGGCGTCAGCTTGCTCTCCATATCGTACTGCCCGGGCTTACGTGTGAGACAGGAGAGAGGGAGCCGGCTCCATGGGCGTCAGCTTGCTCTCCATATCGTACTGCCCTGGCTTACGTGTGAGACAGGAGAGAGGGAGCCGGCTCCATGGGCGTCAGCTTGCTCTCCATATCGCGCTGCCCGGGCTTACGTGTGAGACAGGAGAGAGGGAGCTGGCTCCATGGGCGTCAGTTTGCTCTCCATATCGCGCTGCCCTGGCTTACCTGTGAGACAGGAGAGAGGGAGTCGGCTCCATGGGCGTCAGCTTGCTCTGCATATCACACTGCCCAGGCTTACGTGTGAGACAGGAGAGAGGGAGCCGGCTCCATGGGCGTCAGCTTGTTCTCCATATCGCACTGCCCTGGCTTACGTGAGAGACAGGAGAGAGCGAGCCGGCTCCATGGGCGTCAGCTTGCTCACCATATCGCACTGCCCCTGCTTACGTGTGAGACACGAGATGGAGCCGGCTCCATGGGCGTCAGCTTGCTCTCCATATCGCACAGCCCTGGCTTACATGTGAGACAGGAGAGAGGGAGCCGGCTCCTATGGCGTCAGCTTGCTCTCCGCATCAAACTGCCCTGGCTTACGTGTGAGACAGGAGAGAGGGAGCCCCCTCCATGGGCGTCAGCTTGCTCTCCGCATCAAACTGCCCTGGATTACGTATGAGACATGAGAGAGGAAGCCCCCTCCATGGGCGTCAGCTTGCTCTCCATATCGCACTGCCCTGGTTTACGTGTGAGACAGGAGAGAGGGAGCCGGCTCCATGGGCGTCAGCTTGCACTCCACATCGCAATGTCCTGGCTTACGTGTGACACAGGAGAGAGGGAGCCGGCTCCATGGGCGTCAGCTTGCTCTCCATATTGCACTGCCCTGGCTTACGTGTGAGACAGGAGAGAGGGAGCCGGCTTCATGGGCGTCAGCTTGCTCTCCATATCGCACTGCCCTGGCTTACGTGTGAGACAGGAGAGAGGGAGCCGGCTCCATGGGCGTCAGCTTGCTCTCCATATCGCACAGCCCTGACTTACGTGTGAGACAGGAGAGAGGGAGCCGGCTCCATGAGCGTCAGCTTGATCTCCATATCGCACTGCCCTGACTTACGTGTGAGACAGGAGAGAGGGAGCCGGCTCCATGGGCGTCAGCTTGCTCTCCGTATCGCACTGCCCTGGCTTACGTGTGAGACAGGAGAGAGGGAGCCGGCTTCATGGGCGTCAGCTTGCTCTCCACATCGCACTGCCCTGGCTTACGTGTGAGACAGGAGAGAGAGAGCCGGCTCAATGGGCGTCAGCTTGCTCTCCATATCGCACTGCCCTGGCTTACCTGGGAGACTGGAGAGAGGAAGCCGGCTCTCCATGGGCGTCAGCTTGCTCTCCATATCGCACTGTCCTGGCTTACGTGTGAGACAGGAGAGAGGGAGCCGGCTCCATGGGCGTCAGCTTGCTCTCCACATCGCACTGCCCTGGCTTACGTGTGAGACAGGAGAGAGAGAGCCGGCTCCATGGGCGTCAGCTTGCTCTCCATATCGCACTGCCCTGGCTTACCTGGGAGACAGGAGAGAGGAAGCCGGCTCTCCATGGGCGTCAGCTTGCTCTCCATATCGCACTGTCCTGGCTTACGTGTGAGACAGGAGAGAGGGAGGCGGCTCCATGGGCGTCATCTTGCTCTCCATATCGCACTGTCCTGGCTTACGTGTGAGACAGGAGAGAGGGAGCCGGCTCCATGGGCGTCAGCTTGCTCTCCATATCGCACTGCCCTGGCTTACATGTGAGACAGGAGAGAGGGAGCCGGCTCCATGGGCGTCAGCTTGCTCTCCATATCGCACTCTCCTGGCTTACGTGTGAGACAGGAGAGAGGGAGCCGGCTCCATGGGCGTCAGCTTGCTCTCCATATCGCACTGTCCTGGCTTACGTGTGAGACAGGAGAGAGGGAGCCGGTTCCATGGGCGTCAGCTTGCTCTCCGTATCGCACTGCCCTGGCTTACGTGTGAGACAGGAGAGAGGGAACCGGCTCCATGGGCGTCAGCTTGCTCTCCACATGGCACTGCCCTGGCTTACGTGTGAGACAGGAGAGAGTGAGCCAGCTCCATGCGTGTCAGCTTGCTCTCCATATCGTACTGCCCTGGCTTACATTTGAGACAGGAGAGAGAGAGCCGGATCCATGGGCGTCAGCTTGCTCTCCATATCGCACTGCCCTGGCTTACGTGTGAGACAGGAGAGAGGGAGCCGGATCCATGGGCGTCAGCTTGCTCTCCATATCGCACTGCCCTGGATTAAGTGTGAGACAGGAGAGAGAGTGCTGGCTCCATTGGCGTCAGCTTGCTCTCAGTATCGCACTGTCCTGGCTTACGTGTGAGACAGGGGAGAGAGAGCCGGCTCCATGGGCGTCAGCTTGCTCTCCATTTGGCACTGCCCTGGCTTACGTGTGAGACAAGAGAGAGGGAGCCGGCTCCATGGGCGTCAGCTTGCTCTCCATATCGCACTGCCCTGGCTTACGTGTGAGACAGGAGAGAGGGAGCCGGCTCCATGGGCGTCAGCTTGCTCTCCATATCGCACTGCCCTGGCTTACGTGTGAGACACGAGAGAGGGAGCCGGCTCCATGGGCGTCAGCTTGCTCTCCACATCGCACTACCCTGGCTTACGTGTGAGACACGAGAGAGGGAGCCGGCTCCATGGGCGTCAGCTTGTTCTCCATATCGCACTGTCCAGGCTAATGTGTGAGACAGGAGAGAGGGAGCCGGCTCCATGGGCGTCAGCTTGCTCTTCATATCGCACTGCCCTGGCTTACGTGTGAGACACGAGAGAGGGAGCCAGCTCCATGGGCATCAGCTTGCTCTCCACATCGCACTGACCTGCCTTACATGTGAGACAGGAGAGAGGGAGCCGGCTCCATGGGCGACAGCTTGCTCTCCGCATCGTACTGCCCTGGCTTACGTGTGAGACAGGAGATAGGGAGCCGGCTCCATGGGCGTCAGCTTGCTCTCCATATCGCACTGCTCTGGCTTACATCTGAGACATGCGAGAGGGAGCCCCCTCCATGGGCGTCAGCTTGCTCTCCATATCACACTGCCCTGGCTTACGTGTGAGACACGAGAGAGGGAGCCGGCTCCATGGGCGTCAGCTTGTTCTCCATATCGCACTGCCCTGGCTTACGTGTGAGACAGGAGAGAGCGAGCCGGCTCCATGTGCGTCAGCTTGCTCTCCATATCGCACCGCCCTGGCTTAGGTGTGAGACAGGAGAGAGGGAGCCGGCTTCATGGGCGTCAGCTTGCTCTCCATATCGCACTGCCCTGGCTTACGTGTGACACAGGAGAGAGGGAGCCGGCTCCATGGGCGTCAGCTTGCTCTCCATATCGCACTGCATCGGCTTACGTGTGTGACACAAGAGAGGGAGCCGGCTCCATGGGCGTCAGCTTGCTGTCCATATCGCATTGCCCTGCCTTACGTGTGAGACAGGAGAGAGGGAGCCGGCTCCATGGGCGTCAGCTTGCTCTCCATATCGCACTGTCCTGGCTTACGTGTGAGACAGGAGAGAGGGAGTCGGCTCCATGGGCGTCAGCTTGCTCTTCATATCGCACTGCCCTGGCTTACGTGTCAGACCGGAGAGAGGGAGCCGGCTCCATGGGCGTCAGCTTGCTCTCCGTATCGCACTGTCCTGGCTTACGTGTGAGACAGGAGAGAGGGAGCCGGCTCCATGGGTGTCAGCTTGCTCTCCGTATCGCACTGCACTGGCTTACGTGTGAGACAGGAGAGAGGGAACCGGCTCCATGGGCGTCAGCTTGCTCTCCATATCGTACTGCCCTGGCTTACCTGTGAGACAGGAGAGAGGGAGCCGGCTCCATGGGCGTCAGCTTGCTCTCCATATCGTACTGCCCTGGCTTACGTGTGAGACATGAGAGAGGGAGCCGGCTCCATGGGCGTCAGCTTGCTCTCCATATCGTACTGCCCTGGCTTACGTGTGAGACATGAGAGAGGGAGCCGGCTCCATGGGCGTCAGCTTGTTCTCCATATCGCACTGCCCTGGCTTACGTGTGAGACAGGAGAGAGCGAGCCGGCTCCATGGGCGTCAGCTTGCTCTCCATATCGTACTGCCCTGGCTTACGTGTGAGACAGGAGAGAGGGAGCCGGCTCCATGAGTGTCAGCTTGCTCTCCATATCGCACTGCCCTGGCTTACGTGTGAGACAGGAGAGAGCGAGCCGGCTCCATGGGCGTCAGCCTGCTCTCCATATCGTACTGCCCTGGCTTACGTGTGAGACAGGAGAGAGCGAGCCGGCTCCATGGGCGTCAGCCTGCTCTCCATATCGCACTGCACTGGCTTACGTGTGAGACAGGAGAGAGCGAGCCGGCTCCATGGGCGTCAGCTTGCTCTCCATATCGCACTGCCCTGGCTTACGTGTCAGACAAGAAAAAGGGAGCCGGCTCCATGGGCGTCAGCTTGCTCTCCATATCGCACTGCCCTGGCTTACGTGTCAGACAAGAAAAAGGGAGCCGGCTCCATGGGCGTCAGCTTGCTCTCCATATCGCACTGCCCTGGCTTACGTGTCAGACAAGAAAAAGGGAGCCGGCTCCATGGGCGTCAGCTTGCTCTCCATATCGCACTGCCCTGGCTTACGTGTCAGACAAGAAAAAGGGAGCCGGCTCCATGGGCGTCAGCTTGCTCTCCATATCGCACTGCCCTGGCTTACATGTGAGACAGGAGAGAGCGAGCCGGCTACATCGGCGTCAGCCTGCTCTCCGTATCGCACTGTCCTGGCTTACACATGAGACAGGAGAGAGGGAGCCGGCTCCATGGGCGTCAGCTTGCTCTCCATATCTCACTGCCCAGGCTTACGTGTGAGACAGGAGAGAGGGAGCCGGCTCCATGGGCGTCAGCTTGCTCTCCATATCGCACTGCCCTGGCTTACACATGAGACAGGAGAGAGGGAGCCGGCTCCATTGGCGTCAGCTTGCTCTCCATATCGTACTGCCCTGGCTTACGTGTGAGACATGAGAGAGGAAGCCCCCTCCATGGGCGTCAGCTTGCTCTCCATATCGCACTGCCCTGGCTTACGTGTGAGACAGGAGAGAGGGAGCCGGCTCCATGGGCGTCAGCTTGCTCTCCATATCGCACTGCCCTGGCTTACGTGTGAGACAGGAGAGAGGGAGCCGGCTTCATTGGCGTCAGCTTGCTCTCCACATCGCACTGCCCTGGCTTACGTGTGACACAGAAGAGAGGGAGCCGGCTCCATGGGCGTCAGCTTGCTCTCCATATCACACTGCCCTGACTTACGTGTGAGACAGGAGAGCGGGAGCTGGCTCCATGGGCGTCAGCTTGCTCTCCATATCGTACTGCCCGGGCTTACGTGTGAGACAGGAGAGAGGGAGCCGGCTCCATGGGCGTCAGCTTGCTCTCCATATCGCGCTGCCCTGGCTTACGTGTGAGACAGGAGAGAGGGAGCCGGCTCCATGGGCGTCAGCTTGCTTTCCATATCGTACTGCCCTGGCTTACCTGTGAGACAGGAGAGAGGGAGTCGGCTCCATGGGCGTCAGCTTGCTCTGCATATCACACTGCCCAGGCTTACGTGTGAGACAGGAGAGAGGGAGCCGGCTCCATGGGCGTCAGCTTGTTCTCCATATCGCACTGCCCTGGCTTACGTGAGAGACAGGAGAGAGCGAGCCGGCTCCATGGGCGTCAGCTTGCTCACCATATCGCACTGCCCCTGCTTACGTGTGAGACACGAGATGGAGCCGGCTCCATGGGCGTCAGCTTGCTCTCCATATCGCACAGCCCTGGCTTACATGTGAGACAGGAGAGAGGGAGCCGGCTCCTATGGCGTCAGCTTGCTCTCCGCATCAAACTGCCCTAGCTTACGTGTGAGACAGGAGAGAGGGAGCCGGCTCCATGGGCGTCAGCTTGCTCTCCATATCACAATGTCCTGGCTTACGTGTGAGACAGGAGAGAGGGAGCCGGCTCCATGGGCGTCAGCTTGCACTCCACATCGCAATGTCCTGGCTTACGTGTGACACAGGAGAGAGGGAGCCGGCTCCATGGGCGTCAGCTTGCTCTCCATATTGCACTGCCCTGACTTACGTGTGAGACAGGAGAGAGGGAGCCGGCTTCATGGGCGTCAGCTTGCTCTCCATATTGCACTGCCCTGGCTTACGTGTGAGACAGGAGAGAGGGAGCCGGCTCCATGGGCGTCAGCTTGCTCTCCATATCGCACTGCCCTGACTTACGTGTGAGACAGGAGAGAGGGAGCCGGCTCCATGAGCGTCAGCTTGCTCTCCATATCGCACTGCCCTGACTTACGTGTGAGACAGGAGAGAGGGAGCCGGCTCCATGGGCGTCAGCTTGCTCTCCGTATGGCACTGCCCTGGCTTACGTGTGAGACAGGAGAGAGGGAGCCGGCTTCATGGGCGTCAGCTTGCTCTCCATATCGCACTGCCCTGCCTTACATGTGAGACAGGAGATTGGGAGCCGGCTCCATGGGCGTCAGCTTGCTCTCCACATCGCACTGCCCTGGCTTACGTGTGAGACACGAGAGAGAGAGCCAGCTCCATGGGCATCAGCTTGCTCTCCACATCGCACTGCCCTGACTTACGTGTGACACAGGAGAGAGGGAGCCGGCTCCATGGGCGTCAGCTTGCTCTCCATATCGCACTGACCTGCCTTACGTGTGAGACAGGAGAGAGGGAGCCGGCTCCATGGGCGACAGCTTGCTCTCCGCATCGTACTGCCCTGGTTACGTGTGAGACAGGAGATAGGGAGCCGGCTCCATGGGCGTCAGCTTGCTCTCCATATCGCACTGCTCTGGCTTACATCTGAGACATGCGAGAGGGAGCCCCCTCCATGGGCGTCAGCTTGCTCTCCATATCACACTGCCCTGGCTTACGTGTGAGACAGGAGAGAGGGAGCCGGCTCCATGGGCGTCAGCTTGCTCTCCATATCGCACTGCCCTGGCTTACGTGTGAGACAGGAGAGAGGGAGCCGGCTTCATTGGCGTCAGCTTGCTCTCCACATCGCACTGCCCTGGCTTACGTGTGACACAGAAGAGAGGGAGCCGGCTCCATGGGCGTCAGCTTGCTCTCCATATCACACTGCCCTGACTTACGTGTGAGACAGGAGAGCGGGAGCTGGCTCCATGGGCGTCAGCTTGCTCTCCATATCGTACTGCCCGGGCTTACGTGTGAGACAGGAGAGAGGGAGCCGGCTCCATGGGCGTCAGCTTGCTCTCCATATCGCGCTGCCCTGGCTTACGTGTGAGACAGGAGAGAGGGAGCCGGCTCCATGGGCGTCAGCTTGCTTTCCATATCGTACTGCCCTGGCTTACCTGTGAGACAGGAGAGAGGGAGTCGGCTCCATGGGCGTCAGCTTGCTCTGCATATCACACTGCCCAGGCTTACGTGTGAGACAGGAGAGAGGGAGCCGGCTCCATGGGCGTCAGCTTGTTCTCCATATCGCACTGCCCTGGCTTACGTGAGAGACAGGAGAGAGCGAGCCGGCTCCATGGGCGTCAGCTTGCTCACCATATCGCACTGCCCCTGCTTACGTGTGAGACACGAGATGGAGCCGGCTCCATGGGCGTCAGCTTGCTCTCCATGTCGCACAGCCCTGGCTTACATGTGAGACAGGAGAGAGGGAGCCGGCTCCTATGGCGTCAGCTTGCTCTCCGCATCAAACTGCCCTGGCTTACGTGTGAGACAGGAGAGAGGGAGCCCCCTCCATGGGCGTCAGCTTGCTCTCCGCATCAAACTGCCCTGGATTACGTATGAGACATGAGAGAGGAAGCCCCCTCCATGGGCGTCAGCTTGCTCTCCATATCGCACTGCCCTGGTTTACGTGTGAGACAGGAGAGAGGGAGCCGGCTCCATGGGCGTCAGCTTGCTCTCCGTATCGCACTGCCCTGGCTTACGTGTGAGACAGGAGAGAGGGAGCCGGCTCCATGGGCGTCAGCTTGCTCTCCATATCGCACTGCCCTGGCTTACGTGTGAGACAGGAGAGAGGGAGCCGGCTCCATGGGCGTCAGCTTGCTCTCCGTATCGCACTGCCCTGGCTTACGTGTAGACAGGAGAGAGGGAGCCGGCTCCATGGGCGTCAGCTTGCTCTCCGTATCGCACTGCCCTGGCTTACGTGTGAGACAGGAGAGAGGGAGCCGGCTCCATGGGCGTCAGCTTGCTCTCCATATCGCAATGTCCTGGCTTACGTGTGAGACAGGAGAGAGGGAGCCGGCTCCATGGGCGTCAGCTTGCACTCCACATCGCAATGTCCTGGCTTACGTGTGACACAGGAGAGAGGGAGCCGGCTCCATGGGCGTCAGCTTGCTCTCCACATTGCACTGCCCTGACTTACGTGTGAGACAGGAGAGAGGGAGCCGGCTTCATGGGCGTCAGCTTGCTCTCCATATTGCACTGCCCTGGCTTACGTGTGAGACAGGAGAGAGGGAGCCGGCTCCATGGGCGTCAGCTTGCTCTCCATATCGCACTGCCCTGACTTACGTGTGAGACAGGAGAGAGGGAGCCGGCTCCATGGGCGTCAGCTTGCTCTCCGTATCGCACTGCCCTGGCTTACGTGTGAGACAGGAGAGAGGGAGCCGGCTCCATGGGCGTCAGCTTGCTCTCCATATCGTACTGCCCGGGCTTACGTGTGAGACAGGAGAGAGGGAGCCGGCTCCATGGGCGTCAGCTTGCTCTCCATATCGCGCTGCCCTGGCTTACGTGTGAGACAGGAGAGAGGGAGCCGGCTCCATGGGCGTCAGCTTGCTTTCCATATCGTACTGCCCTGGCTTACCTGTGAGACAGGAGAGAGGGAGTCGGCTCCATGGGCGTCAGCTTGCTCTGCATATCACACTGCCCAGGCTTACGTGTGAGACAGGAGAGAGGGAGCCGGCTCCATGGGCGTCAGCTTGTTCTCCATATCGCACTGCCCTGGCTTACGTGAGAGACAGGAGAGAGGGAGCCGGCTTCATGGGCGTCAGCTTGCTCTCCGCATCAAACTGCCCTGGATTACGTATGAGACATGAGAGAGGAAGCCCCCTCCATGGGCGTCAGCTTGCTCTCCATATCGCACTGCCCTGGTTTACGTGTGAGACAGGAGAGAGGGAGCCGGCTCCATGGGCGTCAGCTTGCTCTCCGTATCGCACTGCCCTGGCTTACGTGTGAGACAGGAGAGAGGGAGCCGGCTCCATGGGCGTCAGCTTGCTCTCCATATCGCACTGCCCTGGCTTACGTGTGAGACAGGAGAGAGGGAGCCGGCTCCATGGGCGTCAGCTTGCTCTCCGTATCGCACTGCCCTGGCTTACGTGTGAGACAGGAGAGAGGGAGCCGGCTCCATGGGCGTCAGCTTGCTCTCCATATCACAATGTCCTGGCTTACGTGTGAGACAGGAGAGAGGGAGCCGGCTCCATGGGCGTCAGCTTGCACACCACATCGCAATGTCCTGGCTTACGTGTGACACAGGAGAGAGGGAGCCGGCTCCATGGGCGTCAGCTTGCTCTCCATATTGCACTGCCCTGACTTACGTGTGAGACAGGAGAGAGGGAGCCGGCTTCATGGGCGTCAGCTTGCTCTCCATATTGCACTGCCCTGGCTTACGTGTGAGACAGGAGAGAGGGAGCCGGCTCCATGGGCGTCAGCTTGCTCTCCATATCGCACTGCCCTGACTTACGTGTGAGACAGGAGAGAGGGAGCCGGCTCCATGAGCGTCAGCTTGCTCTCCATATCGCACTGCCCTGACTTACGTGTGAGACAGGAGAGAGGGAGCCGGCTCCATGGGCGTCAGCTTGCTCTCCGTATCGCACTGCCCTGGCTTACGTGTGAGACAGGAGAGAGGGAGCCGGCTTCATGGGCGTCAGCTTGCTCTCCATATCGCACTGCCCTGCCTTACATGTGAGACAGGAGATTGGGAGCCGGCTCCATGGGCGTCAGCTTGCTCTCCACATCGCACTGCCCTGGCTTACGTGTGAGACACGAGAGAGAGAGCCAGCTCCATGGGCATCAGCTTGCTCTCCACATCGCACTGCCCTGACTTACGTGTGACACAGGAGAGAGGGAGCCGGCTCCATGGGCGTCAGCTTGCACTCCATATCGCACTGACCTGCCTTACATGTGAGACAGGAGAGAGGGAGCCGGCTCCATGGGCGACAGCTTGCTCTCCGCATCGTACTGCCCTGGTTACGTGTGAGACAGGAGAGAGGGAGCCGGCTCCATGGGCGTCAGCTTGCTCTCCATATCGCACTGCTCTGGCTTACATCTGAGACATGCGAGAGGGAGCCCCCTCCATGGGCGTCAGCTTGCTCTCCATATCACACTGCCCTGGCTTACGTGTGAGACACGAGAGAGGGAGCCGGCTCCATGGGCGTCAGCTTGTTCTCCATATCGCACTGCCCTGGCTTACGTGTGAGACAGGAGAGAGCGAGCCGGCTCCATGGGCGTCAGCTTGCTCTCCATATCGCACCGCCCTGGCTTAGGTGTGAGACAGGAGAGAGGGAGCCGGCTCCATGGGCGTCAGCTTGCTCTCCATATCGCACTGCCCTGGCTTACGTGTGAGACAGGAGAGAGGGAGCCGGCTCCATGGGCGTCAGCTTGCTCTCCATATCGCACTGCCCTGGCTTACGTGTGAGACAGGAGAGAGGGAGCCGGCTCCATGGGCGTCAGCTTGCTCTCCGCATCAAACTGCCCTGGCTTACGTGTGAGACAGGAGAGAGGGAGCCCCCTCCATGGGCGTCAGCTTGCTCTCCACATCAAACTGCCCTGGATTACGTGTGAGACATGAGAGAGGAAGCCCCCTCCATGGGCGTCAGCTTGCTCTCCATATCGCACTGCCCTGGTTTACGTGTGAGACAGGAGAGAGGGAGCCGGCTCCATGGGCGTCAGCTTGCTCTCCGTATCGCACTGCCCTGGCTTACGTGTGAGACAGGAGAGAGGGAGCCGGCTTCATGGGCGTCAGCTTGCTCTACATATTGCACTGCCCTGGCTTACGTGTGAGACAGGAGAGAGGGAGCCGGCTTCATGGGCGTCAGCATGCTCTCCACATCGCACTGCCCTGGCTTACGTGTGACACAGGAGAGAGGGAGCCGGCTTCATGGGCGTCTGCTTGCTCTCCACATCGCACTGCCCTGGCTTACCTGTGACACAGGAGAGAGGGATCCGGGTCCATGAGCGTCAGCTTGCTCTCCGTATCGCACTGCCCTGGCATACGTGTGAGACGGGAGAGAGCGAGCCGGCTCCATGAGCGTCAGCTTGCTCTCCGCATCGAACTGCCCTGGCTTACGTGTGCGACAGGAGAGAGGGAGCCGGCTTCATGTGCGTCAGCTTGCTCTCCACATCGCACTGCCCTGGCTTACGTGATACACAGGAGAGAGGGAGCCGGCTTCATGGGCGTCTGCTTGCTCTCCACATCGCACTGCCCTGGCTTACGTGTGACACAGGAGAGAGGGAGCCGTCTTCATGGGCGTCAGCTTGCTCTCCGTATCACACTGCCCTGGCTTACATGTGAGACAGGAGAGAGGGAGCCGGCTCCATGGGCGTCAGCTTGCTCTCCGTATAGCACAACCCTGGCTTACGTGTGAGACAGGATAGAGGGAGCCGGCTTCATGGGCGTCAGCTTGCTCTCCGTATCGCACTGCCCTGGCTTACATGTGAGACAGGAGAGAGGGAGCCGGCTCCATGTGCGTCAGCTTGCTCTCCGTATAGCACAGCCCTGGCTTACATGTGAGACAGGATAGAGGGAGCCGGCTTCATGGGCGTCAGCTTGCTCTCCATATCGCACTGCCCTGGCTTACGTGTGAGACACGAGAGCGGGAGCAGGCTCCATGGGCGTCAGCTTGCTCTCCATATCGCACTGACCTGCCTTATATGTGAGACAGGAGAGAGGGAGCCGGCTCCATGGGCGTCAGCTTGCTCTGCGCATCGAACTGCCCTGGCTTACGTCTGAGACATGAGAGAGGGTGCCCCCTCCATGGGGGTCAGCTTGCTCTCCGTATCGCACTGCCCTGGCTTACGTGTGAGACAAGAGAGAGGGAGCCGGCTCCATGGGCGTCAGCTTGCTCTCCATATCGCACTGCCCTGGCTTACATGTGAGACAGGAGAGAGGGAGCCGGCTCCATGGGCGTCAGCTTGCTCTCCATATCGCACTGCCCTGGCTTACGTGTGAGACAGGAGAGAGGGTGCCGGCTCCATGAGCGTCAGCTTGCTCTCCATATCGTACTGCCCTGGCTTACCTGTGAGACAGGAGAGAGGGAGCCGGCTCCATGGGCGTCAGCTTGCTCTCCATATCTCACTGCCCAGGCTTACGTGTGAGACAGGAGAGAGGGAGCCGGCTCCATGGGCGTCAGCTTGTTCTCCATATCGCACTGCCCTGGCTTACGTGAGAGACAGGAGAGAGCGAGCCGGCACCATGGGCGTCAGCTTGCTCACCATATCGCACTGCCCCTGCTTACGTGTGAGACACGAGATGGAGCCGGCTCCATGGGCGTCAGATTGCTCTCCATATCGCACAGCCCTGGCTTACATGTGAGACAGGAGAGAGGGAGCCGGCTCCATGGGCGTCAGCTTGCTCTCCGCATCAAACTGCCCTGGCTTACGTGTGAGACAGGAGAGAGGGAGCCCCCTCCATGGGCGTCAGCTTGCTCTCCATATCGCACTGCCCTGGTTTACGTGTGAGACAGGAGAGAGGGAGCCGGCTCCATGGGCGTCAGCTTGCTCTCCGTATCGCACTGCCCTGGCTTACGTGTGAGACAGGAGAGAGGGAGCCGGCTCCATGGGCGTCAGCTTGCACTCCACATCGCAATGTCCTGGCTTACGTGTGACACAGGAGAGAGCGAGCCGGCTCCATGGGCGTCAGCTTGCTCTACATATTGCACTGCCCTGGCTTACGTGTGAGACAGGAGAGAGGGAGCCGGCTTCATGGGCGTCAGCTTGCTCTCCATATTGCACTGCCCTGGCTTACGTGTGAGACAGGAGAGAGGGAGCCGGCTTCATGGGCGTCAGCTTGCACTCCACATCGCAATGTCCTGGCTTACGTGTGTCACAGGAGAGAGGGAGCCGGCTCCATGGGCATCAGCTTGCTCTCCATATTGCACTGCCCTGGCTTACCTGTGAGACAGGAGAGAGGGAGCCGGCTCCATGGGCGTCAGCTTGCTCTCCATATCGCAATGCCCTGGCTTACGTGTGAGACAGGAGAGAGGGAGCCGGCTCCATGGGCGTCAGCTTGCTCTCCATATCGTACTGCCCTGGCTTACCTGTGAGACAGGAGAGAGGGAGCCGGCTCCATGGGCGTCAGCTTGCTCTCCATATCTCACTGCCCAGGCTTACGTGTGAGACAGGAGAGAGGGAGCCGGCTCAATGGGCGTCAGCTTGTTCTCCATATCGCACTGCCCTGGCTTACGTGAGAGACAGGAGAGAGCGAGCCGGCTCCATGGGCGTCAGCTTGCTCACCATATCGCACTGCCCCTGCTTACGTGTGAGACACGAGATGGAGCCGGCTCCATGGGCGTCAGCTTGCTCTCCATATCGCACAGCCCTGGATTACATGTGAGACAGGAGAGAGGGAGCCGGCTCCATGGGCGTCAGCTTGCTCTCCGCATCAAACTGCCCTGGCTTACGTGTGAGACAGGAGAGAGGGAGCCCCCTCCATGGGCGTCAGCTTGCTCTCCACATCAAACTGCCCTGGATTACGTGTGAGACATGAGAGAGGAAGCCCCCTCCATGGGCGTCAGCTTGCTCTCCATATCGCACTGCCCTGGTTTACGTGTCAGACAGGAGAGAGGGAGCCGGCTCCATGGGCGTCAGCTTGCTCTCCGTATCGCACTGCCCTGGCTTACGTGTGAGACAGGAGAGAGGGAGCCGGCTTCATGGGCGTCAGCTTGCTCTCCACATCGCACTGCCCTGGCTTACGTGTGAGACAGGAGAGAGGGAGCCGGCTCCATGGGCGTCAGCTTGCACTCCACATCGCAATGTCCTGGCTTACGTGTGACACAGGAGAGAGGGAGCCGGCTCCATGGGCGTCAGCTTGCTCTACATATTGCACTGCCCTGGCTTACGTGTGAGACAGGAGAGAGGGAGCCGGCTTCATGGGCGTCAGCTTGCTCTCCATATTGCACTGCCCTGGCTTACGTGTGAGACAGGAGAGAGGGAGCCGGCTCCATGGGCGTCAGCTTTCTCTCCATATCGTACTGCCCTGGCTTACCTGTGAGACAGGAGAGAGGGAGCCGGCTCCATGGGCGTCAGCTTGCTCTCCATATCTCACTGCCCAGGCTTACGTGTGAGACAGGAGAGAGGGAGCCGGCTCCATGGGCGTCAGCTTGCTCTCCATATCGTACTGCCCTGGCTTACCTGTGAGACAGGAGAGAGGGAGCCGGCTCCATGGGCGTCAGCTTGCTCTCCATATCTCACTGCCCAGGCTTACGTGTGAGACAGGAGAGAGGGAGCCGGCTCCATGGGCGTCAGCTTGTTCTCCATATCGCACTGCCCTGGCTTACGTGAGAGACAGGAGAGAGCGAGCCGGCTCCATGGGCGTCAGCTTGCTCACCATATCGCACTGCCCCTGCTTACGTGTGAGACACGAGATGGAGCCGGCTCCATGGGCGTCAGCTTGCTCTCCATATCGCACAGCCCTGGATTACATGTGAGACAGCAGAGAGGGAGCCGGCTCCATGGGCGTCAGCTTGCTCTCCGCATCAAACTGCCCTGGCTTACGTGTGAGACAGGAGAGAGGGAGCCCCCTCCATGGGCGTCAGCTTGCTCTCCACATCAAACTGCCCTGGATTACGTGTGAGACATGAGAGAGGAAGCCCCCTCCATGGGCGTCAGCTTGCTCTCCATATCGCACTGCCCTGGTTTACGTGTGAGACAGGAGAGAGGGAGCCGGCTCCATGGGCGTCAGCTTGCTCTCCGTATCGCACTGCCCTGGCTTACGTGTGAGACAGGAGAGAGGGAGCCGGCTTCATGGGCGTCAGCTTGCTCTCCACATCGCACTGCCCTGGCTTACGTGTGACACAGGAGAGAGGGAGCTGGCTTCATGGGCGTCTGCTTGCTCTCCACATCGCACTGCCCTGGCTTACCTGTGACACAGGAGAGAGGGAGCCGGGTCCATGAGCGTCAGCTTGCTCTCCGTATCGCACTGCCCTGGCATACGTGTGAGACGGGAGAGAGGGAGCCGGCTCCATGAGCGTCAGCTTGCTCTCCGCATCGAACTGCCCTGGCTTACGTGTGAGACAGGAGAGAGGGAGCCGGCTTCATGGGCGTCAGCTTGCTCTCCACATCGCACTGCCCTGGCTTACGTGATACACAGGAGAGAGGGAGCCGGCTTCATGGGCGTCTGCTTGCTCTCCACATCGCACTGCCCTGGCTTACGTGTGACACAGGAGAGAGGGAGCCGTCTTCATGGGCGTCAGCTTGCTCTCCGTATCACACTGCCCTGGCTTACATGTGAGACAGGAGAGAGGGAGCCGGCTCCATGGGCGTCAGCTTGCTCTCCGTATAGCACAACCCTGGCTTACGTGTGAGACAGGATAGAGGGAGCCGGCTTCATGGGCGTCAGCTTGCTCTCCGTATCGCACTGCCCTGGCTTACATGTGAGACAGGAGAGAGGGAGCCGGCTCCATGGGCGTCAGCTTGCTCTCCGTATAGCACAGCCCTGGCTTACATGTGAGACAGGATAGAGGGAGCCGGCTTCATGGGCGTCAGCTTGCTCTCCATATCGCACTGCCCTGGCTTACGTGTGAGACACGAGAGCGGGAGCAGGCTCCATGGGCGTCAGCTTGCTCTCCATATCGCACTGACCTGCCTTATATGTGAGACAGGAGAGAGGGAGCCGGCTCCATGGGCGTCAGCTTGCTCTGCGCATCGAACTGCCCTGGCTTACGTCTGAGACATGAGAGAGGGTGCCCCCTCCATGGGGGTCAGCTTGCTCTCCGTATCGCACTGCCCTGGCTTACGTGTGAGACAAGAGAGAGGGAGCCGGCTCCATGGGCGTCAGCTTGCTCTCCATATCGCACTGCCCTGGCTTACATGTGAGACAGGAGAGAGGGAGCCGGCTCCATGGGCGTCAGCTTGCTCTCCATATCGCACTGCCCTGGCTTACGTGTGAGACAGGAGAGAGGGAGCCGGCTCCATGGGCGTCAGCTTGCTCTCCATATCGTACTGCCCTGGCTTACCTGTGAGACAGGAGAGAGGGAGCCGGCTCCATGGGCGTCAGCTTGCTCTCCATATCTCACTGCCCAGGCTTACGTGTGAGACAGGAGAGAGGGAGCCGGCTCCATGGGCGTCAGCTTGTTCTCCATATCGCACTGCCCTGGCTTACGTGAGAGACAGGAGAGAGCGAGCCGGCACCATGGGCGTCAGCTTGCTCACCATATCGCACTGCCCCTGCTTACGTGTGAGACACGAGATGGAGCCGGCTCCATGGGCGTCAGATTGCTCTCCATATCGCACAGCCCTGGCTTACATGTGAGACAGGAGAGAGGGAGCCGGCTCCATGGGCGTCAGCTTGCTCTCCGCATCAAACTGCCATGGCTTACGTGTGAGACAGGAGAGAGGGAGCGCCCTCCATGGGCGTCAGCTTGCTCTCCATATCGCACTGCCCTGGTTTACGTGTGAGACAGGAGAGAGGGAGCCGGCTCCATGGGCGTCAGCTTGCTCTCCGTATCGCACTGCCCTGGCTTACGTGTGAGACAGGAGAGAGGGAGCCGGCTCCATGGGCGTCAGCTTGCACTCCACATCGCAATGTCCTGGCTTACGTGTGACACAGGAGAGAGGGAGCCGGCTCCATGGGCGTCAGCTTGCTCTACATATCGCACTGCCCTGGCTTACGTGTGAGACAAGAGAGAGGGAGCCGGCTCCATGGGCGTCAGCTTGCTCTCCATATCGCACTGCCCTGGCTTACATGTGAGACAGGAGAGAGGGAGCCGGCTCCATGGGCGTCAGCTTGCTCTCCATATCGCACTGCCCTGGCTTACGTGTGAGACAGGAGAGAGGGAGCCGGCTCCATGAGCGTCAGCTTGCTCTCCATATCGTACTGCCCTGGCTTACCTGTGAGACAGGAGAGAGGGAGCCGGCTCCATGGGCGTCAGCTTGCTCTCCATATCTCACTGCCCAGGCTTACGTGTGAGACAGGAGAGAGGGAGCCGGCTCCATGGGCGTCAGCTTGTTCTCCATATCGCACTGCCCTGGCTTACGTGAGAGACAGGAGAGAGCGAGCCGGCACCATGGGCGTCAGCTTGCTCACCATATCGCACTGCCCCTGCTTACGTGTGAGACACGAGATGGAGCCGGCTCCATGGGCGTCAGATTGCTCTCCATATCGCACAGCCCTGGCTTACATGTGAGACAGGAGAGAGGGAGCCGGCTCCATGGGCGTCAGCTTGCTCTCCGCATCAAACTGCCCTGGCTTACGTGTGAGACAGGAGAGAGGGAGCCCCCTCCATGGGCGTCAGCTTGCTCTCCATATCGCACTGCCCTGGTTTACGTGTGAGACAGGAGAGAGGGAGCCGGCTCCATGGGCGTCAGCTTGCTCTCCGTATCGCACTGCCCTGGCTTACGTGTGAGACAGGAGAGAGGGAGCCGGCTCCATGGGCGTCAGCTTGCACTCCACATCGCAATGTCCTGGCTTACGTGTGACACAGGAGAGAGGGAGCCGGCTCCATGGGCGTCAGCTTGCTCTCCACATCGCACTGCCCTGGCTTACCTGTGACACAGGAGAGAGGGAGCCGGGTCCATGAGCGTCAGCTTGCTCTCCGTATCGCACTGCCCTGGCATACGTGTGAGACGGGAGAGAGGGAGCCGGCTCCATGAGCGTCAGCTTGCTCTCCGCATCGAACTGCCCTGGCTTACGTGTGAGACAGGAGAGAGGGAGCCGGCTCCATGGGCATCAGCTTGCTCTCCATATTGCACTGCCCTGGCTTACCTGTGAGACAGGAGAGAGGGAGCCGGCTCCATGGGCGTCAGCTTGCTCTCCATATCGCAATGCCCTGGCTTACGTGTGAGACAGGAGAGAGGGAGCCGGCTCCATGGGCGTCAGCTTGCTCTCCATATCGTACTGCCCTGGCTTACCTGTGAGACAGGAGAGAGGGAGCCGGCTCCATGGGCGTCAGCTTGCTCTCCATATCTCACTGCCCAGGCTTACGTGTGAGACAGGAGAGAGGGAGCCGGCTCCATGGGCGTCAGCTTGTTCTCCATATCGCACTGCCCTGGCTTACGTGAGAGACAGGAGAGAGCGAGCCGGCTCCATGGGCGTCTGCTTGCTCACCATATCGCACTGCCCCTGCTTACGTGTGAGACACGAGATGGAGCCGGCTCCATGGGCGTCAGCTTGCTCTCCATATCGCACTGCCCTGGCTTACATGTGAGACAGGAGAGAGGGAGCCGGCTCCATGGGCGTCAGCTTGCTCTCCATATCGCACTGCCCTGGCTTACGTGTGAGACAGGAGAGAGGGAGCCGGCTCCATGGGCGTCAGCTTGCTCTCCATATCGTACTGCCCTGGCTTACCTGTGAGACAGGAGAGAGGGAGCCGTCTCCATGGGCGTCAGCTTGCTCTCCATATCTCACTGCCCAGGCTTACGTGTGAGACAGGAGAGAGGGAGCCGGCTCCATGGGCGTCAGCTTGTTCTCCATATCGCACTGCCCTGGCTTACGTGAGAGACAGGAGAGAGCGAGCCGGCACCATGGGCGTCAGCTTGCTCACCATATCGCTCTGCCCCTGCTTACGTGTGAGACACGAGATGGAGCCGGCTCCATGGGCGTCAGATTGCTCTCCATATCGCACAGCCCTGGCTTACATGTGAGACAGGAGAGAGGGAGCCGGCTCCATGGGCGTCAGCTTGCTCTCCGCATCAAACTGCCCTGGCTTACGTGTGAGACAGGAGAGAGGGAGCCCCCTCCATGGGCGTCAGCTTGCTCTCCATATCGCACTGCCCTGGTTTACGTGTGAGACAGGAGAGAGGGAGCCGGCTCCATGGGCGTCAGCTTTCTCTCCATATCGTACTGCCCTGGCTTACCTGTGAGACAGGAGAGAGGGAGCCGGCTCCATGGGCGTCAGCTTGCTCTCCATATCTCACTGCCCAGGCTTACGTGTGAGACAGGAGAGAGGGAGCCGGCTCCATGGGCGTCAGCTTGCTCTCCATATCGTACTGCCCTGGCTTACCTGTGAGACAGGAGAGAGGGAGCCGGCTCCATGGGCGTCAGCTTGCTCTCCATATCTCACTGCCCAGGCTTACGTGTGAGACAGGAGAGAGGGAGCCGGCTCCATGGGCGTCAGCTTGTTCTCCATATCGCACTGCCCTGGCTTACGTGAGAGACAGGAGAGAGCGAGCCGGCTCCATGGGCGTCAGCTTGCTCAGCATATCGCACTGCCCCTGCTTACGTGTGAGACACGAGATGGAGCCGGCTCCATGGGCGTCAGCTTGCTCTCCATATCGCACAGCCCTGGATTACATGTGAGACAGCAGAGAGGGAGCCGGCTCCATGGGCGTCAGCTTGCTCTCCGCATCAAACTGCCCTGGCTTACGTGTGAGACAGGAGAGAGGGAGCCCCCTCCATGGGCGTCAGCTTGCTCTCCACATCAAACTGCCCTGGATTACGTGTGAGACATGAGAGAGGAAGCCCCCTCCATGGGCGTCAGCTTGCTCTCCATATCGCACTGCCCTGGTTTACGTGTGAGACAGGAGAGAGGGAGCCGGCTCCATGGGCGTCAGCTTGCTCTCCGTATCGCACTGCCCTGGCTTACGTGTGAGACAGGAGAGAGGGAGCCGGCTTCATGGGCGTCAGCTTGCTCTCCACATCGCACTGCCCTGGCTTACGTGTGACACAGGAGAGAGGGAGCTGGCTTCATGGGCGTCTGCTTGCTCTCCACATCGCACTGCCCTGGCTTACCTGTGACACAGGAGAGAGGGAGCCGGGTCCATGAGCGTCAGCTTGCTCTCCGTATCGCACTGCCTTGGCATACGTGTGAGACGGGAGAGAGGGAGCCGGCTCCATGAGCGTCAGCTTGCTCTCCGCATCGAACTGCCCTGGCTTACGTGTGAGACAGGAGAGAGGGAGCCGGCTTCATGGGCGTCAGCTTGCTCTCCACATCGCACTGCCCTGGCTTACGTGATACACAGGAGAGAGGGAGCCGGCTTCATGGGCGTCTGCTTGCTCTCCACATCGCACTGCCCTGGCTTACGTGTGACACAGGAGAGAGGGAGCCGTCTTCATGGGCGTCAGCTTGCTCTCCGTATCACACTGCCCTGGCTTACATGTGAGACAGGAGAGAGGGAGCCGGCTCCATGGGCGTCAGCTTGCTCTCCGTATAGCACAACCCTGGCTTACGTGTGAGACAGGATAGAGGGAGCCGGCTTCATGGGCGTCAGCTTGCTCTCCGTATCGCACTGCCCTGGCTTACATGTGAGACAGGAGAGAGGGAGCCGGCTCCATGGGCGTCAGCTTGCTCTCCGTATAGCACAGCCCTGGCTTACATGTGAGACAGGATAGAGGGAGCCGGCTTCATGGGCGTCAGCTTGCTCTCCATATCGCACTGCCCTGGCTTACGTGTGAGACACGAGAGCGGGAGCAGGCTCCATGGGCGTCAGCTTGCTCTCCATATCGCACTGACCTGCCTTATATGTGAGACAGGAGAGAGGGAGCCGGCTCCATGGGCGTCAGCTTGCTCTGCGCATCGAACTGCCCTGGCTTACGTCTGAGACATGAGAGAGGGTGCCCCCTCCATGGGGGTCAGCTTGCTCTCCGTATCGCACTGCCCTGGCTTACGTGTGAGACAAGAGAGAGGGAGCCGGCTCCATGGGCGTCAGCTTGCTCTCCATATCGCACTGCCCTGGCTTACATGTGAGACAGGAGAGAGGGAGCCGGCTCCATGGGCGTCAGCTTGCTCTCCATATCGCACTGCCCTGGCTTACGTGTGAGACAGGAGAGAGGGAGCCGGCTCCATGGGCGTCAGCTTGCTCTCCATATCGTACTGCCCTGGCTTACCTGTGAGACAGGAGAGAGGGAGCCGGCTCCATGGGCGTCAGCTTGCTCTCCATATCTCACTGCCCAGGCTTACGTGTGAGACAGGAGAGAGGGAGCCGGCTCCATGGGCGTCAGCTTGTTCTCCATATCGCACTGCCCTGGCTTACGTGAGAGACAGGAGAGAGCGAGCCGGCACCATGGGCGTCAGCTTGCTCACCATATCGCACTGCCCCTGCTTACGTGTGAGACACGAGATGGAGCCGGCTCCATGGGCGTCAGATTGCTCTCCATATCGCACAGCCCTGGCTTACATGTGAGACAGGAGAGAGGGAGCCGGCTCCATGGGCGTCAGCTTGCTCTCCGCATCAAACTGCCATGGCTTACGTGTGAGACAGGAGAGAGGGAGCGCCCTCCATGGGCGTCAGCTTGCTCTCCATATCGCACTGCCCTGGTTTACGTGTGAGACAGGAGAGAGGGAGCCGGCTCCATGGGCGTCAGCTTGCTCTCCGTATCGCACTGCCCTGGCTTACGTGTGAGACAGGAGAGAGGGAGCCGGCTCCATGGGCGTCAGCTTGCACTCCACATCGCAATGTCCTGGCTTACGTGTGACACAGGAGAGAGGGAGCCGGCTCCATGGGCGTCAGCTTGCTCTACATATCGCACTGCCCTGGCTTACGTGTGAGACAAGAGAGAGGGAGCCGGCTCCATGGGCGTCAGCTTGCTCTCCATATCGCACTGCCCTGGCTTACATGTGAGACAGGAGAGAGGGAGCCGGCTCCATGGGCGTCAGCTTGCTCTCCATATCGCACTGCCCTGGCTTACGTGTGAGACAGGAGAGAGGGAGCCGGCTCCATGAGCGTCAGCTTGCTCTCCATATCGTACTGCCCTGGCTTACCTGTGAGACAGGAGAGAGGGAGCCGGCTCCATGGGCGTCAGCTTGCTCTCCATATCTCACTGCCCAGGCTTACGTGTGAGACAGGAGAGAGGGAGCCGGCTCCATGGGCGTCAGCTTGTTCTCCATATCGCACTGCCCTGGCTTACGTGAGAGACAGGAGAGAGCGAGCCGGCACCATGGGCGTCAGCTTGCTCACCATATCGCACTGCCCCTGCTTACGTGTGAGACACGAGATGGAGCCGGCTCCATGGGCGTCAGATTGCTCTCCATATCGCACAGCCCTGGCTTACATGTGAGACAGGAGAGAGGGAGCCGGCTCCATGGGCGTCAGCTTGCTCTCCGCATCAAACTGCCCTGGCTTACGTGTGAGACAGGAGAGAGGGAGCCCCCTCCATGGGCGTCAGCTTGCTCTCCATATCGCACTGCCCTGGTTTACGTGTGAGACAGGAGAGAGGGAGCCGGCTCCATGGGCGTCAGCTTGCTCTCCGTATCGCACTGCCCTGGCTTACGTGTGAGACAGGAGAGAGGGAGCCGGCTCCATGGGCGTCAGCTTGCACTCCACATCGCAATGTCCTGGCTTACGTGTGACACAGGAGAGAGGGAGCCGGCTCCATGGGCGTCAGCTTGCTCTCCACATCGCACTGCCCTGGCTTACCTGTGACACAGGAGAGAGGGAGCCGGGTCCATGAGCGTCAGCTTGCTCTCCGTATCGCACTGCCCTGGCATACGTGTGAGACGGGAGAGAGGGAGCCGGCTCCATGAGCGTCAGCTTGCTCTCCGCATCGAACTGCCCTGGCTTACGTGTGAGACAGGAGAGAGGGAGCCGGCTCCATGGGCATCAGCTTGCTCTCCATATTGCACTGCCCTGGCTTACCTGTGAGACAGGAGAGAGGGAGCCGGCTCCATGGGCGTCAGCTTGCTCTCCATATCGCAATGCCCTGGCTTACGTGTGAGACAGGAGAGAGGGAGCCGGCTCCATGGGCGTCAGCTTGCTCTCCATATCGTACTGCCCTGGCTTACCTGTGAGACAGGAGAGAGGGAGCCGGCTCCATGGGCGTCAGCTTGCTCTCCATATCTCACTGCCCAGGCTTACGTGTGAGACAGGAGAGAGGGAGCCGGCTCCATGGGCGTCAGCTTGTTCTCCATATCGCACTGCCCTGGCTTACGTGAGAGACAGGAGAGAGCGAGCCGGCTCCATGGGCGTCTGCTTGCTCACCATATCGCACTGCCCCTGCTTACGTGTGAGACACGAGATGGAGCCGGCTCCATGGGCGTCAGCTTGCTCTCCATATCGCACAGCCCTGGATTACATGTGAGACAGGAGAGAGGGAGCCGGCTCCATGGGCGTCAGCTTGCTCTCCGCATCAAACTGCCCTGGCTTACGTGTGAGACAGGAGAGAGGGAGCACCCTCCATGGGCGTCAGCTTGCTCTCCACATCAAACTGCCCTGGATTACGTGTGAGACATGAGAGAGGAAGCCCCCTCCATGGGCGTCAGCTTGCTCTCCATATCGCACTGCCCTGGTTTACGTGTGAGACAGGAGAGAGGGAGCCGGCTCCATGGGCGTCAGCTTGCTCTCCGTATCGCACTGCCCTGGCTTACGTGTGAGACAGGAGAGAGGGAGCCGGCTTCATGGGCGTCAGCTTGCTCTCCACATCGCACTGCCCTGGCTTACGTGTGACACAGGAGAGAGGGAGCCGACTTCATGGGCGTCTGCTTGCTCTCCACATCGCACTGCCCTGGCTTACCTGTGACACAGGAGAGAGGGAGCCGGGTCCATGAGCGTCAGCTTGCTCTCCGTATCGCACTGCCCTGGCATACGTGTGAGACGGGAGAGAGGGAGCCGGCTCCATGAGCGTCAGCTTGCTCTCCGCATCGAACTGCCCTGGCTTACGTGTGAGACAGGAGAGAGGGAGCCGGCTTCATGGGCGTCAGCTTGCTCTCCACATCGCACTGCCCTGGCTTACGTGATACACAGGAGAGAGGGAGCCGGCTTCATGGGCGTCTGCTTGCTCTCCACATCGCACTGCCCTGGCTTACGTGTGAAACAGGAGAGAGGGAGCCGTCTTCATGGGCGTCAGCTTGCTCTCCGTATCACACTGCCCTGGCTTACATGTGAGACAGGAGAGAGGGAGCCGGCTCCATGGGCGTCAGCTTGCTCTCCGTGTAGCACAACCCTGGCTTACGTGTGAGACAGGATAGAGGGAGCCGGCTTCATGGGCGTCAGCTTGCTCTCCGTATCGCACTGCCCTGGCTTACATGTGAGACAGGAGAGAGGGAGCCGGCTCCATGGGCGTCAGCTTGCTCTCCGTATAGCACAGCCCTGGCTTACATGTGAGACAGGATAGAGGGAGCCGGCTTCATGGGCGTCAGCTTGCTCTCCATATCGCACTGCCCTGGCTTACGTGTGAGACACGAGAGCGGGAGCAGGCTCCATGGGCGTCAGCTTGCTCTCCATATCGCACTGACCTGCCTTATATGTGAGACAGGAGAGAGGGAGCCGGCTCCATGGGCGTCAGCTTGCTCTGCGCATCGAACTGCCCTGGTTTACGTCTGAGACATGAGAGAGGGTGCCCCCTCCATGGGGGTCAGCTTGCTCTCCGTATCGCACTGCCCTGGCTTACGTGTGAGACAAGAGAGAGGGAGCCGGCTCCATGGGCGTCAGCTTGCTCTCCATATCGCACTGCCCTGGCTTACATGTGAGACAGGAGAGAGGGAGCCGGCTCCATGGGCGTCAGCTTGCTCTCCATATCGCACTGCCCTGGCTTACGTGTGAGACAGGAGAGAGGGAGCCGGCTCCATGGGCGTCAGCTTGCTCTCCATATCGTACTGCCCTGGCTTACCTGTGAGACAGGAGAGAGGGAGCCGTCTCCATGGGCGTCAGCTTGCTCTCCATATCTCACTGCCCAGGCTTACGTGTGAGACAGGAGAGAGGGAGCCGGCTCCATGGGCGTCAGCTTGTTCTCCATATCGCACTGCCCTGGCTTACGTGAGAGACAGGAGAGAGCGAGCCGGCACCATGGGCGTCAGCTTGCTCACCATATCGCTCTGCCCCTGCTTACGTGTGAGACACGAGATGGAGCCGGCTCCATGGGCGTCAGATTGCTCTCCATATCGCACAGCCCTGGCTTACATGTGAGACAGGAGAGAGGGAGCCGGCTCCATGGGCGTCAGCTTGCTCTCCGCATCAAACTGCCCTGGCTTACGTGTGAGACAGGAGAGAGGGAGCCCCCTCCATGGGCGTCAGCTTGCTCTCCATATCGCACTGCCCTGGTTTACGTGTGAGACAGGAGAGAGGGAGCCGGCTCCATGGGCGTCAGCTTGCTCTCCGTATCGCACTGCCCTGGCTTACGTGTGAGACAGGAGAGAGGGAGCCGGCTCCATGGGCGTCAGCTTGCACTCCACATCGCAATGTCCTGGCTTACGTGTGACACAGGAGAGAGGGAGCCGGCTCCATGGGCGTCAGCTTGCTCTACATATTGCACTGCCCTGGCTTACGTGTGAGACAGGAGAGAGGGAGCCGGCTTCATGGGCGTCAGCTTGCTCTCCATATTGCACTGCCCTGGCTTACGTGTGAGACAGGAGAGAGGGAGCCGGCTTCATGGGCGTCAGCTTGCACTCCACATCGCAATGTCCTGGCTTACGTGTGTCACAGGAGAGAGGGAGCCGGCTCCATGGGCATCAGCTTGCTCTCCATATTGCACTGCCCTGGCTTACCTGTGAGACAGGAGAGAGGGAGCCGGCTCCATGGGCGTCAGCTTGCTCTCCATATCGCAATGCCCTGGCTTACGTGTGAGACAGGAGAGAGGGAGCCGGCTCCATGGGCGTCAGCTTTCTCTCCATATCGTACTGCCCTGGCTTACCTGTGAGACAGGAGAGAGGGAGCCGGCTCCATGGGCGTCAGCTTGCTCTCCATATCTCACAGCCCAGGCTTACGTGTGAGACAGGAGAGAGGGAGCCGGCTCCATGGGCGTCAGCTTGCTCTCCATATCGTACTGCCCTGGCTTACCTGTGAGACAGGAGAGAGGGAGCCGGCTCCATGGGCGTCAGCTTGCTCTCCATATCTCACTGCCCAGGCTTACGTGTGAGACAGGAGAGAGGGAGCCGGCTCCAAGGGCGTCAGCTTGTTCTCCATATCGCACTGCCCTGGCTTACGTGAGAGACAGGAGAGAGCGAGCCGGCTCCATGGGCGTCAGCTTGCTCACCATATCGCACTGCCCCTGCTTACGTGTGAGACACGAGATGGAGCCGGCTCCATGGGCGTCAGCTTGCTCTCCATATCGCACAGCCCTGGATTACATGTGAGACAGGAGAGAGGGAGCCGGCTCCATGGGCGTCAGCTTGCTCTCCGCATCAAACTGCCCTGGCTTACGTGTGAGACAGGAGAGAGGGAGCCCCCTCCATGGGCGTCAGCTTGCTCTCCACATCAAACTGCCCTGGATTACGTGTGAGACATGAGAGAGGAAGCCCCCTCCATGGGCGTCAGCTTGCTCTCCATATCGCACTGCCCTGGTTTACGTGTGAGACAGGAGAGAGGGAGCCGGCTCCATGGGCGTCAGCTTGCTCTCCGTATCGCACTGCCCTGGCTTACGTGTGAGACAGGAGAGAGGGAGCCGGCTTCATGGGCGTCAGCTTGCTCTCCACATCGCACTGCCCTGGCTTACGTGTGACACAGGAGAGAGGGAGCCGGCTTCATGGGCGTCTGCTTGCTCTCCACATCGCACTGCCCTGGCTTACCTGTGACACAGGAGAGAGGGAGCCGGGTCCATGAGCGTCAGCTTGCTCTCCGTATCGCACTGCCCTGGCATACGTGTGAGACGGGAGAGAGGGAGCCGGCTCCATGAGCGTCAGCTTGCTCTCCGCATCGAACTGCCCTGGCTTACGTGTGAGACAGGAGAGAGGGAGCCGGCTTCATGGGCGTCAGCTTGCTCTCCACATCGCACTGCCCTGGCTTACGTGATACACAGGAGAGAGGGAGCCGGCTTCATGGGCGTCTGCTTGCTCTCCACATCGCACTGCCCTGGCTTACGTGTGACACAGGAGAGAGGGAGCCGTCTTCATGGGCGTCAGCTTGCTCTCCGTATCACACTGCCCTGGCTTACATGTGAGACAGGAGAGAGGGAGCCGGCTCCATGGGCGTCAGCTTGCTCTCCGTATAGCACAACCCTGGCTTACGTGTGAGACAGGATAGAGGGAGCCGGCTTCATGGGCGTCAGCTTGCTCTCCGTATCGCACTGCCCTGGCTTACATGTGAGACAGGAGAGAGGGAGCCGGCTCCATGGGCGTCAGCTTGCTCTCCGTATAGCACAGCCCTGGCTTACATGTGAGACAGGATAGAGGGAGCCGGCTTCATAGGCGTCAGCTTGCTCTCCATATCGCACTGCCCTGGCTTACGTGTGAGACACGAGAGCGGGAGCAGGCTCCATGGGCGTCAGCTTGCTCTCCATATCGCACTGACCTGCCTTATATGTGAGACAGGAGAGAGGGAGCCGGCTCCATGGGCGTCAGCTTGCTCTGCGCATCGAACTGCCCTGGCTTACGTCTGAGACATGAGAGAGGGTGCCCCCTCCATGGGGGTCAGCTTGCTCTCCGTATCGCACTGCCCTGGCTTACGTGTGAGACAAGAGAGAGGGAGCCGGCTCCATGGGCGTCAGCTTGCTCTCCATATCGCACTGCCCTGGCTTACATGTGAGACAGGAGAGAGGGAGCCGGCTCCATGGGCGTCAGCTTGCTCTCCATATCGCACTGCCCTGGCTTACGTGTGAGACAGGAGAGAGGGAGTCGGCTCCATGGGCGTCAGCTTGCTCTCCATATCGTACTGCCCTGGCTTACCTGTGAGACAGGAGAGAGGGAGCCGGCTCCATGGGCGTCAGCTTGCTCTCCATATCTCACTGCCCAGGCTTACATGTGAGACAGGAGAGAGGGAGCCGGCTCCATGGGCGTCAGCTTGCTCTCCGCATCAAACTGCCCTGGCTTACGTGTGAGACAGGAGAGAGGGAGCCCCCTCCATGGGCGTCAGCTTGCTCTCCATATCGCACTGCCCTGGTTTACGTGTGAGACAGGAGAGAGGGAGCCGGCTCCATGGGCGTCAGCTTGCTCTCCGTATCGCACTGCCCTGGCTTACGTGTGAGACAGGAGAGAGGGAGCCGGCTCCATGGGCGTCAGCTTGCACTCCACATCGCAATGTCCTGGCTTACGTGTGACACAGGAGAGAGGGAGCCGGCTCCATGGGCGTCAGCTTGCTCTACATATTGCACTGCCCTGGCTTACGTGTGAGACAGGAGAGAGGGAGCCGGCTTCATGGGCGTCAGCTTGCTCTCCATATTGCACTGCCCTGGCTTACGTGTGAGACAGGAGAGAGGGAGCCGGCTTCATGGGCGTCAGCTTGCACTCCACATCGCAATGTCCTGGCTTACGTGTGTCACAGGAGAGAGGGAGCCGGCTCCATGGGCATCAGCTTGCTCTCCATATTGCACTGCCCTGGCTTACCTGTGAGACAGGAGAGAGGGAGCCGGCTCCATGGGCGTCAGCTTGCTCTCCATATCGCAATGCCCTGGCTTACGTGTGAGACAGGAGAGAGGGAGCCGGCTCCATGGGCGTCAGCTTGCTCTCCATATCGTACTGCCCTGGCTTACCTGTGAGACAGGAGAGAGGGAGCCGGCTCCATGGGCGTCAGCTTGCTCTCCATATCTCACTGCCCAGGCTTACGTGTGAGACAGGAGAGAGGGAGCCGGCTCCATGGGCGTCAGCTTGTTCTCCATATCGCACTGCCCTGGCTTACGTGAGAGACAGGAGAGAGCGAGCCGGCTCCATGGGCGTCAGCTTGCTCACCATATCGCACTGCCCCCGCTTACGTGTGAGACACGAGATGGAGCCGGCTCCATGGGCGTCAGCTTGCTCTCCATATCGCACAGCCCTGGATTACATGTGAGACAGGAGAGAGGGAGCCGGCTCCATGGGCGTCAGCTTGCTCTCCGCATCAAACTGCCCTGGCTTACGTGTGAGACAGGAGAGAGGGAGCACCCTCCATGGGCGTCAGCTTGCTCTCCACATCAAACTGCCCTGGATTACGTGTGAGACATGAGAGAGGAAGCCCCCTCCATGGGCGTCAGCTTGCTCTCCATATCGCACTGCCCTGGTTTACGTGTGAGACAGGAGAGAGGGAGCCGGCTCCATGGGCGTCAGCTTGCTCTCCGTATCGCACTGCCCTGGCTTACGTGTGAGACAGGAGAGAGGGAGCCGGCTTCATGGGCGTCAGCTTGCTCTCCACATCGCACTGCCCTGGCTTACGTGTGACACAGGAGAGAGGGAGCCGGCTTCATGGGCGTCTGCTTGCTCTCCACATCGCACTGCCCTGGCTTACCTGTGACACAGGAGAGAGGGAGCCGGGTCCATGAGCGTCAGCTTGCTCTCCGTATCGCACTGCCCTGGCATACGTGTGAGACGGGAGAGAGGGAGCCGGCTCCATGAGCGTCAGCTTGCTCTCCGCATCGAACTGCCCTGGCTTACGTGTGAGACAGGAGAGAGGGAGCCGGCTTCATGGGCGTCAGCTTGCTCTCCACATCGCACAGCCCTGGCTTACGTGATACACAGGAGAGAGGGAGCCGGCTTCATGGGCGTCTGCTTGCTCTCCACATCGCACTGCCCTGGCTTACGTGTGACACAGGAGAGAGGGAGCCGTCTTCATGGGCGTCAGCTTGCTCTCCGTATCACACTGCCCTGGCTTACATGTGAGACAGGAGAGAGGGAGCCGGCTCCATGGGCGTCAGCTTGCTCTCCGTGTAGCACAACCCTGGCTTACGTGTGAGACAGGATAGAGGGAGCCGGCTTCATGGGCGTCAGCTTGCTCTCCGTATCGCACTGCCCTGGCTTACATGTGAGACAGGAGAGAGGGAGCCGGCTCCATGGGCGTCAGCTTGCTCTCCGTATAGCACAGCCCTGGCTTACATGTGAGACAGGATAGAGGGAGCCGGCTTCATGGGCGTCAGCTTGCTCTCCATATCGCACTGCCCTGGCTTACGTGTGAGACACGAGAGCGGGAGCAGGCTCCATGGGCGTCAGCTTGCTCTCCATATCGCACTGACCTGCCTTATATGTGAGACAGGAGAGAGGGAGCCGGCTCCATGGGCGTCAGCTTGCTCTGCGCATCGAACTGCCCTGGTTTACGTCTGAGACATGAGAGAGGGTGCCCCCTCCATGGGGGTCAGCTTGCTCTCCGTATCGCACTGCCCTGGCTTACGTGTGAGACAAGAGAGAGGGAGCCGGCTCCATGGGCGTCAGCTTGCTCTCCATATCGCACTGCCCTGGCTTACATGTGAGACAGGAGAGAGGGAGCCGGCTCCATGGGCGTCAGCTTGCTCTCCATATCGCACTGCCCTGGCTTACGTGTGAGACAGGAGAGAGGGAGCCGGCTCCATGGGCGTCAGCTTGCTCTCCATATCGTACTGCCCTGGCTTACCTGTGAGACAGGAGAGAGGGAGCCGTCTCCATGGGCGTCAGCTTGCTCTCCATATCTCACTGCCCAGGCTTACGTGTGAGACAGGAGAGAGGGAGCCGGCTCCATGGGCGTCAGCTTGTTCTCCATATCGCACTGCCCTGGCTTACGTGAGAGACAGGAGAGAGCGAGCCGGCACCATGGGCGTCAGCTTGCTCACCATATCGCTCTGCCCCTGCTTACGTGTGAGACACGAGATGTAGCCGGCTCCATGGGCGTCAGATTGCTCTCCATATCGCACAGCCCTGGCTTACATGTGAGACAGGAGAGAGGGAGCCGGCTCCATGGGCGTCAGCTTGCTCTCCGCATCAAACTGCCCTGGCTTACGTGTGAGACAGGAGAGAGGGAGCCCCCTCCATGGGCGTCAGCTTGCTCTCCATATCGCACTGCCCTGGTTTACGTGTGAGACAGGAGAGAGGGAGCCGGCTCCATGGGCGTCAGCTTGCTCTCCGTATCGCACTGCCCTGGCTTACGTGTGAGACAGGAGAGAGGGAGCCGGCTCCATGGGCGTCAGCTTGCACTCCACATCGCAATGTCCTGGCTTACGTGTGACACAGGAGAGAGGGAGCCGGCTCCATGGGCGTCAGCTTGCTCTACATATTGCACTGCCCTGGCTTACGTGTGAGACAGGAGAGAGGGAGCCGGCTTCATGGGCGTCAGCTTGCTCTCCATATTGCACTGCCCTGGCTTACGTGTGAGACAGGAGAGAGGGAGCCGGCTTCATGGGCGTCAGCTTGCACTCCACATCGCAATGTCCTGGCTTACGTGTGTCACAGGAGAGAGGGAGCCGGCTCCATGGGCATCAGCTTGCTCTCCATATTGCACTGCCCTGGCTTACCTGTGAGACAGGAGAGAGGGAGCCGGCTCCATGGGCGTCAGCTTGCTCTCCATATCGCAATGCCCTGGCTTACGTGTGAGACAGGAGAGAGGGAGCCGGCTCCATGGGCGTCAGCTTTCTCTCCATATCGTACTGCCCTGGCTTACCTGTGAGACAGGAGAGAGGGAGCCGGCTCCATGGGCGTCAGCTTGCTCTCCATATCTCACTGCCCAGGCTTACGTGTGAGACAGGAGAGAGGGAGCCGGCTCCATGGGCGTCAGCTTGCTCTCCATATCGTACTGCCCTGGCTTACCTGTGAGACAGGAGAGAGGGAGCCGGCTCCATGGGCGTCAGCTTGCTCTCCATATCTCACTGCCCAGGCTTACGTGTGAGACAGGAGAGAGGGAGCCGGCTCCAAGGGCGTCAGCTTGTTCTCCATATCGCACTGCCCTGGCTTACGTGAGAGACAGGAGAGAGCGAGCCGGCTCCATGGGCGTCAGCTTGCTCACCATATCGCACTGCCCCTGCTTACGTGTGAGACACGAGATGGAGCCGGCTCCATGGGCGTCAGCTTGCTCTCCATATCGCACAGCCCTGGATTACATGTGAGACAGGAGAGAGGGAGCCGGCTCCATGGGCGTCAGCTTGCTCTCCGCATCAAACTGCCCTGGCTTACGTGTGAGACAGGAGAGAGGGAGCCCCCTCCATGGGCGTCAGCTTGCTCTCCACATCAAACTGCCCTGGATTACGTGTGAGACATGAGAGAGGAAGCCCCCTCCATGGGCGTCAGCTTGCTCTCCATATCGCACTGCCCTGGTTTACGTGTGAGACAGGAGAGAGGGAGCCGGCTCCATGGGCGTCAGCTTGCTCACCGTATCGCACTGCCCTGGCTTACGTGTGAGACAGGAGAGAGGGAGCCGGCTTCATGGGCGTCAGCTTGCTCTCCACATCGCACTGCCCTGGCTTACATGTGACACAGGAGAGAGGGAGCCGGCTTCATGGGCGTCTGCTTGCTCTCCACATCGCACTGCCCTGGCTTACCTGTGACACAGGAGAGAGGGAGCCGGGTCCATGAGCGTCAGCTTGCTCTCCGTATCGCACTGCCCTGGCATACGTGTGAGACGGGAGAGAGGGAGCCGGCTCCATGAGCGTCAGCTTGCTCTCCGCATCGAACTGCCCTGGCTTACGTGTGAGACAGGAGAGAGGGAGCCGGCTTCATGGGCGTCAGCTTGCTCTCCACATCGCACTGCCCTGGCTTACGTGATACACAGGAGAGAGGGAGCCGGCTTCATGGGCGTCTGCTTGCTCTCCACATCGCACTGCCCTGGCTTACGTGTGACACAGGAGAGAGGGAGCCGTCTTCATGGGCGTCAGCTTGCTCTCCGTATCACACTGCCCTGGCTTACATGTGAGACAGGAGAGAGGGAGCCGGCTCCATGGGCGTCAGCTTGCTCTCCGTATAGCACAACCCTGGCTTACGTGTGAGACAGGATAGAGGGAGCCGGCTTCATGGGCGTCAGCTTGCTCTCCGTATCGCACTTCCCTGGCTTACATGTGAGACAGGAGAGAGGGAGCCGGCTCCATGGGCGTCAGCTTGCTCTCCGTATAGCACAGCCCTGGCTTACATGTGAGACAGGATAGAGGGAGCCGGCTTCATGGGCGTCAGCTTGCTCTCCATATCGCACTGCCCTGGCTTACGTGTGAGACACGAGAGCGGGAGCAGGCTCCATGGGCGTCAGCTTGCTCTCCATATCGCACTGACCTGCCTTATATGTGAGACAGGAGAGAGGGAGCCGGCTCCATGGGCGTCAGCTTGCTCTGCGCATCGAACTGCCCTGGCTTACGTCTGAGACATGAGAGAGGGTGCCCCCTCCATGGGGGTCAGCTTGCTCTCCGTATCGCACTGCCCTGGCTTACGTGTGAGACAAGAGAGAGGGAGCCGGCTCCATGGGCGTCAGCTTGCTCTCCATATCGCACTGCCCTGGCTTACATGTGAGACAGGAGAGAGGGAGCCGGCTCCATGGGCGTCAGCTTGCTCTCCATATCGCACTGCCCTGGCTTACGTGTGAGACAGGAGAGAGGGAGTCGGCTCCATGGGCGTCAGCTTGCTCTCCATATCGTACTGCCCTGGCTTAACTGTGAGACAGGAGAGAGGGAGCCGGCTCCATGGGCGTCAGCTTGCTCTCCATATCTCACTGCCCAGGCTTACGTGTGAGACAGGAGAGAGGGAGCCGGCTCCATGGGCGTCAGCTTGTTCTCCATATCGCACTGCCCTGGCTTACGTGAGAGACAGGAGAGAGCGAGCCGGCACCATGGGCGTCAGCTTGCTCACCATATCGCACTGCCCCTGCTTACGTGTGAGACACGAGATGGAGCCGGCTCCATGGGCGTCAGATTGCTCTCCATATCGCACAGCCCTGGCTTACATGTGAGACAGGAGAGAGGGAGCCGGCTCCATGGGCGTCAGCTTGCTCTCCGCATCAAACTGCCATGGCTTACGTGTGAGACAGGAGAGAGGGAGCCCCCTCCATGGGCGTCAGCTTGCTCTCCATATCGCACTGCCCTGGTTTACGTGTGAGACAGGAGAGAGGGAGCCGGCTCCATGGGCGTCAGCTTGCTCTCCGTATCGCACTGCCCTGGCTTACGTGTGAGACAGGAGAGAGGGAGCCGGCTCCATGGGCGTCAGCTTGCACTCCACATCGCAATGTCCTGGCTTACGTGTGACACAGGAGAGAGCGAGCCGGCTCCATGGGCGTCAGCTTGCTCTACATATTGCACTGCCCTGGCTTACGTGTGAGACAGGAGAGAGGGAGCCGGCTTCATGGGCGTCAGCTTGCTCTCCATATTGCACTGCCCTGGCTTACGTGTGAGACAGGAGAGAGGGAGCCGGCTTCATGGGCGTCAGCTTGCACTCCACATCGCAATGTCCTGGCTTACGTGTGTCACAGGAGAGAGGGAGCCGGCTCCATGGGCATCAGCTTGCTCTCCATATTGCACTGCCCTGGCTTACCTGTGAGACAGGAGAGAGGGAGCCGGCTCCATGGGCGTCAGCTTGCTCTCCATATCGCAATGCCCTGGCTTACGTGTGAGACAGGAGAGAGGGAGCCGGCTCCATGGGCGTCAGCTTGCTCTCCATATCGTACTGCCCTGGCTTACCTGTGAGACAGGAGAGAGGGAGCCGGCTCCATGGGCTTCAGCTTGCTCTCCATATCTCACTACCCAGGCTTACGTGTGAGACAGGAGAGAGGGAGCCGGCTCCATGGGCGTCAGCTTGTTCTCCATATCGCACTGCCCTGGCTTACGTGAGAGACAGGAGAGAGCGAGCCGGCTCCATGGGCGTCAGCTTGCTCACCATATCGCACTGCCCCTGCTTACGTGTGAGACACGAGATGGAGCCGGCTCCATGGGCGTCAGCTTGCTCTCCATATCGCACAGCCCTGGATTACATGTGAGACAGGAGAGAGGGAGCCGGCTCCATGGGCGTCAGCTTGCTCTCCGCATCAAACTGCTCTGGCTTACGTGTGAGACAGGAGAGAGGGAGCCCCCTCCATGGGCGTCAGCTTGCTCTCCACATCAAACTGCCCTGGATTACGTGTGAGACATGAGAGAGGAAGCCCCCTCCATGGGCGTCAGCTTGCTCTCCATATCGCACTGCCCTGGTTTACGTGTGAGACAGGAGAGAGGGAGCCGGCTCCATGGGCGTCAGCTTGCTCTCCGTATCGCACTGCCCTGGCTTACGTGTGAGACAGGAGAGAGGGAGCCGGCTTCATGGGCGTCAGCTTGCTCTCCATATTGCACTGCCCTGGCTTACGTGTGAGACAGGAGAGAGAGAGCCGGCTCCATGGGCGTCAGCTTGCTCTCCATATCGCACTGCCCTGACTTACGTGTGAGACAGGAGAGAGGGAGCCGGCTCCATGGGCGTCAGCTTGCTCTCCATATCGCACTGCCCTGACTTACGTGTGAGACAGGAGAGAGGGAGCCGGCTCCATGGGCGTCTGCTTGCTCTCCGTATCGCACTGCCCTGGCTTACGTGTGAGACAGGAGAGAGGGAGCCGGCTTCATGGGCGTCAGCTTGCACTCCACATCGCAATGTCCTGGCTTACGTGTGTCACAGGAGAGAGGGAGCCGGCTCCATGGGCATCAGCTTGCTCTCCATATTGCACTGCCCTGGCTTACGTGTGAGACGGGAGAGCGGGAGCCGGCTCCATGGGCGTCAGCTTGCTCTCAATATCGCACTGACCTGCCTTACATGTGAGACAGGAGATTGGGAGCCGGCTCCATGGGCGTCAGCTTGCTCTCCACATCGCACTGCCCTGGCTTACGTGTGAGACAGGAGCGAGAGAGCCGGCTCCATGGGCGTCAGCTTGCTCTCCATATCGCACTGCCCTGGCTTACCTGGGAGACAGGAGAGAGGAAGCCGGCTCCATGGGCGTCAGCTTGCTCTCCGTATAGCACAGCCCTGGCTTACATGTGAAACAGGATAGAGGGAGCCGGCTTCATGGGCGTCAGCTTGCTCTCCGTATCGCACTGCCCTGGCTTACCTGTGAGACAGGAGAGTGGGAGCCGGCTCCATGGGCGTCAGCTTGCTCTCCATATCACACTGCCCAGGCTTACGTGTGAGACAGGAGAGAGGGAGCCCTCTCCATGGGCGTCAGCTTGTTCTCCATATCGCATTGCCCAGGCTTACGTGTGAGACAGGAGCGAGGGAGCCGGCTCCATGGGCGTCAGCTTGCTCTACATATCGCACTGCCCTGGTTTACGTGTGAGACAGGAGAGAGGGAGCCGGCTCCATGGGCGTCAGCTTGCTCTCCATATCGCACTGCCCTGGCTTACGTGTGAGACACGAGAGAGGGAGACAGCTCCATGGGCGTCAGCTTGCTCTCCATATCACACTGCCCTGGCTTACCTGTGAGACAGGAGAGAGGAAGCCGGCTCCATGGGCGTCAGCTTGTTCTCCATATCGCACTGCCCTGGCTTAAGTGTGAGACAGGAGAGAGGGAGCCGGCTCCATGGGCGTCAGCTTGTTCTCCATATCGCACTGCCCTGGCTTACGTGTGAGACACGAGAGAGGGAGCCGGCTCCATGAGCGTCAGCTTGCTCTCCATATCGCACTGCCCTGGCTTACGTGTGAGACAGGAGAGAGCGAGCCCCCTCCATGGGCGTCAGCTTACTCTCCACATCGATCTGTCCTGGCTTACGTGTGAGAGACGAGAGAGGGAGCCGGCTCCATGGGCGTCAGCTTGTTCTCCATATCGCACTGTCCTGGCTTACGTGTGAGACAGGAGAGAGGGAGCCGGCTATATGGGCGTCAGCTTGCTCTCCGTATCGCACTGCCCTGGCTTACGTGTCAGACAGGAGAGAGGGAGCTGGCTCCATGGGCGTCAGCTTGCTCTCCGTATCGCACTGCCCTGGCTTACGTGTGAGACACGAGAGAGGGAGCCGGCACCATGGGCGTCTGCTTGCTCTCCACATCGCACTGCCCTGGCTTACGTGTGACACAGGAGAGAGGGAGCCGGCTTCATGGGCGTCAGCTTGCTCTCCACATCGCACTGCCCTGGCTTACGTGTGACACAGGAGAGAGGGAGCCGGGTCCATGAGCGTCAGCTTGCTCTCCGTATCGCACTGCCCTGGCATACGTGTGAGACGGGAGAGAGGGAGCCGGCTCCATGAGCGTCAGCTTGCTCTCCGCATCGAACTGCCCTGGCTTACGTGTGAGACAGGAGAGAGGGAGCCGGCTTCATGGGCGTCAGCTTGCTCTCCACATCGCACTGCCCTGGCTTACGTGATACACAGGAGAGAGGGAGCCGGCTTCATGGGCGTCTGCTTGCTCTCCACATCGCACTGCCCTGGCTTACGTGTGACACAGGAGAGAGGGAGCCGTCTTCATGGGCGTCAGCTTGCTCTCCGTATCACACTGCCCTGGCTTACATGTGAGACAGGAGAGAGGGAGCCGGCTCCATGGGCGTCAGCTTGCTCTCCGTATAGCACAACCCTGGCTTACGTGTGAGACAGGATAGAGGGAGCCGGCTTCATGGGCGTCAGCTTGCTCTCCGTATCGCACTGCCCTGGCTTACATGTGAGACAGGAGAGAGGGAGCCGGCTCCATGGGCGTCAGCTTGCTCTCCGTATAGCACAGCCCTGGCTTACATGTGAGACAGGATAGAGGGAGCCGGCTTCATGGGCGTCAGCTTGCTCTCCATATCGCACTGCCCTGGCTTACGTGTGAGACACGAGAGCGGGAGCAGGCTCCATGGGCGTCAGCTTGCTCTCCATATCGCACTGACCTGCCTTATATGTGAGACAGGAGAGAGGGAGCCGGCTCCATGGGCGTCAGCTTGCTCTGCGCATCGAACTGCCCTGGCTTACGTCTGAGACATGAGAGAGGGTGCCCCCTCCATGGGGGTCAGCTTGCTCTCCGTATCGCACTGCCCTGGCTTACGTGTGAGACAAGAGAGAGGGAGCCGGCTCCATGGGCGTCAGCTTGCTCTCCATATCGCACTGCCCTGGCTTACATGTGAGACAGGAGAGAGGGAGCCGGCTCCATGGGCGTCAGCTTGCTCTCCATATCGCACTGCCCTGGCTTACGTGTGAGACAGGAGAGAGGGAGCCGGCTTCATGGGCGTCAGCTTGCTCTCCATATTGCACTGCCCTGGCTTACGTGTGAGACAGGAGAGAGGGAGCCGGCTTCATGGGCGTCAGCTTGCACTCCACATCGCAATGTCCTGGCTTACGTGTGTCACAGGAGAGAGGGAGCCGGCTCCATGGGCATCAGCTTGCTCTCCATATTGCACTGCCCTGGCTTACCTGTGAGACAGGAGAGAGGGAGCCGGCTCCATGGGCGTCAGCTTGCTCTCCATATCGCAATGCCCTGGCTTACGTGTGAGACAGGAGAGAGGGAGCCGGCTCCATGGGCGTCAGCTTGCTCTCCATATCGTACTGCCCTGGCTTACCTGTGAGACAGGAGAGAGGGAGCCGGCTCCATGGGCGTCAGCTTGCTCTCCATATCTCACTGCCCAGGCTTACGTGTGAGACAGGAGAGAGGGAGCCGGCTCCATGGGCGTCAGCTTGTTCTCCATATCGCACTGCCCTGGCTTACGTGAGAGACAGGAGAGAGCGAGCCGGCTCCATGGGCGTCAGCTTGCTCACCATATCGCACTGCCCCTGCTTACGTGTGAGACACGAGATGGAGCCGGCTCCATGGGCGTCAGCTTGCTCTCCATATCGCACAGCCCTGGATTACATGTGAGACAGGAGAGAGGGAGCCGGCTCCATGGGCGTCAGCTTGCTCTCCGCATCAAACTGCCCTGGCTTACGTGTGAGACAGGAGAGAGGGAGCCCCCTCCATGGGCGTCAGCTTGCTCTCCATATCGCACTGCCCTGGTTTACGTGTGAGACAGGAGAGAGGGAGCCGGCTCCATGGGCGTCAGCTTGCTCTCCGTATCGCACTGCCCTGGCTTACGTGTGAGACAGGAGAGAGGGAGCCGGCTTCATGGGCGTCAGCTTGCTCTCCATATTGCACTGCCCTGGCTTACGTGTGAGACAGGAGAGAGAGAGCCGGCTCCATGGGCGTCAGCTTGCTCTACATATTGCACTGCCCTGGCTTACGTGTGAGACAGGAGAGAGGGAGCCGGCTTCATGGGCGTCAGCTTGCTCTCCATATTGCACTGCCCTGGCTTACGTGTGAGACAGGAGAGAGGGAGCCGGCTTCATGGGCGTCAGCTTGCACTCCACATCGCAATGTCCTGGCTTACGTGTGTCACAGGAGAGAGGGAGCCGGCTCCATGGGCATCAGCTTGCTCTCCATATTGCACTGCCCTGGCTTACCTGTGAGACAGGAGAGAGGGAGCCGGCTCCGTGGGCGTCAGCTTGCTCTCCATATCGCAATGCCCTGGCTTACGTGTGAGACAGGAGAGAGGGAGCCGGCTCCATGGGCGTCAGCTTGCTCTCCATATCGTACTGCCCTGGCTTACCTCTGAGACAGGAGAGAGGGAGCCGGCTCCATGGGCGTCAGCTTGCTCTCCATATCTCACTGCCCAGGCTTACGTGTGAGACAGGAGAGAGGGAGCCGGCTCCATGGGCGTCAGCTTGTTCTCCATATCGCACTGCCCTGGCTTACGTGAGAGACAGGAGAGAGCGAGCCGGCTCCATGGGCGTCAGCTTGCTCACCATATCGCACTGCCCCTGCTTACGTGTGAGACACGAGATGGAGCCGGCTCCATGGGCGTCAGCTTGCTCTCCATATCGCACAGCCCTGGATTACATGTGAGACAGGAGAGAGGGAGCCGGCTCCATGGGCGTCAGCTTGCTCACCGCATCAAACTGCCCTGGCTTACGTGTGAGACAGGAGAGAGGGAGCCCCCTCCATGGGCGTCAGCTTGCTCTCCACATCAAACTGCCCTGGATTACGTGTGAGACATGAGAGAGGAAGCCCCCTCCATGGGCGTCAGCTTGCTCTCCATATCGCACTGCCCTGGTTTACGTGTGAGACAGGAGAGAGGGAGCCGGCTCCATGGGCGTCAGCTTGCTCTCCGTATCGCACTGCCCTGGCTTACGTGTGAGACAAGAGAGAGGGAGCCGGCTTCATGGGCGTCAGCTTGCTCTCCACATCGCACTGCCCTGGCTTACGTGTGACACAGGAGAGAGGGAGCCGGCTTCATGGGCGTCTGCTTGCTCTCCACATCGCACTGCCCTGGCTTACCTGTGACACAGGAGAGAGGGAGCCGGGTCCATGAGCGTCAGCTTGCTCTCCGTATCGCACTGCCCTGGCATACGTGTGAGACGGGAGAGAGGGAGCCGGCTCCATGAGCGTCAGCTTGCTCTCCGCATCGAACTGCCCTGGCTTACGTGTGAGACAGGAGAGAGGGAGCCGGCTTCATGGGCGTCAGCTTGCTCTCCACATCGCACTGCCCTGGCTTACGTGATACACAGGAGAGAGGGAGCCGGCTTCATGGGCGTCTGCTTGCTCTCCACATCGCACTGCCCTGGCTTACGTGTGACACAGGAGAGAGGGAGCCGTCTTCATGGGCGTCAGCTTGCTCTCCGTATCACACTGCCCTGGCTTACATGTGAGACAGGAGAGAGGGAGCCGGCTCCATGGGCGTCAGCTTGCTCTCCGTATAGCACAACCCTGGCTTACGTGTGAGACAGGATAGAGGGAGCCGGCTTCATGGGCGTCAGCTTGCTCTCCGTATCGCACTGCCCTGGCTTACATGTGAGACAGGAGAGAGGGAGCCGGCTCCATGGGCGTCAGCTTGCTCTCCGTATAGCACAGCCCTGGCTTACATGTGAGACAGGAAAGAGGGAGCCGGCTTCATGGGCGTCAGCTTGCTCTCCATATCGCACTGCCCTGGCTTACGTGTGAGACACGAGAGCGGGAGCAGGCTCCATGGGCGTCAGCTTGCTCTCCATATCGCACTGACCTGCCTTATATGTGAGACAGGAGAGAGGGAGCCGGCTCCATGGGCGTCAGCTTGCTCTGCGCATCGAACTGCCCTGGCTTACGTCTGAGACATGAGAGAGGGTGCCCCCTCCATGGGGGTCAGCTTGCTCTCCGTATCGCACTGCCCTGGCTTACGTGTGAGACAAGAGAGAGGGAGCCGGCTCCATGGGCGTCAGCTTGCTCTCCATATCGCACTGCCCTGGCTTACATGTGAGACAGGAGAGAGGGAGCCGGCTCCATGGGCGTCAGCTTGCTCTCCATATCGCACTGCCCTGGCTTACGTGTGAGACAGGAGAGAGGGAGCCGGCTCCATGGGCGTCAGCTTGCTCTCCATATCGCACTGCCCTGGCTTACGTGTGAGACAGGAGAGAGGGAGCCGGCTCCATGGGCGTCAGCTTGCTCTCCATATCGCACTGCCCTGGCTTACGTGTGAGACAGGAGAGAGGGAGCCGGCTCCATGGGCGTCAGCTTGTTCTCCATATCGCACTGCCCTGGCTTACGTGAGAGACAGGAGAGAGCGAGCCGGCACCATGGGCGTCAGCTTGCTCACCATATCGCACTGCCCCTGCTTACGTGTGAGACACGAGATGGAGCCGGCTCCATGGGCGTCAGATTGCTCTCCATATCGCACAGCCCTGGCTTACATGTGAGACAGGAGAGAGGGAGCCGGCTCCATGGGCGTCAGCTTGCTCTCCGCATCAAACTGCCATGGCTTACGTGTGAGACAGGAGAGAGGGAGCCCCCTCCATGGGCGTCAGCTTGCTCTCCATATCGCACTGCCCTGGTTTACGTGTGAGACAGGAGAGAGGGAGCCGGCTCCATGGGCGTCAGCTTGCTCTCCGTATCGCACTGCCCTGGCTTACGTGTGAGACAGGAGAGAGGGAGCCGGCTCCATGGGCGTCAGCTTGCACTCCACATCGCAATGTCCTGGCTTACGTGTGACACAGGAGAGAGGGAGCCGGCTCCATGGGCGTCAGCTTGCTCTACATATTGCACTGCCCTGGCTTACGTGTGAGACAGGAGAGAGGGAGCCGGCTTCATGGGCGTCAGCTTGCTCTCCATATTGCACTGCCCTGGCTTACGTGTGAGACAGGAGAGAGGGAGCCGGCTTCATGGGCGTCAGCTTGCACTCCACATCGCAATGTCCTGGCTTACGTGTGTCACAGGAGAGAGGGAGCCGGCTCCATGGGCATCAGCTTGCTCTCCACATCAAACTGCCCTGGATTACGTGTGAGACATGAGAGAGGAAGCCCCCTCCATGGGCGTCAGCTTGCTCTCCATATCGCACTGCCCTGGTTTACGTGTGAGACAGGAGAGAGGGAGCCGGCTCCATGGGCGTCAGCTTGCTCTCCGTATCGCACTGCCCTGGCTTACGTGTGAGACAGGAGAGAGGGAGCCGGCTTCATGGGCGTCAGCTTGCTCTCCATATTGCACTGCCCTGGCTTACGTGTGAGACAGGAGAGAGAGAGCCGGCTCCATGGGCGTCAGCTTGCTCTCCATATCGCACTGCCCTGACTTACGTGTGAGACAGGAGAGAGGGAGCCGGCTCCATGGGCGTCAGCTTGCTCTCCATATCGCACTGCCCTGACTTACGTGTGAGACAGGAGAGAGGGAGCCGGCTCCATGGGCGTCTGCTTGCTCTCCGTATCGCACTGCCCTGGCTTACGTGTGAGACAGGAGAGAGGGAGCCGGCTTCATGGGCGTCAGCTTGCACTCCACATCGCAATGTCCTGGCTTACGTGTGTCACAGGAGAGAGGGAGCCGGCTCCATGGGCATCAGCTTGCTCTCCATATTGCACTGCCCTGGCTTACGTGTGAGACGGGAGAGCGGGAGCCGGCTCCATGGGCGTCAGCTTGCTCTCAATATCGCACTGACCTGCCTTACATGTGAGACAGGAGATTGGGAGCCGGCTCCATGGGCGTCAGCTTGCTCTCCACATCGCACTGCCCTGGCTTACGTGTGAGACAGGAGCGAGAGAGCCGGCTCCATGGGCGTCAGCTTGCTCTCCATATCGCACTGCCCTGGCTTACCTGGGAGACAGGAGAGAGGAAGCCGGCTCCATGGGCGTCAGCTTGCTCTCCGTATAGCACAGCCCTGGCTTACATGTGAAACAGGATAGAGGGAGCCGGCTTCATGGGCGTCAGCTTGCTCTCCGTATCGCACTGCCCTGGCTTACCTGTGAGACAGGAGAGTGGGAGCCGGCTCCATGGGCGTCAGCTTGCTCTCCATATCACACTGCCCAGGCTTACGTGTGAGACAGGAGAGAGGGAGCCCTCTCCATGGGCGTCAGCTTGTTCTCCATATCGCATTGCCCAGGCTTACGTGTAAGACAGGAGCGAGGGAGCCGGCTCCATGGGCGTCAGCTTGCTCTACATATCGCACTGCCCTGGTTTACGTGTGAGACAGGAGAGAGGGAGCCGGCTCCATGGGCGTCAGCTTGCTCTCCATATCGCACTGCCCTGGCTTACGTGTGAGACACGAGAGAGGGAGACAGCTCCATGGGCGTCAGCTTGCTCTCCATATCACACTGCCCTGGCTTACCTGGGAGACAGGAGAGAGGAAGCCGGCTCCATGGGCGTCAGCTTGTTCTCCATATCGCACTGCCCTGGCTTAAGTGTGAGACAGGAGAGAGGGAGCCGGCTCCATGGGCGTCAGCTTGTTCTCCATATCGCACTGCCCTGGCTTACGTGTGAGACACGAGAGAGGGAGCCGGCTCCATGAGCGTCAGCTTGCTCTCCATATCGCACTGCCCTGGCTTACGTGTGAGACAGGAGAGAGGGAGCCAGCTCCATGGGCGTCAGCTTACTCTCCACATCGATCTGTCCTGGCTTACGTGTGAGAGACGAGAGAGGGAGCCGGCTCCATGGGCGTCAGCTTGTTCTCCATATCGCACTGTCCTGGCTTACGTGTGAGACAGGAGAGAGGGAGCCGGCTATATGGGCGTCAGCTTGCTCTCCGTATCGCACTGCCCTGGCTTACGTGTCAGACAGGAGAGAGGGAGCTGGCTCCATGGGCGTCAGCTTGCTCTCCGTATCGCACTGCCCTGGCTTACGTGTGAGACACGAGAGAGGGAGCCGGCACCATGGGCGTCAGCTTGCTCTCCACATCGCACTGCCCTGGCTTACGTGTGACACAGGAGAGAGGGAGCCGGCTTCATGGGCGTCAGCTTGCTCTCCACATCGCACTGCCCTGGCTTACGTGTGACACAGGAGAGAGGGAGCCGGCTTCATGGGCGTCTGCTTGCTCTCCACATCGTACTGCCCTGGCTTACCTGTGAGACAGGAGAGAGGGAGCCGGCTCCATGGGTGTCAGCTTGCTCTCCATATCTCACTGCCCAGGCTTACGTGTGAGACAGGAGAGAGGGAGCCGGCTCCATAGGCGTCAGCTTGTTCTCCATATCGCACTGCCCTGGCTTACGTGAGAGACAGGAGAGAGCGAGCCGGCTCCATGGGCGTCAGCTTGCTCACCATATCGCTCTGCCCCTGCTTACGTGTGAGACACGAGATGGAGCCGGCTCCATGGGCGTCAGCTTGCTCTCCATATCGCACAGCCCTGGATTACATGTGAGACAGGAGAGAGGGAGCCGGCTCCATGGGCGTCAGCTTGCTCTCCGCATCAAACTGCCCTGGCTTACGTGTGAGACAGGAGAGAGGGAGCCCCCTCCATGGGCATCAGCTTGCTCTCCACATCAAACTGCCCTGGATTACGTGTGAGACATGAGAGAGGAAGCCCCCTCCATGGGCGTCAGCTTGCTCTCCATATCGCACTGCCCTGGTTTACGTGTGAGACAGGAGAGAGGGAGCCGGCTCCATGGGCGTCAGCTTGCTCTCCGTATCGCACTGCCCTGGCTTACGTGTGAGACAGGAGAGAGGGAGCCGGCTTCATGGGCGTCAGCTTGCTCTCCATATTGCACTGCCCTGGCTTACGTGTGAGACAGGAGAGAGAGAGCCGGCTCCATGGGCGTCAGCTTGCTCTCCATATCGCACTGCCCTGACTTACGTGTGAGACAGGAGAGAGGGAGCCGGCTCCATGGGCGTCAGCTTGCTCTCCATATCGCACTGCCCTGACTTACGTGTGAGACAGGAGAGAGGGAGCCGGCTCCATGGGCGTCTGCTTGCTCTCCGTATCGCACTGCCCTGGCTTACGTGTGAGACAGGAGAGAGGGAGCCGGCTTCATGGGCGTCAGCTTGCACTCCACATCGCAATGTCCTGGCTTACGTGTGTCACAGGAGAGAGGGAGCCGGCTCCATGGGCATCAGCTTGCTCTCCATATTGCACTGCCCTGGCTTACGTGTGAGACGGGAGAGCGGGAGCCGGCTCCATGGGCGTCAGCTTGCTCTCAATATCGCACTGACCTGCCTTACATGTGAGACAGGAGATTGGGAGCCGGCTCCATGGGCGTCAGCTTGCTCTCCATATCGCACTGCCCTGGCTTACCTGGGAGACAGGAGAGAGGAAGCCGGCTCCATGGGCGTCAGCTTGCTCTCCGTATAGCACAGCCCTGGCTTACATGTGAGACAGGATAGAGGGAGCCGGCTTCATGGGCGTCAGCTTGCTCTCCGTATCGCACTGCCCTGGCTTACCTGTGAGACAGGAGAGTGGGAGCCGGCTCCATGGGCGTCAGCTTGCTCTCCATATCACACTGCCCAGGCTTACGTGTGAGACAGGAGAGAGGGAGCCCTCTCCATGGGCGTCAGCTTGTTCTCCATATCGCATTGCCCAGGCTTACGTGTGAGACAGGAGCGAGGGAGCCGGCTCCATGGGCGTCAGCTTGCTCTACATATCGCACTGCCCTGGTTTACGTGTGAGACAGGAGAGAGGGAGCCGGCTCCATGGGCGTCAGCTTGCTCTCCATATCGCACTGCCCTGGCTTACGTGTGAGACACGAGAGAGGGAGACAGCTCCATGGGCGTCAGCTTGCTCTCCATATCACACTGCCCTGGCTTACGTGTGAGACAGGAGAGAGGAAGCCGGCTCCATGGGCGTCAGCTTGTTCTCCATATCGCACTGCCCTGGCTTAAGTGTGAGACAGGAGAGAGGGAGCCGGCTCCATGGGCGTCAGCTTGCTCTCCGTATAGCACAGCCCTGGCTTACATGTGAGACAGGATAGAGGGAGCCGGCTTCATGGGCGTCAGCTTGCTCTCCGTATCGCACTGCCCTGGCTTACCTGTGAGACAGGAGAGTGGGAGCCGGCTCCATGGGCGTCAGCTTGCTCTCCATATCACACTGCCCAGGCTTACGTGTGAGACAGGAGAGAGCGAGCCCTCTCCATGGGCGTCAGCTTGTTCTCCATATCGCATTGCCCAGGCTTACGTGTGAGACAGGAGCGAGGGAGCCGGCTCCATGGGCGTCAGCTTGCTCTACATATCGCACTGCCCTGGTTTACGTGTGAGACAGGAGAGAGGGAGCCGGCTCCATGGGCGTCAGCTTGCTCTCCATATCGCACTGCCCTGGCTTACGTGTGAGACACGAGAGAGGGAGACAGCTCCATGGGCGTCAGCTTGCTCTCCATATCACACTGCCCTGGCTTACGTGTGAGACAGGAGAGAGGAAGCCGGCTCCATGGGCGTCAGCTTGTTCTCCATATCGCACTGCCCTGGCTTAAGTGTGAGACAGGAGAGAGGGAGCCGGCTCCATGGGCGTCAGCTTGTTCTCCATATCGCACTGCCCTGGCTTACGTGTGAGACACGAGAGAGGGAGCCGGCTCCATGAGCGTCAGCTTGCTCTCCATATCGCACTGCCCTGGCTTACGTGTGAGACAGGAGAGAGCGAGCCCCCTCCATGGGCGTCAGCTTACTCTCCACATCGATCTGTCCTGGCTTACGTGTGAGAGACGAGAGAGGGAGCCGGCTCCATGGGCGTCAGCTTGTTCTCCATATCGCACTGTCCTGGCTTACGTGTGAGACAGGAGAGAGGGAGCCGGCTATATGGGCGTCAGCTTGCTCTCCGTATCGCACTGCCCTGGCTTACGTGTCAGACAGGAGAGAGGGAGCTGGCTCCATGGGCGTCAGCTTGCTCTCCGTATCGCACTGCCCTGGCTTACGTGTGAGACACGAGAGAGGGAGCCGGCACCATGGGCGTCAGCTTGCTCTCCACATCGCACTGCCCTGGCTTACGTGTGACACAGGAGAGAGGGAGCCGGCTTCATGGGCGTCAGCTTGCTCTCCACATCGCACTGCCCTGGCTTACGTGTGACACAGGAGAGAGGGAGCCGGCTTCATGGGCGTCTGCTTGCTCTCCACATCGCACTGCCCTGGCTTACCTGTGACACAGGAGAGAGGGAGCCGGGTCCATGAGCGTCAGCTTGCTCTCCGTATCGCACTGCCCTGGCATACGTGTGAGACGGGAGAGAGGGAGTCGGCTCCATGAGCGTCAGCTTGCTCTCCGCATCGAACTGCCCTGGCTTACGTGTGAGACAGGAGAGAGGGAGCCGGCTTCATGGGCATCAGCTTGCTCTCCACATCGCACTGCCCTGGCTTACGTGATACACAGGAGAGAGGGAGCCGGCTTCATGGGCGTCTGCTTGCTCTCCACATCGCACTGCCCTGGCTTACGTGTGACACAGGAGAGAGGGAGCTGTCTTCATGGGCGTCAGCTTGCTCTCGGTATCACACTGCCCTGGCTTACATGTGAGACAGGAGAGAGGGAGCCGGCTCCATGGGCGTCAGCTTGCTCTCCGTATAGCACAACCCTGGCTTACGTGTGAGACAGGATAGAGGGAGCCGGCTTCATGGGCGTCAGCTTGCTCTCCGTATCGCACTGCCCTGGCTTACATGTGAGACAGGAGAGAGGGAGCCGGCTCCATGGGCGTCAGCTTGCTCTCCGTATAGCACAGCCCTGGCTTACATGTGAGACACGAGAGCGGGAGCAGGCTCCATGGGCGTCAGCTTGCTCTCCATATCGCACTGACCTGCCTTATATGTGAGACAGGAGAGAGGGAGCCGGCTCCATGGGCGTCAGCTTGCTCTGCGCATCGAACTGCCCTGGCTTACGTCTGAGACATGAGAGAGGGTGCCCCCTCCATGGGGGTCAGCTTGCTCTCCGTATCGCACTGCCCTGGCTTACGTGTGAGACAAGAGAGAGGGAGCCGGCTCCATGGGCGTCAGCTTGCTCTCCATATCGCACTGCCCAGGCTTACATGTGAGACAGGAGAGAGGGAGCCGGCTCCATGGGCGTCAGCTTGCTCTCCATATCGCACTGCCCTGGCTTACGTGTGAGACAGGAGAGAGGGAGCCGGCTCCATGGGCGTCAGCTTGCTCTCCATATCGTACTGCCCTGGCTTACCTGTGAGACAGGAGAGAGGGAGCCGGCTCCATGGGCGTCAGCTTGCTCTCCATATCTCACTGCCCAGGCTTACGTGTGAGACAGGAGAGAGGGAGCCGGCTCCATGGGCGTCAGCTTGTTCTCCATATCGCACTGCCCTGGCTTACGTGAGAGACAGGAGAGAGGGAGCCGGCTCCATGGGCGTCAGCTTGCTCTCCGCATCAAACTGCCCTGGCTTACGTGTGAGACAGGAGAGAGGGAGCCCCCTCCATGGGCGTCAGCTTGCTCTCCATATCGCACTGCCCTGGTTTACGTGTGAGACAGGAGAGAGGGAGCCGGCTCCATGGGCGTCAGCTTGCTCTCCGTATCGCACTGCCCTGGCTTACGTGTGAGACAGGAGAGAGGGAGCCGGCTCCATGGGCGTCAGCTTGCACTCCACATCGCAATGTCCTGGCTTACGTGTGACACAGGAGAGAGGGAGCCGGCTCCATGGGCGTCAGCTTGCTCTACATATTGCACTGCCCTGGCTTACGTGTGAGACAGGAGAGAGGGAGCCGGCTTCATGGGCGTCAGCTTGCTCTCCATATTGCACTGCCCTGGCTTACGTGTGTCACAGGAGAGAGGGAGCCGGCTCCATGGGCATCAGCTTGCTGTCCATATTGCACTGCCCTGGCTTACGTGTGAGACGGGAGAGCGGGAGCCGGCTCCATGGGCGTCAGCTTGCTCTCAATATCGCACTGACCTGGCTTACATGTGAGACAGGATAGAGGGAGCCGGTTTCATGGGCGTCAGCTTGCTCTCCGTATCGCACTGCCCTGGCTTACATGTGAGACAGCAGAGAGGGAGCCGGCTCCATGGGCGTCAGCTAGCTCTCCGTATAGCACAGCCCTGGCTTACATGTGAGACAGGATAGAGGGAGCCGGCTTCATGGGCGTCAGCTTGCTCTCCATATCGCACTGCCCTGGCTTACGTGTGAGACACGAGAGCGGGAGCAGGCTCCATGGGCGTCAGCTTGCTCTCCATATCGCACTGACGTGCCTTATATGTGAGACAGGAGAGAGGGAGCCGGCTCCATGGGCGTCAGCTTGCTCTGCGCATCGAACTGCCCTGGCTTACGTCTGAGACAGGAGAGAGGGTGCCCCCTCCATGGGGGTCAGCTTGCTCTCCGTATCGCACTGCCCTGGCTTACGTGTGAGACAAGAGAGAGGGAGCCGGCTCCATGGGCATCAGCTTGCTCTCCATATCGCACTGCCCTGGCTTACGTGTGAGACAGGAGAGAGGGAGCCGGCTCCATGGGCGTCAGCTTGCTCTCCATATCGCACTGCCCTGCCTTATATGTGAGACAGGAGAGAGGGAGCCGGCTCCATGGGCGTCAGCTTGCTCTCCATATCGTACTGCCCTGGCTCACCTGTGAGACAGGAGAGAGGGAGCCGGCTCCATGGGCGTCAGCTTGCTCTCCATATCACACTGCCCAGGCTTAAGTGTGAGACAGGAGAGAGGGAGCCGGCTCCATGGGCGTCAGCTTGTTCTCCATATCGCACTGCCCTGGCTTACGTGAGAGACAGGAGAGAGCGAGCCGGCTCCATGGGCGTCAGCTTGCTCACCATATCGCACAGCCCTGGCTTACATGTGAGACAGGAGAGAGGGAGCCGGCTCCATGGGCGTCAGCTTGCTCTCCGCATCAAACTGCCCTGGCTTACGTGTGAGACATGAGAGAGGAAGCCCCCTCCATGGGCGTCAGCTTGCTCTCCGCATCAAACTGCCCTGGATTACGTGTGAGACATGAGAGAGGAAGCCCCCTCCATGGGCGTCAGCTTGCTCTCCATATCGCACTGCCCTGGTTTACGTGTGAGGTTGGAGAGAGGGAGCCGGCTCCATGGGCGTCAGCTTGCTCTCCGTATCGCACTGCCCTGGCTTACGTGTGAGACAGGAGAGAGGGAGCCGGCTCCATGGGCGTCAGCTTGCACTCCACATCGCATTGTCCTGGCTTACGTGTGACACAGGAGAGAGGGAGCCGGCTCCATGGGCGTCAGCTTGCTCTCCATATTGCACTGCCCTGGCTTACGTGTGAGACAGGAGAGAGGGAGCCGGCTTCATGGGCGTCAGCTTGCTCTCCATATTGCACTGCCCTGGCTTACGTGTGAGACAGGAGAGAGGGAGCCGGCTCCATGGGCGTCAGCTTGCTCTCCGTATCGCACTGCCCTGGCTTACGTGTCAGACAGGAGAGAGGGAGCTGGCTCCATGGGCGTCAGCTTGCTCTCCACATCGCACTGCCCTGGCTTACGTGTGACACAGGAGAGAGGGAGCCGGCTTCATGGGCGTCTGCTTGCTCTCTGTATCGCACTGCCCTGGCTTACGTGTGAGACAGGAGAGAGGGAGCCGGGTCCATTAGCGTCAGCTTGCTCTCCGTATCGCACTGCCCTGGCTTACGTGTGAGACAGGAGAGAGGGAGCCGGCTCCATGAGCGTCAGCTTGCTCTCCGCATCGAACTGCCCTGGCTTACGTGTGAGACACGAGAGAGGGAGCCGGCTTCATGGGCGTCAGCTTGCTCTCCACATCGCACTGCCCTGGCTTACGTGATACACAGGAGAGAGGGAGCCGGCTTCATGGGCGTCTGCTTGCTCTCCACATCGCACTGCCCTGGCTTACGTGTGACACAGGAGAGAGGGAGCCGTCTTAATGGGCGTCAGCTTGCTCTCCGTATCGCACTGCCCTGGCTTACATGTGAGACAGGAGAGAGGGAGCCGGCTCCATGGGCGTCAGCTTGCTCTCCGTATAGCACAGCCCTGGCTTACATGTGAGACAGGATAGAGGGAGCCGGCTTCATGGGCGTCAGCTTGCTCTCCATATCGCACTGCCCTGGCTTACGTGTGAGACACGAGAGCGGGAGCAGGCTCCATGGGCTTCAGCTTGCTCTCCATATCGCACTGACCTGCCTTATATGTGAGACAGGAGAGAGGGAGCCGGCTCCATGGGCGTCAGCTTGCTCTGCGCATCGAACTGCCCTGGCTTACGTCTGAGACATGAGAGAGGGTGCCCCCTCCATGGGGGTCAGCTTGCTCTCCGTATCGCACTGCCCTGGCTTACGTGTGAGACAGGAGAGAGGGAGCCGGCTCCATGGCCGTCAGCTTGCTCTCCATATCGCACTGCCCTGGCTTACCTGTGAGACAGGAGAGAGGGAGCCGGCTCCATGGCCGTCAGCTTGCTTTCCATATCGCACTGCCCTGGCTTACCTGTGAGACAGGAGAGAGGGAGCCGGCTCCATGGGCGTCAGCTTGCTCTCCATATCGCACTGCCCTGGCTTACGTGTGAGACAGGAGAGAGGGAGCCGGCTCCATGGGCGTCAGCTTGCTCTCCATATCGTACTGCCCTGGCTTACCTGTGAGACAGGAGAGAGGGAGCCGGCTCCATGGGCGTCAGCTTGCTCTCCATATCTCACTGCCCAGGCTTACGTGTGAGACAGGAGAGAGGGAGCCGGCTCCATGGGCATCAGCTTGTTCTCCATATCGCACTGCCCTGGCTTACGTGAGAGACAGGAGAGAGCGAGCCGGCTCCATGGGCGTCAGCTTGCTCACCATATCGCACTGCCCCTGCTTACGTGTGAGACACGAGATGGAGCCGGCTCCATGGGCGTCAGCTTGCTCTCCATATCGCACAGCCCTGGCTTACATGTGAGACAGGATAGAGGGAGCCGGTTTCATGGGCGTCAGCTTGCTCTCCGTATCGCACTGCCCTGGCTTACATGTGAGACAGCAGAGAGGGAGCCGGCTCCATGGGCGTCAGCTAGCTCTCCGTATAGCACAGCCCTGGCTTACATGTGAGACAGGATAGAGGGAGCCGGCTTCATGGGCGTCAGCTTGCTCTCCATATCGCACTGCCCTGGCTTACGTGTGAGACACGAGAGCGGGAGCAGGCTCCATGGGCGTCAGCTTGCTCTCCATATCGCACTGACGTGCCTTATATGTGAGACAGGAGAGAGGGAGCCGGCTCCATGGGCGTCAGCTTGCTCTGCGCATCGAACTGCCCTGGCTTACGTCTGAGACAGGAGAGAGGGTGCCCCCTCCATGGGGGTCAGCTTGCTCTCCGTATCGCACTGCCCTGGCTTACGTGTGAGACAAGAGAGAGGGAGCCGGCTCCATGGGCATCAGCTTGCTCTCCATATCGCACTGCCCTGGCTTACGTGTGAGACAGGAGAGAGGGAGCCGGCTCCATGGGCGTCAGCTTGCTCTCCATATCGCACTGCCCTGCCTTATATGTGAGACAGGAGAGAGGGAGCCGGCTCCATGGGCGTCAGCTTGCTCTCCATATCGCACTGCCCTGGCTTACGTGTGAGACAGGAGAGAGGGAGCCGGCTCCATGGGCGTCAGCTTGCTCTCCATATCGTACTGCCCTGGCTCACCTGTGAGACAGGAGAGAGGGAGCCGGCTCCATGGGCGTCAGCTTGCTCTCCATATCACACTGCCCAGGCTTAAGTGTGAGACAGGAGAGAGGGAGCCGGCTCCATGGGCGTCAGCTTGTTCTCCATATCGCACTGCCCTGGCTTACGTGAGAGACAGGAGAGAGCGAGCCGGCTCCATGGGCGTCAGCTTGCTCACCATATCGCACAGCCCTGGCTTACATGTGAGACAGGAGAGAGGGAGCCGGCTCCATGGGCGTCAGCTTGCTCTCCGCATCAAACTGCCCTGGCTTACGTGTGAGACATGAGAGAGGAAGCCCCCTCCATGGGCGTCAGCTTGCTCTCCGCATCAAACTGCCCTGGATTACGTGTGAGACATGAGAGAGGAAGCCCCCTCCATGGGCGTCAGCTTGCTCTCCATATCGCACTGCCCTGGTTTACGTGTGAGGTTGGAGAGAGGGAGCCGGCTCCATGGGCGTCAGCTTGCTCTCCGTATCGCACTGCCCTGGCTTACGTGTGAGACAGGAGAGAGGGAGCCGGCTCCATGGGCGTCAGCTTGCACTCCACATCGCATTGTCCTGGCTTACGTGTGACACAGGAGAGAGGGAGCCGGCTCCATGGGCGTCAGCTTGCTCTCCATATTGCACTGCCCTGGCTTACGTGTGAGACAGGAGAGAGGGAGCCGGCTTCATGGGCGTCAGCTTGCTCTCCATATTGCACTGCCCTGGCTTACATGTGAGACAGGAGAGAGGGAGCCGGCTCCATGGGCGTCAGCTTGCTCTCCGTATCGCACTGCCCTGGCTTACGTGTCAGACAGGAGAGAGGGAGCTGGCTCCATGGGCATCAGCTTGCTCTCCACATCGCACTGCCCTGGCTTACGTGTGACACAGGAGAGAGGGAGCCGGCTTCATGGGCGTCTGCTTGCTCTCTGTATCGCACTGCCCTGGCTTACGTGTGAGACAGGAGAGAGGGAGCCGGGTCCATTAGCGTCAGCTTGCTCTCCGTATCGCACTGCCCTGGCTTACGTGTGAGACAGGAGAGAGGGAGCCGGCTCCATGAGCGTCAGCTTGCTCTCCGCATCGAACTGCCCTGGCTTACGTGTGAGACACGAGAGAGGGAGCCGGCTTCATGGGCGTCAGCTTGCTCTCCACATCGCACTGCCCTGGCTTACGTGATACACAGGAGAGAGGGAGCCGGCTTCATGGGCGTCTGCTTGCTCTCCACATCGCACTGCCCTGGCTTACGTGTGACACAGGAGAGAGGGAGCCGTCTTAATGGGCGTCAGCTTGCTCTCCGTATCGCACTGCCCTGGCTTACATGTGAGACAGGAGAGAGGGAGCCGGCTCCATGGGCGTCAGCTTGCTCTCCGTATAGCACAGCCCTGGCTTACATGTGAGACAGGATAGAGGGAGCCGGCTTCATGGGCGTCAGCTTGCTCTCCATATCGCACTGCCCTGGCTTACGTGTGAGACACGAGAGCGGGAGCAGGCTCCATGGGCTTCAGCTTGCTCTCCATATCGCACTGACCTGCCTTATATGTGAGACAGGAGAGAGGGAGCCGGCTCCATGGGCGTCAGCTTGCTCTGCGCATCGAACTGCCCTGGCTTACGTCTGAGACATGAGAGAGGGTGCCCCCTCCATGGGGGTCAGCTTGCTCTCCGTATCGCACTGCCCTGGCTTACGTGTGAGACAGGAGAGAGGGAGCCGGCTCCATGGCCGTCAGCTTGCTCTCCATATCGCACTGCCCTGGCTTACCTGTGAGACAGGAGAGAGGGAGCCGGCTCCATGGCCGTCAGCTTGCTCTCCATATCGCACTGCCCTGGCTTACCTGTGAGACAGGAGAGAGGGAGCCGGCTCCATGGGCGTCAGCTTGCTCTCCATATCGCACTGCCCTGGCTTACGTGTGAGACAGGAGAGAGGGAGCCGGCTCCATGGGCGTCAGCTTGCTCTCCATATCGTACTGCCCTGGCTTACCTGTGAGACAGGAGAGAGGGAGCCGGCTCCATGGGCGTCAGCTTGCTCTGCGCATCGAACTGCCCTGGCTTACGTCTGAGACAGGAGAGAGGGTGCCCCCTCCATGGGGGTCAGCTTGCTCTCCGTATCGCACTGCCCTGGCTTACGTGTGAGACAAGAGAGAGGGAGCCGGCTCCATGGGCATCAGCTTGCTCTCCATATCGCACTGCCCTGGCTTACGTGTGAGACAGGAGAGAGGGAGCCGGCTCCATGGGCGTCAGCTTGCTCTCCATATCGCACTGCCCTGCCTTATATGTGAGACAGGAGAGAGGGAGCCGGCTCCATGGGCGTCAGCTTGCTCTCCATATCGCACTGCCCTGGCTTACGTGTGAGACAGGAGAGAGGGAGCCGGCTCCATGGGCGTCAGCTTGCTCTCCATATCGTACTGCCCTGGCTCACCTGTGAGACAGGAGAGAGGGAGCCGGCTCCATGGGCGTCAGCTTGCTCTCCATATCACACTGCCCAGGCTTAAGTGTGAGACAGGAGAGAGGGAGCCGGCTCCATGGGCGTCAGCTTGTTCTCCATATCGCACTGCCCTGGCTTACGTGAGAGACAGGAGAGAGCGAGCCGGCTCCATGGGCGTCAGCTTGCTCACCATATCGCACAGCCCTGGCTTACATGTGAGACAGGAGAGAGGGAGCCGGCTCCATGGGCGTCAGCTTGCTCTCCGCATCAAACTGCCCTGGCTTACGTGTGAGACATGAGAGAGGAAGCCCCCTCCATGGGCGTCAGCTTGCTCTCCGCATCAAACTGCCCTGGATTACGTGTGAGACATGAGAGAGGAAGCCCCCTCCATGGGCGTCAGCTTGCTCTCCATATCGCACTGCCCTGGTTTACGTGTGAGGTTGGAGAGAGGGAGCCGGCTCCATGGGCGTCAGCTTGCTCTCCGTATCGCACTGCCCTGGCTTACGTGTGAGACAGGAGAGAGGGAGCCGGCTCCATGGGCGTCAGCTTGCACTCCACATCGCATTGTCCTGGCTTACGTGTGACACAGGAGAGAGGGAGCCGGCTCCATGGGCGTCAGCTTGCTCTCCATATTGCACTGCCCTGGCTTACGTGTGAGACAGGAGAGAGGGAGCCGGCTTCATGGGCGTCAGCTTGCTCTCCATATTGCACTGCCCTGGCTTACGTGTGAGACAGGAGAGAGGGAGCCGGCTCCATGGGCGTCAGCTTGCTCTCCGTATCGCACTGCCCTGGCTTACGTGTCAGACAGGAGAGAGGGAGCTGGCTCCATGGGCGTCAGCTTGCTCTCCACATCGCACTGCCCTGGCTTACGTGTGACACAGGAGAGAGGGAGCCGGCTTCATGGGCGTCTGCTTGCTCTCTGTATCGCACTGCCCTGGCTTACGTGTGAGACAGGAGAGAGGGAGCCGGGTCCATTAGCGTCAGCTTGCTCTCCGTATCGCACTGCCCTGGCTTACGTGTGAGACAGGAGAGAGGGAGCCGGCTCCATGAGCGTCAGCTTGCTCTCCGCATCGAACTGCCCTGGCTTACGTGTGAGACACGAGAGAGGGAGCCGGCTTCATGGGCGTCAGCTTGCTCTCCACATCGCACTGCCCTGGCTTACGTGATACACAGGAGAGAGGGAGCCGGCTTCATGGGCGTCTGCTTGCTCTCCACATCGCACTGCCCTGGCTTACGTGTGACACAGGAGAGAGGGAGCCGTCTTAATGGGCGTCAGCTTGCTCTCCGTATCGCACTGCCCTGGCTTACATGTGAGACAGGAGAGAGGGAGCCGGCTCCATGGGCGTCAGCTTGCTCTCCGTATAGCACAGCCCTGGCTTACATGTGAGACAGGATAGAGGGAGCCGGCTTCATGGGCGTCAGCTTGCTCTCCATATCGCACTGCCCTGGCTTACGTGTGAGACACGAGAGCGGGAGCAGGCTCCATGGGCTTCAGCTTGCTCTCCATATCGCACTGACCTGCCTTATATGTGAGACAGGAGAGAGGGAGCCGGCTCCATGGGCGTCAGCTTGCTCTGCGCATCGAACTGCCCTGGCTTACGTCTGAGACATGAGAGAGGGTGCCCCCTCCATGGGGGTCAGCTTGCTCTCCGTATCGCACTGCCCTGGCTTACGTGTGAGACAGGAGAGAGGGAGCCGGCTCCATGGCCGTCAGCTTGCTCTCCATATCGCACTGCCCTGGCTTACCTGTGAGACAGGAGAGAGGGAGCCGGCTCCATGGCCGTCAGCTTGCTCTCCATATCGCACTGCCCTGGCTTACCTGTGAGACAGGAGAGAGGGAGCCGGCTCCATGGGCGTCAGCTTGCTCTCCATATCGCACTGCCCTGGCTTACGTGTGAGACAGGAGAGAGGGAGCCGGCTCCATGGGCGTCAGCTTGCTCTCCATATCGTACTGCCCTGGCTTACCTGTGAGACAGGAGAGAGGGAGCCGGCTCCATGGGCGTCAGCTTGCTCTCCATATCTCACTGCCCAGGCTTACGTGTGAGACAGGAGAGAGGGAGCCGGCTCCATGGGCATCAGCTTGTTCTCCATATCGCACTGCCCTGGCTTACGTGAGAGACAGGAGAGAGCGAGCCGGCTCCATGGGCGTCAGCTTGCTCACCATATCGCACTGCCCCTGCTTACGTGTGAGACACGAGATGGAGCCGGCTCCATGGGCGTCAGCTTGCTCTCCATATCGCACAGCCCTGGCTTACATGTGAGACAGGAGAGAGGGAGCCGGCTCCATGGGCGTCAGCTTGCTCTCCGCATCATACTGCCCTGGCTTACGTGTGAGACAGGAGAGAGGGAGCCCCCTCCATGGGCGTCAGCTTGCTCTCCACATCAAACTGCCCTGGATTACGTGTGAGACATGAGAGAGGAAGCCCCCTCCATGGGCGTCAGCTTGCTCTCCATATCGCACTGCCCTGGTTTACGTGTGAGACAGGAGAGAGGGAGCCGGCTCCATGGGCGTCAGCTTGCTCTCCGTATCGCACTGCCCTGGCTTACGTGTGAGACAGGAGAGAGGGAGCCGGCTCCATGGGCGTCAGCTTGCTCTCCGTATCGCACTGCCCTGGCTTACGTGTGAGACAGGAGAGAGAGAGCCGGCTCCATGGGCGTCAGCTTGCTCTCCGTATTGCACTGCCCTGGCTTACGTGTGAGACAGGAGAGAGGGAGCCGGCTCCATGGGCGTCAGCTTCCTCTCCATATCGCACTGCCCTGGCTTACGTGTGAGACAGGAGAGAGGGAGCCGGCCGCATGGGCGTCAGCTTGCTCTCCGTATTGCACTGCCCTGGCTTACGTGTGAGACAGGAGAGAGGGAGCCGGCTCCATGGGCGTCAGCTTCCTCTCCATATCGCACTGCCCTGGCTTACGTGTGAGACAGGAGAGAGGGAGCCGGCCGCATGGGCGTCAGCTTGCTCTCCGTATCGCACTGCCCTGGCTTACGTGTGACACAGGAGAGAGGGAGACGGCTTCATGGGCGTCTGCTTGATCTCCATATTTCACTGCCCTGGCTTACGTGTGAGACAGGAGAGAGGGAGCCGGCTCCATGGGCGTCAGCTTGTTCTCAGTATCGCACTGCCCTGGCTTACGTGTGAGACAGGAGAGAGGGAGCCGGCTCCATGAGCGTCAGCTTGCTCTCCGCATCGAACTGCCCTGGCTTACGTGTGAGACAGGAGAGAGGGAGCCGGCTTCATGGGCGTCAGCTTGCTCTCCACATCGCACTGCCCTGGCTTACGTGATACACAGGAGAGAGGGAGCCGGCTTCATGGGCGTCTGCTTGCTCTCCACATCGCACTGCCCTGGCTTACGTGTGACACATGAGAGAGGGTGCCCCCTCCATGGGGGTCAGCTTGCTCTCCGTATCGCACTGCCCTGGCTTACGTGTGAGACAAGAGAGAGGGAGCCGGCTCCATGGGCGTCAGCTTGCTCTCCATATCGCACTGCCCTGGCTTACATGTGAGACAGGAGAGAGGGAGCCGGCTCCATGGGCGTCAGCTTGCTCTCCATATCGCACTGCCCTGGCTTACGTGTGAGACAGGAGAGAGGGAGCCGGCTCCATGGGCGTCAGCTTGCTCTCCATATCGTACTGCCCTGGCTTACCTGTGAGACAGGAGAGAGGGAGCCGGCTCCATGGGCGTCAGCTTGCTCTCCATATCTCACTGCCCAGGCTTACGTGTGAGACAGGAGAGAGGGAGCCGGCTCCATGGGCGTCAGCTTGTTCTCCATATCGCACTGCCCTGGCTTACGTGAGAGACAGGAGAGAGCGAGCCGGCACCATGGGCGTCAGCTTGCTCACCATATCGCACTGCCCCTGCTTACGTGTGAGACACGAGATGGAGCCGGCTCCATGGGCGTCAGATTGCTCTCCATATCGCACAGCCCTGGCTTACATGTGAGACAGGAGAGAGGGAGCCGGCTCCATGGGCGTCAGCTTGCTCTCCGCATCAAACTGCCCTGGCTTACGTGTGAGACAGGAGAGAGGGAGCCCCCTCCATGGGCGTCAGCTTGCTCTCCATATCGCACTGCCCTGGTTTACGTGTGAGACAGGAGAGAGGGAGCCGGCTTCATGGGCGTCAGCTTGCACTCCACATCGCAATGTCCTGGCTTACGTGTGACACAGGAGAGAGGGAGCCGGCTCCATGGGCGTCAGCTTGCTCTACATATTGCACTGCCCTGGCTTACGTGTGAGACAGGAGAGAGGGAGCCGGCTTCATGGGCGTCAGCTTGCTCTCCATATTGCACTGCCCTGGCTTACGTGTGTCACAGGAGAGAGGGAGCCGGCTCCATGGGCATCAGCTTGCTCTCCATATTGCACTGCCCTGGCTTACGTGTGAGACGGGAGAGCGGGAGCCGGCTCCATGGGCGTCAGCTTGCTCTCAATATCGCACTGACCTGGCTTACATGTGAGACAGGATAGAGGGAGCCGGTTTCATGGGCGTCAGCTTGCTCTCCGTATCGCACTGCCCTGGCTTACATGTGAGACAGGAGAGAGGGAGCCGGCTCCATGGGCGTCAGCTAGCTCTCCGTATAGCACAGCCCTGGCTTACATGTGAGACAGGATAGAGGGAGCCGGCTTCATGGGCGTCAGCTTGCTCTCCATATCGCACTGCCCTGGCTTACGTGTGAGACACGAGAGCGGGAGCAGGCTCCATGGGCGTCAGCTTGCTCTCCATATCGCACTGACGTGCCTTATATGTGAGACAGGAGAGAGGGAGCCGGCTCCATGGGCGTCAGCTTGCTCTGCGCATCGAACTGCCCTGGCTTACGTCTGAGACATGAGAGAGGGTGCCCCCTCCATGGGGGTCAGCTTGCTCTCCGTATCGCACTGCCCTGGCTTACGTGTGAGACAAGAGAGAGGGAGCCGGCTCCATGGGCATCAGCTTGCTCTCCATATAGCACTGCCCTGGCTTACGTGTGAGACAGGAGAGAGGGAGCCGGCTCCATGGGCGTCAGCTTGCTCTCCATATCGCACTGCCCTGCCTTATATGTGAGACAGGAGAGAGGGAGCCGGCTCCATGGGCGTCAGCTTGCTCTCCATATCGCACTGCCCTGGCTTACGTGTGAGACAGGAGAGAGGGAGCCGGCTCCATGGGCGTCAGCTTGCTCTCCATATCGTACTGCCCTGGCTCACCTGTGAGACAGGAGAGAGGGAGCCGGCTCCATGGGCGTCAGCTTGCTCTCCATATCACACTGCCCAGGCTTAAGTGTGAGACAGGAGAGAGGGAGCCGGCTCCATGGGCGTCAGCTTGTTCTCCATATCGCACTGCCCTGGCTTACGTGAGAGACAGGAGAGAGCGAGCCGGCTCCATGGGCGTCAGCTTGCTCACCATATCGCACAGCCCTGGCTTACATGTGAGACAGGAGAGAGGGAGCCGGCTCCATGGGCGTCAGCTTGCTCTCCGCATCAAACTGCCCTGGCTTACGTGTGAGACATGAGAGAGGAAGCCCCCTCCATGGGCGTCAGCTTGCTCTCCGCATCAAACTGCCCTGGATTACGTGTGAGACATGAGAGAGGAAGCACCCTCCATGGGCGTCAGCTTGCTCTCCATATCGCACTGCCCTGGTTTACGTGTGAGGTTGGAGAGAGGGAGCCGGCTCCATGGGCGTCAGCTTGCTCTCCGTATCGCACTGCCCTGGCTTACGTGTGAGACAGGAGAGAGGGAGCCGGCTCCATGGGCGTCAGCTTGCACTCCACATCGCAATGTCCTGGCTTACGTGTGACACAGGAGAGAGGGAGCCGGCTCCATGGGCGTCAGCTTGCTCTCCATATTGCACTGCCCTGGCTTACGTGTGAGACAGGAGAGAGGGAGCCGGCTTCATGGGCGTCAGCTTGCTCTCCATATTGCACTGCCCTGGCTTACGTGTGAGACAGGAGAGAGGGAGCCGGCTCCATGGGCGTCAGCTTGCTCTCCGTATCGCACTGCCCTGGCTTACGTGTCAGACAGGAGAGAGGGAGCTGGCTCCATGGGCGTCAGCTTGCTCTCCACATCGCACTGCCCTGGCTTACGTGTGACACAGGAGAGAGGGAGCCGGCTTCATGGGCGTCTGCTTGCTCTCTGTATCGCACTGCCCTGGCTTACGTGTGAGACAGGAGAGAGGGAGCCGGGTCCATTAGCGTCAGCTTGCTCTCCGTATCGCACTGCCCTGGCTTACGTGTGAGACAGGAGAGAGGGAGCCGGCTCCATGAGCGTCAGCTTGCTCTCCGCATCGAACTGCCCTGGCTTACGTGTGAGACAGGAGAGAGGGAGCCGGCTTCATGGGCGTCAGCTTGCTCTCCACATCGCACTGCCCTGGCTTACGTGATACACAGGAGAGAGGGAGCCGGCTTCATGGGCGTCTGCTTGCTCTCCGTATAGCACAGCCCTGGCTTACATGTGAGACAGGATAGAGGGAGCCGGCTTCATGGGCGTCAGCTTGCTCTCCATATCGCACTGCCCTGGCTTACGTGTGAGACACGAGAGCGGGAGCAGGCTCCATGGGCGTCAGCTTGCTCTCCATATCGCACTGCCCTGGCTTACGTGTGAGACAGGAGAGAGGGAGCCGGCTCCATGGGCGTCAGCTTGCTCTCCATATCGTACTGCCCTGGCTCACCTGTGAGACAGGAGAGAGGGAGCCGGCTCCATGGGCGTCAGCTTGCTCTCCATATCACACTGCCCAGGCTTAAGTGTGAGACAGGAGAGAGGGAGCCGGCTCCATGGGCGTCAGCTTGTTCTCCATATCGCACTGCCCTGGCTTACGTGAGAGACAGGAGAGAGCGAGCCGGCTCCATGGGCGTCAGCTTGCTCACCATATCGCACAGCCCTGGCTTACATGTGAGACAGGAGAGAGGGAGCCGGCTCCATGGGCGTCAGCTTGCTCTCCGCATCAAACTGCCCTGGCTTACGTGTGAGACATGAGAGAGGAAGCCCCCTCCATGGGCGTCAGCTTGCTCTCCGCATCAAACTGCCCTGGATTACGTGTGAGACATGAGAGAGGAAGCCCCCTCCATGGGCGTCAGCTTGCTCTCCATATCGCACTGCCCTGGTTTACGTGTGAGGTTGGAGAGAGGGAGCCGGCTCCATGGGCGTCAGCTTGCTCTCCGTATCGCACTGCCCTGGCTTACGTGTGAGACAGGAGAGAGGGAGCCGGCTCCATGGGCGTCAGCTTGCACTCCACATCGCATTGTCCTGGCTTACGTGTGACACAGGAGAGAGGGAGCCGGCTCCATGGGCGTCAGCTTGCTCTCCATATTGCACTGCCCTGGCTTACGTGTGAGACAGGAGAGAGGGAGCCGGCTTCATGGTCGTCAGCTTGCTCTCCATATTGCACTGCCCTGGCTTACGTGTGAGACAGGAGAGAGGGAGCCGGCTCCATGGGCGTCAGCTTGCTCTCCGTATCGCACTGCCCTGGCTTACGTGTCAGACAGGAGAGAGGGAGCTGGCTCCATGGGCGTCAGCTTGCTCTCCACATCGCACTGCCCTGGCTTACGTGTGACACAGGAGAGAGGGAGCCGGCTTCATGGGCGTCTGCTTGCTCTCTGTATCGCACTGCCCTGGCTTACGTGTGAGACAGGAGAGAGGGAGCCGGGTCCATTAGCGTCAGCTTGCTCTCCGTATCGCACTGCCCTGGCTTACGTGTGAGACAGGAGAGAGGGAGCCGGCTCCATGAGCGTCAGCTTGCTCTCCGCATCGAACTGCCCTGGCTTACGTGTGAGACACGAGAGAGGGAGCCGGCTTCATGGGCGTCAGCTTGCTCTCCACATCGCACTGCCCTGGCTTACGTGATACACAGGAGAGAGGGAGCCGGCTTCATGGGCGTCTGCTTGCTCTCCACATCGCACTGCCCTGGCTTACGTGTGACACAGGAGAGAGGGAGCCGTCTTAATGGGCGTCAGCTTGCTCTCCGTATCGCACTGCCCTGGCTTACATGTGAGACAGGAGAGAGGGAGCCGGCTCCATGGGCGTCAGCTTGCTCTCCGTATAGCACAGCCCTGGCTTACATGTGAGACAGGATAGAGGGAGCCGGCTTCATGGGCGTCAGCTTGCTCTCCATATCGCACTGCCCTGGCTTACGTGTGAGACACGAGAGCGGGAGCAGGCTCCATGGGCTTCAGCTTGCTCTCCATATCGCACTGACCTGCCTTATATGTGAGACAGGAGAGAGGGAGCCGGCTCCATGGGCGTCAGCTTGCTCTGCGCATCGAACTGCCCTGGCTTACGTCTGAGACATGAGAGAGGGTGCCCCCTCCATGGGGGTCAGCTTGCTCTCCGTATCGCACTGCCCTGGCTTACGTGTGAGACAGGAGAGAGGGAGCCGGCTCCATGGCCGTCAGCTTGCTCTCCATATCGCACTGCCCTGGCTTACCTGTGAGACAGGAGAGAGGGAGCCGGCTCCATGGCCGTCAGCTTGCTCTCCATATCGCACTGCCCTGGCTTACCTGTGAGACAGGAGAGAGGGAGCCGGCTCCATGGGCGTCAGCTTGCTCTCCATATCGCACTGCCCTGGCTTACGTGTGAGACAGGAGAGAGGGAGCCGGCTCCATGGGCGTCAGCTTGCTCTCCATATCGTACTGCCCTGGCTTACCTGTGAGACAGGAGAGAGGGAGCCGGCTCCATGGGCGTCAGCTTGCTCTCCATATCTCACTGCCCAGGCTTACGTGTGAGACAGGAGAGAGGGAGCCGGCTCCATGGGCATCAGCTTGTTCTCCATATCGCACTGCCCTGGCTTACGTGAGAGACAGGAGAGAGCGAGCCGGCTCCATGGGCGTCAGCTTGCTCACCATATCGCACTGCCCCTGCTTACGTGTGAGACACGAGATGGAGCCGGCTCCATGGGCGTCAGCTTGCTCTCCATATCGCACAGCCCTGGCTTACATGTGAGACAGGAGAGAGGGAGCCGGCTCCATGGGCGTCAGCTTGCTCTCCGCATCATACTGCCCTGGCTTACGTGTGAGACAGGAGAGAGGGAGCCCCCTCCATGGGCGTCAGCTTGCTCTCCACATCAAACTGCCCTGGATTACGTGTGAGACATGAGAGAGGAAGCCCCCTCCATGGGCGTCAGCTTGCTCTCCATATCGCACTGCCCTGGTTTACGTGTGAGACAGGAGAGAGGGAGCCGGCTCCATGGGCGTCAGCTTGCTCTCCGTATCGCACTGCCCTGGCTTACGTGTGAGACTGGAGAGAGGGAGCCGGCTCCATGGGCGTCAGCTTGCTCTCCGTATCGCACTGCCCTGGCTTACATGTGACACAGGAGAGAGGGAGACGGCTTCATGGGCGTCTGCTTGATCTCCATATTTCACTGCCCTGGCTTACGTGTGAGACAGGAGAGAGGGAGCCGGCTCCATGGGCGTCAGCTTGTTCTCAGTATCGCACTGCCCTGGCTTACGTGTGAGACAGGAGAGAGGGAGCCGGCTCCATGAGCGTCAGCTTGCTCTCCGCATCGAACTGCCCTGGCTTACGTGTGAGACAGGAGAGAGGGAGCCGGCTTCATGGGCGTCAGCTTGCTCTCCACATCGCACTGCCCTGGCTTACGTGATACACAGGAGAGAGGGAGCCGGCTTCATGGGCGTCTGCTTGCTCTCCACATCGCACTGCCCTGGCTTACGTGTGACACATGAGAGAGGGTGCCCCCTCCATGGGGGTCAGCTTGCTCTCCGTATCGCACTGCCCTGGCTTACGTGTGAGACAAGAGAGAGGGAGCCGGCTCCATGGGCGTCAGCTTGCTCTCCATATCGCACTGCCCTGGCTTACATGTGAGACAGGAGAGAGGGAGCCGGCTCCATGGGCGTCAGCTTGCTCTCCATATCGCACTGCCCTGGCTTACGTGTGAGACAGGAGAGAGGGAGCCGGCTCCATGGGCGTCAGCTTGCTCTCCATATCGTACTGCCCTGGCTTACCTGTGAGACAGGAGAGAGGGAGCCGGCTCCATGGGCGTCAGCTTGCTCTCCATATCTCACTGCCCAGGCTTACGTGTGAGACAGGAGAGAGGGAGCCGGCTCCATGGGCGTCAGCTTGTTCTCCATATCGCACTGCCCTGGCTTACGTGAGAGACAGGAGAGAGCGAGCCGGCACCATGGGCGTCAGCTTGCTCACCATATCGCACTGCCCCTGCTTACGTGTGAGACACGAGATGGAGCCGGCTCCATGGGCGTCAGATTGCTCTCCATATCGCACAGCCCTGGCTTACATGTGAGACAGGAGAGAGGGAGCCGGCTCCATGGGCGTCAGCTTGCTCTCCGCATCAAACTGCCCTGGCTTACGTGTGAGACAGGAGAGAGGGAGCCCCCTCCATGGGCGTCAGCTTGCTCTCCATATCGCACTGCCCTGGTTTACGTGTGAGACAGGAGAGAGGGAGCCGGCTTCATGGGCGTCAGCTTGCACTCCACATCGCAATGTCCTGGCTTACGTGTGACACAGGAGAGAGGGAGCCGGCTCCATGGGCGTCAGCTTGCTCTACATATTGCACTGCCCTGGCTTACGTGTGAGACAGGAGAGAGGGAGCCGGCTTCATGGGCGTCAGCTTGCTCTCCATATTGCACTGCCCTGGCTTACGTGTGTCACAGGAGAGAGGGAGCCGGCTCCATGGGCATCAGCTTGCTCTCCATATTGCACTGCCCTGGCTTACGTGTGAGACGGGAGAGCGGGAGCCGGCTCCATGGGCGTCAGCTTGCTCTCAATATCGCACTGACCTGGCTTACATGTGAGACAGGATAGAGGGAGCCGGTTTCATGGGCGTCAGCTTGCTCTCCGTATCGCACTGCCCTGGCTTACATGTTAGACAGGAGAGAGGGAGCCGGCTCCATGGGCGTCAGCTAGCTCTCCGTATAGCACAGCCCTGGCTTAAGTGTGAGACAGGAGAGAGGGAGCCGGCTCCATGGGCGTCAGCTTGTTCTCCATATCGCACTGCCCTGGCTTACGTGAGAGACAGGAGAGAGCGAGCCGGCTCCATGGGCGTCAGCTTGCTCACCATATCGCACAGCCCTGGCTTACATGTGAGACAGGAGAGAGGGAGCCGGCTCCATGGGCGTCAGCTTGCTCTCCGCATCAAACTGCCCTGGCTTACGTGTGAGACATGAGAGAGGAAGCCCCCTCCATGGGCGTCAGCTTGCTCTCCGCATCAAACTGCCCTGGATTACGTGTGAGAAATGAGAGAGGAAGCCCCCTCCATGGGCGTCAGCTTGCTCTCCATATCGCACTGCCCTGGTTTACGTGTGAGGTTGGAGAGAGGGAGCCGGCTCCATGGGCGTCAGCTTGCTCTCCGTATCGCACTGCCCTGGCTTACGTGTGAGACAGGAGAGAGGGAGCCGGCTCCATGGGCGTCAGCTTGCACTCCACATCGCAATGTCCTGGCTTACGTGTGACACAGGAGAGAGGGAGCCGGCTCCATGGGCGTCAGCTTGCTCTCCATATTGCACTGCCCTGGCTTACGTGTGAGACAGGAGAGAGGGAGCCGGCTTCATGGGCGTCAGCTTGCTCTCCATATTGCACTGCCCTGGCTTACGTGTGAGACAGGAGAGAGGGAGCCGGCTCCATGGGCGTCAGCTTGCTCTCCGTATCGCACTGCCCTGGCTTACGTGTCAGACAGGAGAGAGGGAGCTGGCTCCATGGGCGTCAGCTTGCTCTCCACATCGCACTGCCCTGGCTTACGTGTGACACAGGAGAGAGGGAGCCGGCTTCATGGGCGTCTGCTTGCTCTCTGTATCGCACTGCCCTGGCTTACGTGTGAGACAGGAGAGAGGGAGCCGGGTCCATTAGCGTCAGCTTGCTCTCCGTATCGCACTGCCCTGGCTTACGTGTGAGACAGGAGAGAGGGAGCCGGCTCCATGAGCGTCAGCTTGCTCTCCGCATCGAACTGCCCTGGCTTACGTGTGAGACAGGAGAGAGGGAGCCGGCTTCATGGGCGTCAGCTTGCTCTCCACATCGCACTGCCCTGGCTTACGTGATACACAGGAGAGAGGGAGCCGGCTTCATGGGCGTCTGCTTGCTCTCCGTATAGCACAGCCCTGGCTTACATGTGAGACAGAATAGAGGGAGCCGGCTTCATGGGCGTCAGCTTGCTCTCCGTATCGCACTGCCCTGGCTTACATGTGACACAGGAGAGAGGGAGACGGCTTCATGGGCGTCTGCTTGATCTCCATATTTCACTGCCCTGGCTTACGTGTGAGACAGGAGAGAGGGAGCCGGCTCCATGGGCGTCAGCTTGTTCTCAGTATCGCACTGCCCTGGCTTACGTGTGAGACAGGAGAGAGGGAGCCGGCTCCATGAGCGTCAGCTTGCTCTCCGCATCGAACTGCCCTGGCTTACGTGTGAGACAGGAGAGAGGGAGCCGGCTTCATGGGCGTCAGCTTGCTCTCCACATCGCACTGCCCTGGCTTACGTGATACACAGGAGAGAGGGAGCCGGCTTCATGGGCGTCTGCTTGCTCTCCACATCGCACTGCCCTGGCTTACGTGTGACACATGAGAGAGGGTGCCCCCTCCATGGGGGTCAGCTTGCTCTCCGTATCGCACTGCCCTGGCTTACGTGTGAGACAAGAGAGAGGGAGCCGGCTCCATGGGCGTCAGCTTGCTCTCCATATCGCACTGCCCTGGCTTACATGTGAGACAGGAGAGAGGGAGCCGGCTCCATGGGCGTCAGCTTGCTCTCCATATCGCACTGCCCTGGCTTACGTGTGAGACAGGAGAGAGGGAGCCGGCTCCATGGGCGTCAGCTTGCTCTCCATATCGTACTGCCCTGGCTTACCTGTGAGACAGGAGAGAGGGAGCCGGCTCCATGGGCGTCAGCTTGCTCTCCATATCTCACTGCCCAGGCTTACGTGTGAGACAGGAGAGAGGGAGCCGGCTCCATGGGCGTCAGCTTGTTCTCCATATCGCACTGCCCTGGCTTACGTGAGAGACAGGAGAGAGCGAGCCGGCACCATGGGCGTCAGCTTGCTCACCATATCGCACTGCCCCTGCTTACGTGTGAGACACGAGATGGAGCCGGCTCCATGGGCGTCAGATTGCTCTCCATATCGCACAGCCCTGGCTTACATGTGAGACAGGAGAGAGGGAGCCGGCTCCATGGGCGTCAGCTTGCTCTCCGCATCAAACTGCCCTGGCTTACGTGTGAGACAGGAGAGAGGGAGCCCCCTCCATGGGCGTCAGCTTGCTCTCCATATCGCACTGCCCTGGTTTACGTGTGAGACAGGAGAGAGGGAGCCGGCTTCATGGGCGTCAGCTTGCACTCCACATCGCAATGTCCTGGCTTACGTGTGACACAGGAGAGAGGGAGCCGGCTCCATGGGCGTCAGCTTGCTCTACATATTGCACTGCCCTGGCTTACGTGTGAGACAGGAGAGAGGGAGCCGGCTTCATGGGCGTCAGCTTGCTCTCCATATTGCACTGCCCTGGCTTACGTGTGTCACAGGAGAGAGGGAGCCGGCTCCATGGGCATCAGCTTGCTCTCCATATTGCACTGCCCTGGCTTACGTGTGAGACGGGAGAGCGGGAGCCGGCTCCATGGGCGTCAGCTTGCTCTCAATATCGCACTGACCTGGCTTACATGTGAGACAGGATAGAGGGAGCCGGTTTCATGGGCGTCAGCTTGCTCTCCGTATCGCACTGCCCTGGCTTACATGTTAGACAGGAGAGAGGGAGCCGGCTCCATGGGCGTCAGCTAGCTCTCCGTATAGCACAGCCCTGGCTTAAGTGTGAGACAGGAGAGAGGGAGCCGGCTCCATGGGCGTCAGCTTGTTCTCCATATCGCACTGCCCTGGCTTACGTGAGAGACAGGAGAGAGCGAGCCGGCTCCATGGGCGTCAGCTTGCTCACCATATCGCACAGCCCTGGCTTACATGTGAGACAGGAGAGAGGGAGCCGGCTCCATGGGCGTCAGCTTGCTCTCCGCATCAAACTGCCCTGGCTTACGTGTGAGACATGAGAGAGGAAGCCCCCTCCATGGGCGTCAGCTTGCTCTCCGCATCAAACTGCCCTGGATTACGTGTGAGACATGAGAGAGGAAGCCCCCTCCATGGGCGTCAGCTTGCTCTCCATATCGCACTGCCCTGGTTTACGTGTGAGGTTGGAGAGAGGGAGCCGGCTCCATGGGCGTCAGCTTGCTCTCCGTATCGCACTGCCCTGGCTTACGTGTGAGACAGGAGAGAGGGAGCCGGCTCCATGGGCGTCAGCTTGCACTCCACATCGCAATGTCCTGGCTTACGTGTGACACAGGAGAGAGGGAGCCGGCTCCATGGGCGTCAGCTTGCTCTCCATATTGCACTGCCCTGGCTTACGTGTGAGACAGGAGAGAGGGAGCCGGCTTCATGGGCGTCAGCTTGCTCTCCATATTGCACTGCCCTGGCTTACGTGTGAGACAGGAGAGAGGGAGCCGGCTCCATGGGCGTCAGCTTGCTCTCCGTATCGCACTGCCCTGGCTTACGTGTCAGACAGGAGAGAGGGAGCTGGCTCCATGGGCGTCAGCTTGCTCTCCACATCGCACTGCCCTGGCTTACGTGTGACACAGGAGAGAGGGAGCCGGCTTCATGGGCGTCTGCTTGCTCTCTGTATCGCACTGCCCTGGCTTACGTGTGAGACAGGAGAGAGGGAGCCGGGTCCATTAGCGTCAGCTTGCTCTCCGTATCGCACTGCCCTGGCTTACGTGTGAGACAGGAGAGAGGGAGCCGGCTCCATGAGCGTCAGCTTGCTCTCCGCATCGAACTGCCCTGGCTTACGTGTGAGACAGGAGAGAGGGAGCCGGCTTCATGGGCGTCAGCTTGCTCTCCACATCGCACTGCCCTGGCTTACGTGATACACAGGAGAGAGGGAGCCGGCTTCATGGGCGTCTGCTTGCTCTCCGTATAGCACAGCCCTGGCTTACATGTGAGACAGAATAGAGGGAGCCGGCTTCATGGGCGTCAGCTTGCTCTCCATATCGCACTGCCCTGGCTTACGTGTGAGACACGAGAGCGGGAGCAGGCTCCATGGGCGTCAGCTTGCTCTCCATATCGCACTGACGTGCCTTATATGTGAGACAGGAGAGAGGGAGCCGGCTCCATGGGCGTCAGCTTGCTCTGCGCATCGAACTGCCCTGGCTTACGTCTGAGACAGGAGAGAGGGTGCCCCCTCCATGGGGGTCAGCTTGCTCTCCGTATCGCACTGCCCTGGCTTACGTGTGAGACAAGAGAGAGGGAGCCGGCTCCATGGGCATCAGCTTGCTCTCCATATAGCACTGCCCTGGCTTACGTGTGAGACAGGAGAGAGGGAGCCGGCTCCATGGGCGTCAGCTTGCTCTCCATATCGCACTGCCCTGCCTTATATGTGAGTCAGGAGAGAGGGAGCCGGCTCCATGGGCGTCAGCTTGCTCTCCATATCGCACTGCCTTGGCTTACGTGTGAGACAGGAGAGAGGGAGCCGGCTCCATGGGCGTCAGCTTGCTCTCCATATCGTACTGCCCTGGCTCACCTGTGAGACAGGAGAGAGGGAGCCGGCTCCATGGGCGTCAGCTTGCTCTCCATATCACACTGCCCAGGCTTAAGTGTGAGACAGGAGAGAGGGAGCCGGCTCCATGGGCGTCAGCTTGTTCTCCATATCGCACTGCCCTGGCTTACGTGAGAGACAGGAGAGAGCGAGCCGGCTCCATGGGCGTCAGCTTGCTCACCATATCGCACAGCCCTGGCTTACATGTGAGACAGGAGAGAGGGAGCCGGCTCCATGGGCGTCAGCTTGCTCTCCGCATCAAACTGCCCTGGCTTACGTGTGAGACATGAGAGAGGAAGCCCCCTCCATGGGCGTCAGCTTGCTCTCCGCATCAAACTGCCCTGGATTACGTGTGAGACATGAGAGAGGAAGCCCCCTCCATGGGCGTCAGCTTGCTCTCCATATCGCACTGCCCTGGTTTACGTGTGAGGTTGGAGAGAGGGAGCCGGCTCCATGGGCGTCAGCTTGCTCTCCGTATCGCACTGCCCTGGCTTACGTGTGAGACAGGAGAGAGGGAGCCGGCTCCATGGGCGTCAGCTTGCACTCCACATCGCAATGTCCTGGCTTACGTGTGACACAGGAGAGAGGGAGCCGGCTCCATGGGCGTCAGCTTGCTCTCCATATTGCACTGCCCTGGCTTACGTGTGAGACAGGAGAGAGGGAGCCGGCTTCATGGGCGTCAGCTTGCTCTCCATATTGCACTGCCCTGGCTTACGTGTGAGACAGGAGAGAGGGAGCCGGCTCCATGGGCGTCAGCTTGCTCTCCGTATCGCACTGCCCTGGCTTACGTGTCAGACAGGAGAGAGGGAGCTGGCTCCATGGGCGTCAGCTTGCTCTCCACATCGCACTGCCCTGGCTTACGTGTGACACAGGAGAGAGGGAGCCGGCTTCATGGGCGTCTGCTTGCTCTCTGTATCGCACTGCCCTGGCTTACGTGTGAGACAGGAGAGAGGGAGCCGGGTCCATTAGCGTCAGCTTGCTCTCCGTATCGCACTGCCCTGGCTTACGTGTGAGACAGGAGAGAGGGAGCCGGCTCCATGAGCGTCAGCTTGCTCTCCGCATCGAACTGCCCTGGCTTACGTGTGAGACAGGAGAGAGGGAGCCGGCTTCATGGGCGTCAGCTTGCTCTCCACATCGCACTGCCCTGGCTTACGTGATACACAGGAGAGAGGGAGCCGGCTTCATGGGCGTCTGCTTGCTCTCCACATTGCACTGCCCTGGCTTACGTGTGACACAGGAGAGAGGGAGCCGTCTTAATGGGCGTCAGCTTGCTCTCCGTATCGCACTGCCCTGGCTTACATGTGAGACAGGAGAGAGGGAGCCGGCTCCATGGGCGTCAGCTTGCTCTCCGTATAGCACAGCCCTGGCTTACATGTGAGACAGGATAGAGGGAGCCGGCTTCATGGGCGTCAGCTTGCTCTCCATATCGCACTGCCCTGGCTTACGTGTGAGACACGAGAGCGGGAGCAGGCTCCATGGGCTTCAGCTTGCTCTCCATATCGCACTGACCTGCCTTATATGTGAGACAGGAGAGAGGGAGCCGGCTCCATGGGCGTCTGCTTGCTCTCCACATTGCACTGCCCTGGCTTACGTGTGACACAGGAGAGAGGGAGCCGTCTTAATGGGCGTCAGCTTGCTCTGCGCATCGAACTGCCCTGGCTTACGTCTGAGACATGAGAGAGGGTGCCCCCTCCATGGGGGTCAGCTTGCTCTCCGTATCGCACTGCCCTGGCTTACCTGTGAGACAAGAGAGAGGGAGCCGGCTCCATGGGCATCAGCTTGCTCTCCATATCGCACTGCCCTGGCTTACGTGTGAGACAGGAGAGAGGGAGCCGGCTCCATGGCCGTCAGCTTGCTCTCCATATCGCACTGCCCTGGCTTACCTGTGAGACAGGAGAGAGGGAGCCGGCTCCATGGGCGTCAGCTTGCTCTCCATATCGCACTGCCCTGGCTTACGTGTGAGACAGGAGAGAGGGAGCCGGCTCCATGGGCGTCAGCTTGCTCTCCATATCGTACTGCCCTGGCTTACCTGTGAGACAGGAGAGAGGGAGCCGGCTCCATGGGCGTCAGCTTGCTCTCCATATCTCACTGCCCAGGCTTACGTGTGAGACAGGAGAGAGGGAGCCGGCTCCATGGGCATCAGCTTGTTCTCCATATCGCACTGCCCTGGCTTACGTGAGAGACAGGAGAGAGCGAGCCGGCTCCATGGGCGTCAGCTTGCTCACCATATCGCACTGCCCCTGCTTACGTGTGAGACACGAGATGGAGCCGGCTCCATGGGCGTCAGCTTGCTCTCCATATCGCACAGCCCTGGCTTACATGTGAGACAGGAGAGAGGGAGCCGGCTCCATGGGCGTCAGCTTGCTCTCCGCATCATACTGCCCTGGCTTACGTGTGAGACAGGAGAGAGGGAGCCCCCTCCATGGGCGTCAGCTTGCTCTCCACATCAAACTGCCCTGGATTACGTGTGAGACATGAGAGAGGAAGCCCCCTCCATGGGCGTCAGCTTGCTCTCCATATCGCACTGCCCTGGTTTACGTGTGAGACAGGAGAGAGGGAGCCGGCTCCATGGGCGTCAGCTTGCTCTCCGTATCGCACTGCCCTGGCTTACGTGTGAGACAGGAGAGAGGGAGCCGGCTCCATGGGCGTCAGCTTGCTCTCCGTATCGCACTGCCCTGGCTTACGTGTGACACAGGAGAGAGGGAGCCGGCTTCATGGGCGTCTGCTTGATCTCCATATTTCACTGCCCTGGCTTACGTGTGAGACAGGAGAGAGGGAGCCGGCTCCATGGGCGTCAGCTTGTTCTCCGTATCGCACTGCCCTGGCTTACGTGTGAGACAGGAGAGAGGGAGCCGGCTCCATGAGCGTCAGCTTGCTCTCCGCATCGAACTGCCCTGGCTTACGTGTGAGACAGGAGAGAGGGAGCCGGCTTCATGGGCGTCAGCTTGCTCTCCACATCGCACTGCCCTGGCTTACGTGATACACAGGAGAGAGGGAGCCGGCTTCATGGGCGTCTGCTTGCTCTCCACATCGCACTGCCCTGGCTTACGTGTGACACAGGAGAGAGGGAGCCGTCTTCATGGGCGTCAGCTTGCTCTCCGTATCGCACTGCCCTGGCTTACATGTGAGACAGGAGAGAGGGAGCCGGCTCCATGGGCGTCAGCTTGCTCTCCGTATAGCACAGCCCTGGCTTACATGTGAGACAGGATAGAGGGAGCCGGCTTCATGGGCGTCAGCTTGCTCTCCGTATCGCACTGCCCTGGCTTACATGTGAGACAGGAGAGAGGGAGCCGGCTCCATGGGCGTCAGCTTGCTCTCCGTATAGCACAGCCCTGGCTTACATGTGAGACAGGATAGAGGGAGCCGGGTCCATGAGCGTCAGCTTGCTCTCCGTATCGCACTGCCCTGGCTTACGTGTGAGACACGAGAGAGGGAGCCGGCTCCATGAGCGTCAGCTTGCTCTCCATATCGCACTGCTCTGGCTTACGTGTGAGACAGGAGAGAGCGAGCCCCCTCCATGGGCGTCAGCTTACTCTCCACATCGATCTGTCCTGGCTTACGTGTGAGAGACGAGAGAGGGAGCCGGCTCCATGGGCGTCAGCTTGTTCTCCATATCGCACTGTCCTGGCTTACGTGTGAGACAGGAGAGAGGGAGCCGGCTCCATGGGCGTCAGCTTGCTCTCCGTATCGCACTGCCCTGGCTTACGTGTCAGACAGGAGAGAGGGAGCTGGCTCCATGGGCGTCAGCTTGCTCTCCACATCGCACTGCCCTGGCTTACGTGTGACACAGGAGAGAGGGAGCCGGGTCCATGAGCGTCAGCTTGCTCTCCGTAACGCACTGCCCTGGCTTACGTGTGAGACATGAGAGAGGAAGCCCCCTCCATGGGCGTCAGCTTGCTCTCCATATCGCACTGCCCTGGTTTACGTGTGAGACAGGAGAGAGGGAGCCGGCTCCATGGGCGTCAGCTTGCTCTCCGTATCGCACTGCCCTGGATTACGTGTGAGACAGGAGAGAGGGAGCCGGCTTCATGGGCGTCAGCTTGCTCTCCATATCGCACTGCCCTGGCTTACGTGTGAGACAGGAGAGAGAGAGCCGGCTCCATGGGCGTCAGCTTGCTCTCCATATCGCACTGCCCTGACTTACGTGTGAGACAGGAGAGAGGGAGCCGGCTCCATGGGCGACAGCTTGCTCTCCATATCGCACTGCCCTGACTTACGTGTGAGACAGGAGAGAGGGAGCCGGCTCCATGGCCGTCAGCTTGCTCTCCGTATCGCACTGCCCTGGCTTACGTGTGAGACAGGAGAGAGGGAGCCGGCTTCATGGGCATCAGCTTGCACTCAATATCGCACTGACCTGCCTTACATGTGAGACAGGAGATTGGGAGCCGGCTCCATGGGCGTCAGCTTGCTCTCCATATCGCACTGCCCTGGCTTACGTCTGAGACAGGAGAGAGAGAGCCGGCTCCATGGGCGTCAGCTTGCTCTCCATATCGCACTGCCCTGGCTTACCTGGGAGACAGGAGAGAGGAAGCCGGCTCCATGGGCGTCAGCTTGCTCTCAATATCGCACTGACCTGCCTTACATGTGAGACAGGAGATTGGGAGCCGGCTCCATGGGCGTCAGCTTGCTCTCCATATCGCACTGCCCTGGCTTACGTCTGAGACAGGAGAGAGAGAGCCGGCTCCATGGGCGTCAGCTTGCTCTCCATATCGCACTGCCCTGGCTTACCTGGGAGACAGGAGAGAGCAAGCCGGCTCCATGGGCGTCAGCTTGCTCTCCGTATAGCACAGCCCTGGCTTACATGTGAGAGAGGATAGAGGGAGCCGGCTTCATGGGCGTCAGCTTGCTCTCCATATCGCACTGCCCTGGCTTACCTGTGAGACAGGAGAGTGGGAGCCGGCTCCATGGGCGTCAGCTTGTTCTCCATATCGCACTGCCCTGGCTTAAGTGTGAGACAGGAGAGAGGGAGCCGGCTCCATGGGCGTCAGCTTGTTCTCCATATCGCACTGCCCTGGCTTACGTGTGAGACACGAGAGAGGGAGCCGGCTCCATGAGCGTCAGCTTGCTCTCCATATCGCACTGCCCTGGCTTACGTGTGAGACAGGAGAGAGGGAGCCGGCTCCATGGCCGTCAGCTTGCTCTCCATATCGCACTGCCCTGGCTTACCTGTGAGACAGGAGAGAGGGAGCCGGCTCCATGGGCGTCAGCTTGCTCTCCATATCGCACTGCCCTGGCTTACGTGTGAGACAGGAGAGAGGGAGCCGGCTCCATGGGCGTCAGCTTGCTCTCCATATCGTACTGCCCTGGCTTACGTGTGAGACAGGAGAGAGGGAGCCGGCTCCATGGCCGTCAGCTTGCTCTCCATATCGCACTGCCCTGGCTTACCTGTGAGACAGGAGAGAGGGAGCCGGCTCCATGGGCGTCAGCTTGCTCTCCATATCGCACTGCCCTGGCTTACGTGTGAGACAGGAGAGAGGGAGCCGGCTCCATGGGCGTCAGCTTGCTCTCCATATCGTACTGCCCTGGCTTACCTGTGAGACAGGAGAGAGGGAGCCGGCTCCATGGGCGTCAGCTTGCTCTCCATATCTCACTGCCCAGGCTTACGTGTGAGACAGGAGAGAGGGAGCCGGCTCCATGGGCGTCAGCTTGTTCTCCATATCGCACTGCCCTGGCTTACGTGAGAGACAGGAGAGAGCGAGCCGGCTCCATGGGCGTCAGCTTGCTCACCATATCGCACTGCCCCTGCTTACGTGTGAGACACGAGATGGAGCCGGCTCCATGGGCGTCAGCTTGCTCTCCATATCGCACAGCCCTGGCTTACATGTGAGACAGGAGAGAGGGAGCCGGCTCCATGGGCGTCAGCTTGCTCTCCGCATCAAACTGCCCTGGCTTACGTGTGAGACAGGAGAGAGGGAGCCCCCTCCATGGGCGTCAGCTTGCTCTCCACATCAAACTGCCCTGGATTACGTGTGAGACATGAGAGAGGAAGCCCCCTCCATGGGCGTCAGCTTGCTCTCCATATCGCACTGCCCTGGTTTACGTGTGAGACAGGAGAGAGGGAGCCGGCTCCATGGGCGTCAGCTTGCTCTCCGTATCGCACTGCCCTGGCTTACGTGTGAGACAGGAGAGAGGGAGCCGTCTTCATGGGCGTCAGCTTGCTCTCCATATTGCACTGCCCTGGCTTACGTGTGAGACAGGAGAGAGAGAGCCGGCTCCATGGGCGTCAGCTTGCTCTCCATATCGCACTGCCCTGACTTACGTGTGAGACAGGAGAGAGGGAGCCGGCTCCATGGGCGACAGCTTGCTCTCCATATCGCACTGCCCTGACTTACGTGTGAGACAGGAGAGAGGGAGCCGGCTCCATGGACGTCAGCTTGCTCTCCGTATCGCACTGCCCTGGCTTACGTGTGAGACAGGAGAGAGGGAGCCGGCTTCATGGGCGTCAGCTTGCACTCCACATCGCAATGTCCTGGCTTATGTGTGAGACGGGAGAGCGGGAGCCGGCTCCATGGGCGTCAGCTTGCTCTCAATATCGCACTGACCTGCCTTACATGTGAGACAGGAGATTGGGAGCCGGCTCCATGGGCGTCAGCTTGCTCTCCACATCGCACTGCCCTGGCTTACGTGTGAGACAGGAGAGAGAGAGCCGGCTCCATGGGCGTCAGCTTGCTCTCCATATCGCACTGCCCTGGCTTACCTGGGAGACAGGAGAGAGGAAGCCGGCTCCATGGGCGTCAGCTTGCTCTCCGTATAGCACAGCCCTGGCTTACATGTGAGATAGGATAGAGGGAGCCGGCTTCATGGGCGTCAGCTTGCTCTCCGTATCGCACTGCCCTGGCTTACCTGTGAGACAGGAGAGTGGGAGCCGGCTCCATGGGCGTCAGCTTGCTCTCCATATCACACTGCCCAGGCTTACGTGTGAGACAGGAGAGAGGGAGCCGGCTCCATGGGCGTCATCTTGTTCTCCATATCGCATTGCCCAGGCTTACGTGTGAGACAGGAGCGAGGGAGCCGGCTCCATGGGCGTCAGCTTGCTCTACATATCGCACTGCCCTGGTTTACGTGTGAGACAGGAGAGAGGGAGCCGGCTCCATGGGCGTCAGCTTGCTCTCCATATCGCACTGCCCTGGCTTACGTGTGAGACACGAGAGAGGGAGACAGCTCCATGGGCGTCAGCTTGCTCTCCATATCACACTGCCCTGGCTTACGTGTGAGACAGGAGAGAGGAAGCCGGCTCCATGGGCGTCAGCTTGTTCTCCATATCGCACTGCCCTGGCTTAAGTGTGAGACAGGAGAGAGGGAGCCGGCTCCATGGGCGTCAGCTTGTTCTCCATATCGCACTGCCCTGGCTTACGTGTGAGACACGAGAGAGGGAGCCGGCTCCATGAGCGTCAGCTTGCTCTCCATATCGCACTGCCCTGGCTTACGTGTGAGACAGGAGAGAGCGAGCCCCCTCCATGGGCGTCAGCTTACTCTCCACATCGATCTGTCCTGGCTTACGTGTGAGAGACGAGAGAGGGAGCCGGCTCCATGGGCGTCAGCTTGTTCTACATATCGCACTGTCCTGGCTTACGTGTGAGACAGGAGAGAGGGAGCCGGCTCCATGGGCGTCAGCTTGCTCTCCGTATCGCACTGCCCTGGCTTACGTGTCAGACAGGAGAGAGGGAGCTGGCTCCATGGGCGTCAGCTTGCTCTCCGTATCGCACTGCCCTGGCTTACGTGTGAGACACGAGAGAGGGAGCCGGCTCCATGGGCGTCAGCTTGCTCTCCACATCGCACTGCCCTGGCTTACGTGTGACACAGGAGAGAGGGAGCCGGCTTCATGGGCGTCAGCTTGCTCTCCACATCGCACTGCCCTGGCTTACGTGTGACACAGGAGAGAGGGAGCCGGCTTCATGGGCGTCTGCTTGCTCTCCATATCGCACTGCCCTGGCTTACGTGTGAGACAGGAGAGAGGGAGCCGGCTCCATGAGCGTCAGCTTGCTCTCCGTATCGCACTGCCCTGGCATACGTGTGAGACAGGAGAGAGGGAGCCGGCTCCATGAGCGTCAGCTTGCTCTCCACATCGCACTGCCCTGGCTTACATGTGACACAGGAGAGAGGGAGCCGGGTCCATGAGCGTCAGCTTGCTCTCCGTATCGCACTGCCCTGGCATACGTGTGAGACAGGAGAGAGGGAGCCGGCTCCATGAGCGTCAGCTTGCTCTCCGCATCGAACTGCCCTGGCTTACGTGTGAGACAGGAGAGAGGGTGCCGGCTTCATGGGCGTCAGCTTGCTCTCCACATCGCACTGCCCTGGCTTACGTGATACACAGGAGAGAGGGAGCCGGCTTCATGGGCGTCAGCTTGCTCTCCACATCGCACTGCCCTGGCTTACGTGTGACACAGGAGAGAGGGAGCCGTCTTCATGGGCGTCAGCTTGCTCTCCGTATCGCCCTGCCCTGGCTTACATCTGAGACAGGAGAGAGGGAGCCGGCTCCATGGGCGTCAGCTTGCTCTCCGTATAGCACAGCCCTGGCTTACATGTGAGACAGGATAGAGGGAGCCGGCTTCATGGGCGTCAGCTTGCTCTCCGTATCGCACTGCCCTGGCTTACATGTGAGACAGGAGAGAGGGAGCCGGCTCCATGGGCGTCAGCTTGCTCTCCGTATAGCACAGCCCTGGCTTACATGTGAGACAGGATAGAGGGAGCCGGCTTCATGGGCGTCAGCTTGCTCTCCGTATCGCACTGCCCTGGCTTACATGTGAGACAGGAGAGAGGGAGCCGGCTCCATGGGCGTCAGCTTGCTCTGCGCATCGAACTGCCCTGGCTTACATCTGAGACATGAGAGAGGGTGCCCCCTCCATGGGGGTCAGCTTGCTCTCCGTATCGCACTGCCCTGGCTTACGTGTGAGACAAGAGAGAGGGAGCCGGCTCCATGGGCGTCAGCTTGCTCTCCATATCGCACTGCCCTGGCTTACGTGTGAGACAGGAGAGAGGGAGCCGGCTCCAAGGGCGTCAGCTTGCTCTCCATATCGCACTGCCCTGGCTTACCTGTGAGACAGGAGAGAGGGAGCCGGCTCCATGGGCGTCAGCTTGCTCTCCATATCGCACTGCCCTGGCTTACGTGTGAGACAGGAGAGAGGGAGCCGGCTCCATGCGCTTCAGCTTGCTCTCCATATCGTACTGCCCTGGCTTACCTGTGAGACAGGAGAGAGGGAGTCGGCTCCATGGGCGTCAGCTTGCTCTCCATATCTCACTGCCCAGGCTTACGTGTGAGACAGGAGAGAGGGAGCCGGCTCCATGGGCGTCAGCTTGTTCTCCATATCGCACTGCCCTGGCTTACATGTGAGACAGGAGAGAGGGAGCCGGCTCCATGGGCGTCAGCTTGCTCTCCGCATCAAACTGCCCAGGCTTACGTGTGAGACAGGAGAGAGGGAGCCCCCTCCATGGGCGTCAGCTTGCTCTCCATATCGCACTGCCCTGGTTTACGTGTGAGACAGGAGAGAGGGAGCCGGATCCATGGGCGTCAGCTTGCTCTCCGTATCGCACTGCCCTGGCTTACGTGTGAGACAGGAGAGACGGAGCCGGCTCCATGGGCGTCAGCTTGCACTCCACATCGCAATGTCCTGGCTTACGTGTGACACAGGAGAGAGGGAGCCGGCTCCATGGGCGTCAGCTTGCTCTACATATTGCACTGCCCTGGCTTACGTGTGAGACAGGAGAGAGGGAGCCGGCTTTATGGGCGTCAGCTTGCTCTCCATATTGCACTGCCCTGGCTTACGTGTGAGACAGGAGAGAGGGAGCCGGCTTCATGGGCGTCAGCTTGCACTCCACATCGCAATGTCCTGGCTTACGTGTGTCACAGGAGAGAGGGAGCCGGCTCCATGGGCATCAGCTTGCTCTCCATATTGCACTGCCCTGGCTTACGTGTGAGACGGGAGAGCGGGAGCCGGCTCCATGGGCGTCAGCTTGCTCTCAATATCGCACTGACCTGCCTTACATGTGAGACAGGAGATTGGGAGCCGGCTCCATGGGCGTCAGCTTGCTCTCCACATCGCACTGCCCTGGCTTACGTGTGAGACAGGAGAGAGAGAGCCGGCTCCATGGGCGTCAGCTTGCTCTCCATATCGCACTGCCCTGGCTTACCTGGGAGACAGGAGAGAGGGAGCTGGCTTCATGGGCGTCAGCTTGCTCTCCATATTGCACTGCCCTGGCTTACGTGTGAGACAGGAGAGAGAGAGCCGGCTCCATGGGCGTCAGCTTGCTCTCCATATCGCACTGCCCTGACTTACGTGTGAGACAGGAGAGAGGGAGCCGGCTCCATGGGCGACAGCTTGCTCTCCATATCGCACTGCCCTGACTTACGTGTGAGACAGGAGAGAGGGAGCCGGCTCCATGGCCGTCAGCTTGCTCTCCGTATCGCACTGCCCTGGCTTACGTGTGAGACAGGAGAGAGGGAGCCGGCTTCATGGGCGTCAGCTTGCACTCCACATCGCAATGTCCTGGCTTACGTGTGAGACGGGAGAGCGGGAGCCGGCTCCATGGGCGTCAGCTTGCTCTCAATATCGCACTGACCTGCCTTACATGTGAGACAGGAGATTGGGAGGCGGCTCCATGGGCGTCAGCTTGCTCTCCACATCGCACTGCCCTGGCTTACGTGTGAGACAGGAGAGAGAGAGCCGGCTCCATGGGCGTCAGCTTGCTCTCCATATCGCACTGCCCTGGCTTACCTGGGAGACAGGAGAGAGGAAGCCGGCTCCATGGGCGTCAGCTTGCTCTCCGTATAGCACAGCCCTGGCTTACATGTGAGACAGGATAGAGGTAGCCGGCTTCATGGGCGTCAGCTTGCTCTCCGTATCGCACTGCCCTGGCTTACCTGTGAGACAGGAGAGTGGGAGCCGGCTCCATGGGCGTCAGCTTGCTCTCCATATCACACTGCCCAGGCTTACGTGTGAGACAGGAGAGAGGGAGCCGGCTCCATGGGCGTCATCTTGTTCTCCATATCGCATTGCCCAGGCTTACGTGTGAGACAGGAGCGAGGGAGCCGGCTCCATGGGCGGCAGCTTGCTCTACATATCGCACTGCCCTGGTTTACGTGTGAGACAGGAGAGAGGGAGCCGGCTCCATGGGCGTCAGCTTGCTCTCCATATCGCACTGCCCTGGCTTACGTGTGAGACACGAGAGAGGGAGACAGCTCCATGGGCGTCAGCTTGCTCTCCATATCACAATGCCCTGGCTTACGTGTGAGACAGGAGAGAGGAAGCCCGCTCCATGGGCGTCAGCTTGTTCTCCATATCGCACTGCCCTGGCTTAAGTGTGAGACAGGAGAGAGGGAGCCGGCTCCATGGGCGTCAGCTTGTTCTCCATATCGCACTGCCCTGGCTTACGTGTGAGACACGAGAGAGGGAGCCGGCTCCATGAGCGTCAGCTTGCTCTCCATATCGCACTGCCCTGGCTTACGTGTGAGACAGGAGAGAGCGAGCCCCCTCCATGGGCGTCAGCTTACTCTCCACATCGATCTGTCCTGGCTTACGTGTGAGAGACGAGAGAGGGAGCCGGCTCCATGGGCGTCAGCTTGTTCTCCATATCGCACTGTCCTGGCTTACGTGTGAGACAGGAGAGAGGGAGCCGGCTCCATGGGCGTCAGCTTGCTCTCCGTATCGCACTGCCCTGGCTTACGTGTCAGACAGGAGAGAGGGAGCTGGCTCCATGGGCGTCAGCTTGCTCTCCGTATCGCACTGCCCTGGCTTACGTGTGAGACACGAGAGAGGGAGCCGGCTCCATGGGCGTTAGCTTGCTCTCCACATCGCACTGCCCTGGCTTACGTGTGACACAGGAGAGAGGGAGCCGGCTTCATGGGCGTCAGCTTGCTCTCCACATCGCACTGCCCTGGCTTACGTGTGACACAGTAGAGAGGGAGCCGGCTTCATGGGCGTCTGCTTGCTCTCCACATCGCACTGCCCTGGCTTACATGTGACACAGGAGAGAGGGAGCCGGGTCCATGAGCGTCAGCTTGCTCTCCGTATCGCACTGCCCTGGCATACGTGTGAGACAGGAGAGAGGGAGCCGGCTCCATGAGCGTCAGCTTGCTCTCCGCATCGAACTGCCCTGGCTTACGTGCGAGACAGGAGAGAGGGAGCCGGCTTCATGGGCGTCAGCTTGCTCTCCACATCGCACTGCCCTGGCTTACGTGATACACAGGAGAGAGGGAGCCGGCTTCATGGGCGTCTGCTTGCTCTCAACATCGCACTGCCCTGGCTTACGTGTGACACAGGAGAGAGGGAGCCGTCTTCATGGGCGTCAGCTTGCTCTCCGTATCGCACTGCCCTGGCTTACATCTGAGACAGGAGAGAGGGAGCCGGCTCCATGGGCGTCAGCTTGCTCTCCGTATAGCACAGCCCTGGCTTACATGTGAGACAGGATAGAGGGAGCCGGCTTCATGGGCGTCAGCTTGCTCTACATATCGCACTGCCCTGGTTTACGTGTGAGACAGGAGAGAGGGAGCCGGCTCCATGGGCGTCAGCTTGCTCTCCATATCGCACTGCCCTGGCTTACGTGTGAGACACGAGAGAGGGAGACAGCTCCATGGGCGTCAGCTTGCTCTCCATATCACACTGCCCTGGCTTACGTGTGAGACAGGAGAGAGGAAGCCCGCTCCATGGGCGACAGCTTGTTCTCCATATCGCACTGCCCTGGCTTAAGTGTGAGACAGGAGAGAGGGAGCCGGCTCCATGGGCGTCAGCTTGTTCTCCATATCGCACTGCCCTGGCTTACGTGTGAGACACGAGAGAGGGAGCCGGCTCCATGAGCGTCAGCTTGCTCTCCATATCGCACTGCCCTGGCTTACGTGTGAGACAGGAGAGAGCGAGCCCCCTCCATGGGCGTCAGCTTACTCTCCACATCGATCTGTCCTGGCTTACGTGTGAGAGACGAGAGAGGGAGCCGGCTCCATGGGCGTCAGCTTGTTCTCCATATCGCACTGTCCTGGCTTACGTGTGAGACAGGAGAGAGGGAGCCGGCTCCATGGGCGTCAGCTTGCTCTCCGTATCGCACTGCCCTGGCTTACGTGTCAGACAGGAGAGAGGGAGCTGGCTCCATGGGCGTCAGCTTGCTCTCCGTATCGCACTGCCCTGGCTTACGTGTGAGACACGAGAGAGGGAGCCGGCTCCATGGGCGTCAGCTTGCTCTCCACATCGCACTGCCCTGGCTTACGTGTGACACAGGAGAGAGGGAGCCGGCTTCATGGGCGTCAGCTTGCTCTCCACATCGCACTGCCCTGGCTTACGTGTGACACAGTAGAGAGGGAGCCGGCTTCATGGGCGTCTGCTTGCTCTCCACATCGCACTGCCCTGGCTTACATGTGACACAGGAGAGAGGGAGCCGGGTCCATGAGCGTCAGCTTGCTCTCCGTATCGCACTGCCCTGGCATACGTGTGAGACAGGAGAGAGGGAGCCGGCTCCATGAGCGTCAGCTTGCTCTCCGCATCGAACTGCCCTGGCTTACGTGCGAGACAGGAGAGAGGGAGCCGGCTTCATGGGCGTCAGCTTGCTCTCCACATCGCACTGCCCTGGCTTACGTGATACACAGGAGAGAGGGAGCCGGCTTCATGGGCGTCTGCTTGCTCTCAACATCGCACTGCCCTGGCTTACGTGTGACACAGGAGAGAGGGAGCCGTCTTCATGGGCGTCAGCTTGCTCTCCGTATCGCACTGCCCTGGCTTACATCTGACACAGGAGAGAGGGAGCCGGCTCCATGGGCGTCAGCTTGCTCTCCGTATAGCACAGCCCTGGCTTACATGTGAGACAGGATAGAGGGAGCCGGCTTCATGGGCGTCAGCTTGCTCTCCGTATCGCACTGCCCTGGCTTACATGTGAGACAGGAGAGAGGGAGCCCCCTCCATGGGCGTCAGCTTGCTCTCCATATCGCACTGCCCTGGTTTACGTGTGAGACAGGAGAGAGGGAGCCGGCTCCATGGGCGTCAGCTTGCTCTCCGTATCGCACTGCCCTGGCTTACGTGTGAGACAGGAGAGACGGAGCCGGCTCCATGGGCGTCAGCTTGCACTCCACATCGCAATGTCCTGGCTTACGTGTGACACAGGAGAGAGGGAGCCGGCTCCATGGGCGTCAGCTTGCTCTACATATTGCACTGCCCTGGCTTACGTGTGAGACAGGAGAGAGGGAGCCGGCTTCATGGGCGTCAGCTTGCTCTCCATATTGCACTGCCCTGGCTTACGTGTGAGACAGGAGAGAGGGAGCTGGCTTCATGGGCGTCAGCTTGCACTCCACATCGCAATGTCCTGGCTTACGTGTGTCACAGGAGAGAGGGAGCCGGCTCCATGGGCATCAGCTTGCTCTCCATATTGCACTGCCCTGGCTTACGTGTGAGACGGGAGAGCGGGAGCCGGCTCCATGGGCGTCAGCTTGCTCTCAATATCGCACTGACCTGCCTTACATGTGAGACAGGAGATTGGGAGCCGGCTCCATGGGCGTCAGCTTGCTCTCCACATCGCACTGCCCTGGCTTACGTGTGAGACAGGAGAGAGAGAGCCGGCTCCATGGGCGTCAGCTTGCTCTCCATATCGCACTGCCCTGGCTTACCTGGGAGACAGGAGAGAGGAAGCCGGCTCCATGGGCGTCAGCTTGCTCTCCGTATAGCACAGCCCTGGCTTACATGTGAGACAGGATAGAGGGAGCCGGCTTCATGGGCGTCAGCTTGCTCTCCGTATCGGACTGCCCTGGCTTACATGTGAGACAGGAGAGAGGGAGCCGGCTCCATGGGCGTCAGCTTGCTCTCCGTATAGCACAGCCCTGGCTTACATGTGAGACAGGATAGAGGGAGCCGGCTTCATGGGCGTCAGCTTGCTCTCCATATCGCACTGCCCTGGCTTACGTGTGAGACACGAGAGCGGGAGCAGTCTCCATGGGCGTCAGCTTGCTCTCCATATCGCACTGACGTGCCTTATATGTGAGACAGGAGAGAGGGAGCCGGCTCCATGGGCGTTAGCTTGCTCTGCGCATCGAACTGCCCTGGCTTACGTCTGAGACAGGAGAGAGGGTGCCCCCTCCATGGGGGTCAGCTTGCTCTCCGTATCGCACTGCCCTGGCTTACGTGTGAGACAAGAGAGATGGAGCCGGCTCCATGGGCATCAGCTTGCTCTCCATATCGCACTGCCCTGGCTTACGTGTGAGACAGGAGAGAGGGAGCCGGCTCCATGGGCGTCAGCTTGCTCTCCATATCGCACTGCCCTGCCTTATATGTGAGACAGGAGAGAGGGAGCCGACTCCATGGGCGTCAGCTTGCTCTCCATATCGCACTGCCCTGGCTTACGTGTGAGACAGGAGAGAGGGAGCCGGCTCCATGGGCGTCAGCTTGCTCTCCATATCGTACTGCCCTGGCTTACCTGTGAGACAGGAGAGAGGGAGCCGGCTCCATGGGCGTCAGCTTGCTCTCCATATCACACTGCCCAGGCTTAAGTGTGAGACAGGAGAGAGGGAGCTGGCTCCATGGGCGTCAGCTTGTTCTCCATATCGCACTGCCCTGGCTTACGTGAGAGACAGGAGTGAGCGAGCAGGCTCCATGGGCGTCAGCTTGCTCTCCATATCGCACAGCCCTGGCTTACATGTGAGACAGGAGAGAGGGAGCCGGCTCCATGGGCGTCAGCTTGCTCTCCGCATCAAACTGCCCTGGCTTACGTGTGAGACATGAGAGAGGAAGCCCCCTCCATGGGCGTCAGCTTGCTCTCCGCATCAAACTGCCCTGGATTACGTGTGAGACATGAGAGAGGAAGCCCCCTCCATGGGCGTCAGCTTGCTCTCCATATCGCACTGCCCTGGTTTACGTGTGAGACAGGAGAGAGGGAGCCGGCTCCATGGGCGTCAGCTTGCTCTCCGTATCGCACTGCCCTGGCTTACGTGTGAGACAGGAGAGAGGGAGCCGGCTCCATGGGCGTCAGCTTGCACTCCACATCGCAATGTCCTGGCTTACGTGTGACACAGGAGAGAGGGAGCCGGCTCCATGGGCGTCAGCTTGCTCTCCATATTGCACTGCCCTGGCTTACGTGTGAGACAGGAGAGAGGGAGCCGGCTTCATGGGCGTCAGCTTGCTCTCCATATTGCACTGCCCTGGCTTACGTGTGAGACAGGAGAGAGGGAGCCGGCTCCATGGGCGTCAGCTTGCTCTCCATATCGCACTGCCCTGACTTACGTGTGAGACAGGAGAGAGGGAGCCGGCTCCATGGGCGTCAGCTTGCTCTCCATATCGCACTGCCCTGACTTACGTGTGAGACAGGAGAGAGGGAGCCGGCTCCATGGGCGTCAGCTTGCTCTCCGTATCGCACTGCCCTGGCTTACGTGTGAGACAGGAGAGAGGGAGTCGGCTTCATGGGCGTCAGCTTGCACTCCCCATCGCAATGTCCTGGCTTACGTGTGTCACAGGAGAGAGGGAGCCGGCTCCATGGGCGTCAGCTTGCTCTCCATATTGCACTGCCCTGGCTTAAGAGTGAGACAGGAGAGAGGGAGCCGGCTCCATGGGCGTCAGCTTGTTCTCCATATCGCACTGCCCTGGCTTACGTGAGAGACAGGAGAGAGCGAGCCGGCTCCATGGGCTTCAGCTTGCTCACCATATCGCACTGCCCCTGCTTATGTGTGAGACACGAGATGGAGCCGGCTCCATGGGCGTCAGCTTGCTCTCCATATCGCACTGCCCTGACTTACGTGTGAGACAGGAGAGAGGGAGCCGGCTCCATGGGCGTCAGCTTGCTCTCCATATCGCACTGCCCTGACTTACGTGTGAGACAGGAGAGAGGGAGCCGGCTCCATGGGCGTCAGCTTGCTCTCCATATTGCACTGCCCTGGCTTACGTGTGAGACGGGAGAGCGGGAGCCGGCTCCATGGGCGTCAGCTTGCTCTCAATATCGCACTGTCCTGGCTTACGTGTGAGACAGGAGATTGGGAGCCGTCTCCATGGGCGTCAGCTTGCTCTCCACATCGCACTGCCCTGGCTTACGTGTGAGACAGGAGAGAGAGAGCCGGCTCCATGGCCGTCTGCTTGCTCTCCATATCGCACTGCCCTGGCTTACCTGGGAGACAGGAGAGAGGAAGCCGGCTCCATGGGCGTCAGCTTGCTCTCCATATAGCACTGCCCTGGATTAGGTGTGAGACAGGAGTGAGCGAGCCGGCTCCATGGGCGTCAGCTTGCTCTCCATATCGTACTGCCCTGGCTTACCTGTGAGACAGGAGAGAGGGAGCCGGCTCCATGGGCGTCAGCTTGCTCTCCATATCTCACTGCCCAGGCTTACGTGTGAGACAGGAGAGAGGGAGCCGGCTCCATGGGCATCAGCTTGTTCTCCATATCGCACTGCCCTGGCTTACGTGAGAGACAGGAGAGAGCGAGCCGGCTCCATGGGCGTCAGCTTGCTCACCATATCGCACTGCCCCTGCTTACGTGTGAGACACGAGATGGAGCCGGCTCCATGGGCGTCAGCTTGCTCTCCATATCGCACAGCCCTGGCTTACATGTGAGACAGGAGAGAGGGAGCCGGCTCCATGGGCGTCAGCTTGCTCTCCGCATCATACTGCCCTGGCTTACGTGTGAGACAGGAGAGAGGGAGCCCCCTCCATGGGCGTCAGCTTGCTCTCCACATCAAACTGCCCTGGATTACGTGTGAAACATGAGAGAGGAAGCCCCCTCCATGGGCGTCAGCTTGCTCTCCATATCGCACTGCCCTGGTTTACGTGTGAGACAGGAGAGAGGGAGCCGGCTCCATGGGCGTCAGCTTGCTCTCCGTATCGCACTGCCCTGGCTTACGTGTGAGACAGGAGAGAGGGAGCCGGCTCCATGGGCGTCAGCTTGCTCTCCGTATCGCACTGCCCTGGCTTACGTGTGACACAGGAGAGAGGGAGCCGGCTTCATGGGCGTCTGCTTGATCTCCATATTTCACTGCCCTGGCTTACGTGTGAGACAGGAGAGAGGGAGCCGGCTCCATGGGCGTCAGCTTGTTCTCCGTATCGCACTGCCCTGGCTTACGTGTGAGACAGGATAGAGGGAGCCGGCTCCATGAGCGTCAGCTTGCTCTCCGCATCGAACTGCCCTGGCTTACGTGTGAGACAGGAGAGAGGGAGCCGGCTTCATGGGCGTCAGCTTGCTCTCCACATCGCACTGCCCTGGCTTACGTGATACACAGGAGAGAGGGAGCCGGCTTCATGGGCGTCTGCTTGCTCTCCACATCGCACTGCCCTGGCTTACGTGTGACACAGGAGAGAGGGAGCCGTCTTCATGGGCGTCAGCTTGCTCTCCGTATCGCACTGCCCTGGCTTACATGTGAGACAGGAGAGAGGGAGCCGGCTCCATGGGCGTCAGCTTGCTCTCCGTATAGCACAGCCCTGGCTTACATGTGAGACAGGATAGAGGGAGCCGGCTTCATGGGCGTCAGCTTGCTCTCCATATCGCACTGACCTGCCTTATATGTGAGACAGGAGAGAGGGAGCCGGCTCCATGGGCGTCAGCTTGCTCTGCGCATCGAACTGCCCTGGCTTACGTCTGAGACATGAGAGAGGGTGCCCCCTCCATGGGGGTCAGCTTGCTCTCCGTATCGCACTGCCCTGGCTTACGTGTGAGACAAGAGAGAGGGAGCCGGCTCCATGGGCATCAGCTTGCTCTCCATATCGCACTGCCCTGGCTTACGTGTGAGACAGGAGAGAGGGAACCGGCTCCATGGCCGTCAGCTTGCTCTCCAAATCGCACTGCCCTGGCTTACCTGTGAGACAGGAGAGAGGGAGCCGGCTCCATTGGCGTCAGCTTGCTCTCCATATCGCACTGCCCTGGCTTACGTGTGAGACAGGAGAGAGGGAGCCGGCTCCATGGGCGTCAGCTTGCTCTCCGTATCGTACTGCCCTGGCTTACGTGTGAGACAAGAGAGAGGGAGCCGGGTCCATGAGCGTCAGCTTGCTCTCCGTATCGCACTGCCCTGGCTTACGTGTGAGACACGAGAGAGGGAGCCGGCTCCATGAGCGTCAGCTTGCTCTCCATATCGCACTGCTCTGGCTTACGTGTGAGACAGTAGAGAGCGAGCCCCCTCCATGGGCGTCAGCTTACTCTCCACATCGATCTGTCCTGGCTTACGTGTGAGAGACGAGAGAGGGAGCCGGCTCCATGGGCGTCAGCTTGTTCTCCATATCGCACTGTCCTGGCTTACGTGTGAGACAGGAGAGAGGGAGCCGGCTCCATGGGCGTCAGCTTGCTCTCCGTATCGCACTGCCCTGGCTTACGTGTCAGACAGGAGAGAGGGAGCTGGCTCCATGGGCGTCAGCTTGCTCTCCACATCGCACTGCCCTGGCTTACGTGTGACACAGGAGAGAGGGAGCCGGCTTCATGGGCGTCTGCTTGCTCTCCACATCGCACTGCCCTGGCTTACGTGTGACACAGGAGAGAGGGAGCCGGGTCCATGAGCGTCAGCTTGCTCTCCGTAACGCACTGCCCTGGCTTACGTGTGAGACAGGAGAGAGGGAGCCGGCTCCATGAGCGTCAGCTTGCTCTCCGCATCGAACTGCCCTGGCTTACGTGTGAGACAGGAGAGAGGGAGCCGGCTTCATGGGCGTCAGCTTGCTCTCCACATCGCACTGCCCTGGCTTACGTGATACACAGGAGAGAGGGAGCCGGCTTCATGGGCGTCTGCTTGCTCTCCACATCGCACTGCCCTGGCTTACGTGTGACACAGGAGAGAGGGAGCCGTCTTCATGGGTGTCAGCTTGCTCTCCGTATCGCACTGCCCTGGCTTACATGTGAGACAGGAGAGAGGGAGCCGGCTCCATGGGCGTCAGCTTGCTCTCCGTATAGCACAGCCCTGGCTTACATGTGAGACAGGATAGAGGGAGCCGGCTTCATGGGCGTCAGCTTGCTCTCCGTATCGCACTGCCCTGGCTTACATGTGAGACAGGAGAGAGGGAGCCGGCTCCATGGGCGTCAGCTTGCTCTCCGTATAGCACAGCCCTGGCTTACATGTGAGACAGGATAGAGGGAGCCGGCTTCATGGGCGTCAGCTTGCTCTCCATATCGCACTGCCCTGGCTTACGTGTGAGACACGAGAGCGGGAGCAGGCTCCATGGGCGTCAGCTTGCTCTCCATATCGCACTGCCCTGGCTTACGTGTGAGACAGGTGAGAGGGAGCCGGCTCCATGGCCGTCAGCTTGCTCTCCATATCGCACTGCCCTGGCTTACCTGTGAGACAGGAGAGAGGGAGCCGGCTCCATGGGCGTCAGCTTGCTCTCCATATCGCACTGCCCTGCCTTACGTGTGAGACAGGAGAGAGGGAGCCGGCTCCATGGGCGTCAGCTTGCTCTCCATATCGTACTGCCCTGGCTTACCTGTGAGACAGGAGAGAGGGAGCCGGCTCCATGGGCGTCAGCTTGCTCTCCATATCTCACTGCCCAGGCTTACGTGTGAGACAGGAGAGAGGGAGCCGGCTCCATGGGCGTCAGCTTGTTCTCCATATCGCACTGCCCTGGCTTACGTGAGAGACAGGAGAGAGCGAGCCGGCTCCATGGGCGTCAGCTTGCTCACCATATCGCACTGCCCCTGCTTACGTGTGAGACACGAGATGGAGCCGGCTCCATGTGCGTCAGCTTGCTCTCCATATCGCACAGCCCTGGCTTACATGTGAGACAGGAGAGAGGGAGCCGGCTCCATGGGCGTCAGCTTGCTCTCCGCATCAAACTGCCCTGGCTTACGTGTGAGACAGGAGAGAGGGAGCCCCCTCCATGGGCGTCAGCTTGCTCTCCACATCAAACTGCCCTGGATTACGTGTGAGACATGAGAGAGGAAGCCCCCTCCATGGGCGTCAGCTTGCTCTCCGTATCGCACTGCCCTGGTTTACGTGTGAGACAGGAGAGAGGGAGCCGGCTCCATGGGCGTCAGCTTGCTCTCCGTATCGCACTGCCCTGGATTACGTGTGAGACAGCAGAGAGGGAGCCGGCTTCATGGGCGTCAGCTTGCTCTCCATATCGCACTGCCCTGGCTTACGTGTGAGACAGGAGAGAGAGAGCCGGCTCCATGGGCGTCAGCTTGCTCTCCATATCGCACTGCCCTGACTTACGTGTGAGACAGGAGAGAGGGAGCCGGCTCCATGGGCGACAGCTTGCTCTCCATATCGCACTGCCCTGACTTACGTGTGAGACAGGAGAGAGGGAGCCGGCTCCATGGCCGTCAGCTTGCTCTCCGTATCGCACTGCCCTGGCTTACGTGTGAGACAGGAGAGAGGGAGCCGGCTTCATGGGCATCAGCTTGCACTCAATATCGCACTGACCTGCCTTACATGTGAGACAGGAGATTGGGAGCCGGCTCCATTGGCGTCAGCTTGCTCTCCATATCGCACTGCCCTGGCTTACGTCTGAGACAGGAGAGAGAGAGCCGGCTCCATGGGCGTCAGCTTGCTCTCCATATCGCACTGCCCTGGCTTACCTGGGAGACAGGAGAGAGGAAGCCGGCTCCATGGGCGTCAGCTTGCTCTCAAAATCGCACTGACCTGCCTTACATGTGAGACAGGAGATTGGGAGCCGGCTCCATGGGCGTCAGCTTGCTCTCCATATCGCACTGCCCTGGCTTACGTCTGAGACAGGAGAGAGAGAGCCGGCTCCATGGGCGTCAGCTTGCTCTCCATATCGCACTGCCCTGGCTTACCTGGGAGACAGGAGAGAGCAAGCCGGCTCCATGGGCGTCAGCTTGCTCTCCGTATAGCACAGCCCTGGCTTACATGTGAGACAGGATAGAGGGAGCCGGCTTCATGGGCGTCAGCTTGCTCTCCGTATCGCACTGCCCTGGCTTACCTGTGAGACAGGAGAGTGGGAGCCGGCTCCATGGGCGTCAGCTTGTTCTCCATATCGCACTGCCCTGGCTTAAGTGTGAGACAGGAGAGAGGGAGCCGGCTCCATGGGCGTCAGCTTGTTCTCCATATCGCACTGCCCTGGCTTACGTGTGAGACACGAGAGAGGGAGCCGGCTCCATGAGCGTCAGCTTGCTCTCCATATCGCACTGCCCTGGCTTACGTGTGAGACAGGAGAGAGGGAGCCGGCTCCATGGCCGTCAGCTTGCTCTCCATATCGCACTGCCCTGGCTTACCTGTGAGACAGGAGAGAGGGAGCCGGCTCCATGGGCGTCAGCTTGCTCTCCATATCGCACTGCCCTGGCTTACGTGTGAGACAGGAGAGAGGGAGCCGGCTCCATGGGCGTCAGCTTGCTCTCCATATCGTACTGCCCTGGCTTACGTGTGAGACAGGAGAGAGGGAGCCGGCTCCATGGCCGTCAGCTTGCTCTCCATATCGCACTGCCCTGGCTTACCTGTGAGACAGGAGAGAGTGAGCCGGCTCCATGGGCGTCAGCTTGCTCTCCATATCGCACTGCCCTGGCTTACGTGTGAGACAGGAGAGAGGGAGCCGGCTCCATGGGCGTCAGCTTGCTCTCCATATCGTACTGCCCTGGCTTACCTGTGAGACAGGAGAGAGGGAGCCGGCTCCATGGGCGTCAGCTTGCTCTCCATATCTCACTGCCCAGGCTTACGTGTGAGACAGGAGAGAGGGAGCCGGCTCCATGGGCGTCAGCTTGTTCTCCATATCGCACTGCCCTGGCTTACGTGAGAGACAGGAGAGAGCGAGCCGGCTCCATGGGCGTCAGCTTGCTCACCATATCGCACTGCACCTGCTTACGTGTGAGACACGAGATGGAGCCGGCTCCATGGGCGTCATCTTGCTCTCCATATCGCACAGCCCTGGCTTACATGTGAGACAGGAGAGAGGGAGCCGGCTCCATGGGCGTCAGCTTGCTCTCCGCATCAAACTGCCCTGGCTTACGTGTGAGACAGGAGAGAGGGAGCCCCCTCCATGGGCGTCAGCTTGCTCTCCACATCAAACTGCCCTGGATTACGTGTGAGACATGAGAGAGGAAGCCCCCTCCATGGGCGTCAGCTTGCTCTCCATATCGCACTGCCCTGGTTTACGTGTGAGACAGGAGAGAGGGAGCCGGCTCCATGGGCGTCAGCTTGCTCTCCGTATCGCACTGCCCTGGCTTACGTGTGAGACAGGAGAGAGGGAGCCGTCTTCATGGGCGTCAGCTTGCTCTCCATATTGCACTGCCCTGGCTTACGTGTGAGACAGGAGAGAGAGAGCCGGCTCCATGGGCGTCAGCTTGCTCTCCATATCGCACTGCCCTGACTTACGTGTGAGACAGGAGAGAGGGAGCCGGCTCCATGGGCGACAGCTTGCTCTCCATATCGCACTGCCCTGACTTACGTGTGAGACAGGAGAGAGGGAGCCGGCTCCATGGCCGTCAGCTTGCTCTCCGTATCGCACTGCCCTGGCTTACGTGTGAGACAGGAGAGAGGGAGCCGGCTTCATGGGCGTCAGCTTGCACTCCACATCGCAATGTCCTGGCTTACGTGTGAGACGGGAGAGCGGGAGCCGGCTCCATGGGCGTCAGCTTGCTCTCAATATCGCACTGACCTGCCTTACATGTGAGACAGGAGATTGGGAGCCGGCTCCATGGGCGTCAGCTTGCTCTCCACATCGCACTGCCCTGGCTTACGTGTGAGACAGGAGAGAGAGAGCCGGCTCCATGGGCGTCAGCTTGCTCTCCATATCGCACTGCCCTGGCTTACCTGGGAGACAGGAGAGAGGAAGCCGGCTCCATGGGCGTCAGCTTGCTCTCCGTATAGCACAGCCCTGGCTTACATGTGAGATAGGATAGAGGGAGCCGGCTTCATGGGCGTCAGCTTGCTCTCCGTATCGTACTGCCCTGGCTTACCTGTGAGACAGGAGAGTGGGAGCCGGCTCCATGGGCGTCAGCTTGCTCTCCATATCACACTGCCCAGGCTTACGTGTGAGACAGGAGAGAGGGAGCCGGCTCCATGGGCGTCATCTTGTTCTCCATATCGCATTGCCCAGGCTTACGTGTGAGACAGGAGCGAGGGAGCCGGCTCCATGGGCGTCAGCTTGCTCTACATATCGCACTGCCCTGGTTTACGTGTGAGACAGGAGAGAGGGAGCCGGCTCCATGGGCGTCAGCTTGCTCTCCGTATCGCACTGCCCTGGCTTACGTGTCAGACAGGAGAGAGGGAGCTGGCTCCATGGGCGTCAGCTTGCTCTCCGTATCGCACTGCCCTGGCTTACGTGTGAGACACGAGAGAGGGAGCCGGCTCCATGGGCGTCAGCTTGCTCTCCACATCGCACTGCCCTGGCTTACGTGTGACACAGGAGAGAGGGAGCCGGCTTCATGGGCGTCAGCTTGCTCTCCACATCGCACTGCCCTGGCTTACGTGTGACACAGGAGAGAGGGAGCCGGCTTCATGGGCGTCTGCTTGCTCTCCATATCGCACTGCCCTGGCTTACGTGTGAGACAGGAGAGAGGGAGCCGGCTCCATGAGCGTCAGCTTGCTCTCCGTATCGCACTGCCCTGGCATACGTGTGAGACAGGAGAGAGGGAGCCGGCTCCATGAGCGTCAGCTTGCTCTCCACATCGCACTGCCCTGGCTTACATGTGACACAGGAGAGAGGGAGCCGGGTCCATGAGCGTCAGCTTGCTCTCCGTATCGCACTGCCCTGGCATACGTGTGAGACAGGAGAGAGGGAGCCGGCTCCATGAGCGTCAGCTTGCTCTCCGCATCGAACTGCCCTGGCTTACGTGTGAGACAGGAGAGAGGGTGCCGGCTTCATGGGCGTCAGCTTGCTCTCCACATCGCACTGCCCTGGCTTACGTGATACACAGGAGAGAGGGAGCCGGCTTCATGGGCGTCTGCTTGCTCTCCACATCGCACTGCCCTGGCTTACGTGTGACACAGGAGAGAGGGAGCCGTCTTAATGGGCGTCAGCTTGCTCTCCGTATCGCCCTGCCCTGGCTTACATCTGAGACAGGAGAGAGGGAGCCGGCTCCATGGGCGTCAGCTTGCTCTCCGTATAGCACAGCCCTGGCTTACATGTGAGACAGGATAGAGGGAGCCGGCTTCATGGGCGTCAGCTTGCTCTCCGTATCGCACTGCCCTGGCTTACATGTGAGACAGGAGAGAGGGAGCCGGCTCCATGGGCGTCAGCTTGCTCTCCGTATAGCACAGCCCTGGCTTACATGTGAGACAGGATAGAGGGAGCCGGCTTCATGGGCGTCAGCTTGCTCTCCGTATCGCACTGCCCTGGCTTACATGTGAGACAGGAGAGAGGGAGCCGGCTCCATGGGCGTCAGCTTGCTCTGCGCATCGAACTGCCCTGGCTTACGTCTGAGACATGAGAGAGGGTGCCCCCTCCATGGGGGTCAGCTTGCTCTCCGTATCACACTGCCCTGGCTTACTTGTGAGACAAGAGAGAGAGAGCCGGCTCCATGGGCGTCAGCTTGCTCTCCATATCGCACTGCCCTGGCTTACGTGTGAGACAGGAGAGAGGGAGCCGGCTCCATGGGCGTCAGCTTGCTCTCCATATCGCACTGCCCTGGCTTACCTGTGAGACAGGAGAGAGGGAGCCGGCTCCATGGCGTCAGCTTGCTCTCCATATCGCACTGCCCTGGCTTACGTGTGAGACAGGAGAGAGGGAGCCGGCTCCATGGGCGTCAGCTTGCTCTCCATATCGTACTGCCCTGGCTTACCTGTGAGACAGGAGAGAGGGAGTCGGCTCCATGGGCGTCAGCTTGCTCTCCATATCTCACTGCCCAGGCTTACGTGTGAGACAGGAGAGAGGGAGCCGGCTCCATGGGCGTCAGCTTGTTCTCCATATCGCACTGCCCTGGCTTACATGTGAGACAGGAGAGAGGGAGCCGGCTCCATGGGCGTCAGCTTGCTCTCCGCATCAAACTGCCCTGGCTTACGTGTGAGACAGGAGAGAGGGAGCCCCCTCCATGGGCGTCAGCTTGCTCTCCATATCGCACTGCCCTGGTTTACGTGTGAGACAGGAGAGAGGGAGCCGGCTCCATGGGCGTCAGCTTGCTCTCCGTATCGCACTGCCCTGGCTTACGTGTGAGACAGGAGAGACGGAGCCGGCTCCATGGGCGTCAGCTTGCACTCCACATCGCAATGTCCTGGCTTACGTGTGACACAGGAGAGAGGGAGCCGGCTCCATGGGCGTCAGCTTGCTCTACATATTGCACTGCCCTGGCTTACGTGTGAGACAGGAGAGAGGGAGCCGGCTTTATGGGCGTCAGCTTGCTCTCCATATTGCACTGCCCTGGCTTACGTGTGAGACAGGAGAGAGGGAGCCGGCTTCATGGGCGTCAGCTTGCACTCCACATCGCAATGTCCTGGCTTACGTGTGTCACAGGAGAGAGGGAGCCGGCTCCATGGGCATCAGCTTGCTCTCCATATTGCACTGCCCTGGCTTACGTGTGAGACGGGAGAGCGGGAGCCAGCTCCATGGGCGTCAGCTTGCTCTCAATATCGCACTGACCTGCCTTACATGTGAGACAGGAGATTGGGAGCCGGCTCCATGGGCGTCAGCTTGCTCTCCACATCGCACTGCCCTGGCTTACGTGTGAGACAGGAGAGAGAGAGCCGGCTCCATGGGCGTCAGCTTGCTCTCCATATCGCACTGCCCTGGCTTACCTGGGAGACAGGAGAGAGGGAGCCGGCTTCATGGGCGTCAGCTTGCTCTCCATATTGCACTGCCCTGGCTTACGTGTGAGACAGGAGAGAGAGAGCCGGCTCCATGGGCTTCAGCTTGCTCTCCATATCGCACTGCCCTGACTTACGTGTGAGACAGGAGAGAGGGAGCCGGCTCCATGGGCGACAGCTTGCTCTCCATATCGCACTGCCCTGACTTACGTGTGAGACAGGAGAGAGGGAGCCGGCTCCATGGCCGTCAGCTTGCTCTCCGTATCGCACTGCCCTGGCTTACGTGTGAGACAGGAGAGAGGGAGCCGGCTTCATGGGCGTCAGCTTGCTCTCCATATCGCACTGCCCTGGCTTACCTGGGAGACAGGAGAGAGGGAGCCGGCTTCATGGGCGTCAGCTTGCTCTCCATATTGCACTGCCCTGGCTTACGTGTGAGACAGGAGAGAGAGAGCCGGCTCCATGGGCTTCAGCTTGCTCTCCATATCGCACTGCCCTGACTTACGTGTGAGACAGGAGAGAGGGAGCCGGCTCCATGGGCGACAGCTTGCTCTCCATATCGCACTGCCCTGACCTACGTGTGAGACAGGAGAGAGGGAGCCGGCTCCATGGCCGTCAGCTTGCTCTCCGTATCGCACTGCCCTGGCTTACATGTGAGACAGGAGAGAGGGAGCCGGCTCCATGGGCGTCAGCTTGCTCTCCGTATAGCACAGCCCTGGCTTACATGTGAGACAGGAGATTGGGAGCCGGCTCCATGGGCGTCAGCTTGCTCTCCACATCGCACTGCCCTGGCTTACGTGTGAGACAGGAGAGAGAGAGCCGGCTCCATGGGCGTCAGCTTGCTCTCCATATCGCACTGTCCTGGCTTACCTGGGAGACAGGAGAGAGGAAGCCGGCTCCATGGGCGTCAGCTTGCTCTCCGTATAGCACAGCCCTGGCTTACATGTGAGACAGGATAGAGGTAGCCGGCTTCATGGGCGTCAGCTTGCTCTCCGTATCGCACTGCCCTGGCTTACCTGTGAGACAGGAGAGTGGGAGCCGGCTCCATGGGCGTCAGCTTGCTCTCCATATCACACTGCCCAGGCTTACGTGTGAGACAGGAGAGAGGGAGCCGGCTCCATGGGCGTCATCTTGTTCTCCATATCGCATTGCCCAGGCTTACGTGTGAGACAGGAGCGAGGGAGCCGGCTCCATGGGCGTCAGCTTGCTCTACATATCGCACTGCCCTGGTTTACGTGTGAGACAGGAGAGAGGGAGCCGGCTCCATGGGCGTCAGCTTGCTCTCCATATCGCACTGCCCTGGCTTACGTGTGAGACACGAGAGAGGGAGACAGCTCCATGGGCGTCAGCTTGCTCTCCATATCACACTGCCCTGGCTTACGTGTGAGACAGGAGAGAGGAAGCCCGCTCCATGGGCGTCAGCTTGTTCTCCATATCGCACTGCCCTGGCTTAAGTGTGAGACAGGAGAGAGGGAGCCGGCTCCATGGGCGTCAGCTTGTTCTCCATATCGCACTGCCCTGGCTTACGTGTGAGACACGAGAGAGGGAGCCGGCTCCATGAGCGTCAGCTTGCTCTCCATATCGCACTGCCCTGGCTTACGTGTGAGACAGGAGAGAGCGAGCCCCCTCCATGGGCGTCAGCTTACTCTCCACATCGATCTGTCCTGGCTTACGTGTGAGAGACGAGAGAGGGAGCCGGCTCCATGGGCGTCAGCTTGTTCTCCATATCGCACTGTCCTGGCTTACGTGTGAGACAGGAGAGAGGGAGCCGGCTCCATGGGCGTCAGCTTGCTCTCCGTATCGCACTGCCCTGGCTTACGTGTCAGACAGGAGAGAGGGAGCTGGCTCCATGGGCGTCAGCTTGCTCTCCGTATCGCACTGCCCTGGCTTACGTGTGAGACACGAGAGAGGGAGCCGGCTCCATGGGTGTCAGCTTGCTCTCCACATCGCACTGCCCTGGCTTACGTGTGACACAGGAGAGAGGGAGCCGGCTTCATGGGCGTCTGCTTGCTCTCCACATCGCACTGCCCTGGCTTACATGTGACACAGGAGAGAGGGAGACGGGTCCATGAGCGTCAGCTTGCTCTCCGTATCGCACTGCCCTGGCATACGTGTGAGACAGGAGAGAGGGAGCCGGCTCCATGAGCGTCAGCTTGCTCTCCGCATCGAACTGCCCTGGCTTACGTGCGAGACAGGAGAGAGGGAGCCGGCTTCATGGGCGTCAGCTTGCTCTCCACATCGCACTGCCCTGGCTTACGTGATACACAGGAGAGAGGGAGCCGGCTTCATGGGCGTCTGCTTGCTCTCAACATCGCACTGCCCTGGCTTACGTGTGACACAGGAGAGAGGGAGCCGTCTTCATGGGCGTCAGCTTGCTCTCCGTATCGCACTGCCCTGGCTTACATCTGAGACAGGAGAGAGGGAGCCGGCTCCATGGGCGTCAGCTTGCTCTCCGTATAGCACAGCCCTGGCTTACATGTGAGACAGGATAGAGGGAGCCGGCTTCATGGGCGTCAGCTTGCTCTCCGTATCGCACTGCCCTGGCTTACATGTGAGACAGGAGAGAGGGAGCCGGCTCCAAGGGCGTCAGCTTGCTCTCCGTATAGCACAGCCCTGGCTTACATGTGAGACAGGATAGAGGGAGCCGGCTTCATGGGCGTCAGCTTGCTCTCCGTATCGCACTGCCCTGGCTTACATGTGAGACAGGAGAGAGGGAGCCGGCTCCATGGGCGTCAGCTTGCTCTGCGCATCGAACTGCCCTGGCTTACGTCTGAGACATGAGAGAGGGTGCCCCCTCCATGGGGGTCAGCTTGCTCTCCGTATCGCACTGCCCTGGCTTACGTGTGAGACAAGAGAGAGGGAGCCGGCTCCATGGGCGTCAGCTTGCTCTCCATATCGCACTGCCCTGGCTTACGTGTGAGACAGGAGAGAGGGAGCCGGCTCCATGGGCGTCAGCTTGCTCTCCATATCGCACTGCCCTGGCTTACCTGTGAGACAGGAGAGAGGGAGCCGGCTCCATGGGCGTCAGCTTGCTCTCCATATCGCACTGCCCTGGCTTACGTGTGAGACAGGAGAGAGGGAGCCGGCTCCATGGGCGTCAGCTTGCTCTCCATATCGTACTGCCCTGGCTTACCTGTGAGACAGGAGAGAGGGAGCCGGCTCCATGGGCGTCAGCTTGCTCTCCATATCTCACTGCCCAGGCTTACGTGTGAGACAGGAGAGAGGGAGCCGGCTCCATGGGCGTCAGCTTGTTCTCCATATCGCACTGCCCTGGCTTACGTGAGAGACAGGAGAGAGCGAGCCGGCTCCATGGGCGTCAGCTTGCTCACCATATCGCACTGCCCCTGCTTACGTGTGAGACACGAGATGGAGCCGGCTCCATGGGCGTCAGATTGCTCTCCATATCGCACAGCCCTGGCTTACATGTGAGACAGGAGAGAGGGAGCCGGCTCCATGGGCGTCAGCTTGCTCTCCGCATCAAACTGCCCTGGCTTACGTGTGAGACAGGAGAGAGGGAGCCCCCTCCATGGGCGTCAGCTTGCTCTCCATATCGCACTGCCCTGGTTTACGTGTGAGACAGGAGAGAGGGAGCCGGCTCCATGGGCGTCAGCTTGCTCTCCGTATCGCACTGCCCTGGCTTACGTGTGAGACAGGAGAGACGGAGCCGGCTCCATGGGCGTCAGCTTGCACTCCACATCGCAATGTCCTGGCTTACGTGTGACACAGGAGAGAGGGAGCCGGCTCCATGGGCGTCAGCTTGCTCTACATATTGCACTGCCCTGGCTTACGTGTGAGACAGGTGAGAGGGAGCCGGCTTCATGGGCGTCAGCTTGCTCTCCATATTGCACTGCCCTGGCTTACGTGTGAGACAGGAGAGAGGGAGCTGGCTTCATGGGCGTCAGCTTGCACTCCACATCGCAATGTCCTGGCTTACGTGTGTCACAGGAGAGAGGGAGCCGGCTCCATGGGCGTCAGCTTGCTCTCCACATCGCACTGCCCTGGCTTACGTGTGAGACAGGAGAGAGAGAGCCGGCTCCATGGGCGTCAGCTTGCTCTCCATATCGCACTGCCCTGGCTTACCTGGGAGACAGGAGAGAGGAAGCCGGCTCCATGGGCGTCAGCTTGCTCTCCGTATAGCACAGCCCTGGCTTACATGTGAGACAGGATAGAGGGAGCCGGCTTCATGGGCGTCAGCTTGCTCTCCGTATCGGACTGACCTGGCTTACATGTGAGACAGGAGAGAGGGAGCCGGCTCCATGGGCGTCAGCTTGCTCTCCGTATAGCACAGCCCTGGCTTACATGTGAGACAGGATAGAGGGAGCCGGCTTCATGGGCGTCAGCTTGCTCTCCATATCGCACTGCCCTGGCTTACGTGTGAGACACGAGAGCGGGAGCAGTCTCCATGGGCGTCAGCTTGCTCTCCATATCGCACTGACGTGCCTTATATGTGAGACAGGAGAGAGGGAGCCGGCTCCATGGGCGTTAGCTTGCTCTGCGCATCGAACTGTCCTGGCTTACGTCTGAGACAGGAGAGAGGGTGCCCCCTCCATGGGGGTCAGCTTGCTCTCCGTATCGCACTGCCCTGGCTTACGTGTGAGACAAGAGAGAGGGAGCCGGCTCCATGGGCATCAGCTTGCTCTCCATATCGCACTGCCCTGGCTTACGTGTGAGACAGGAGAGAGGGAGCCGGCTCCATGGGCGTCAGCTTGCTCTCCATATCGCACTGCCCTGCCTTATATGTGAGACAGGAGAGAGGGAGCCGACTCCATGGGCGTCAGCTTGCTCTCCATATCGCACTGCCCTGGCTTACGTGTGAGACAGGAGAGAGGGAGCCGGCTCCATGGGCGTCAGCTTGCTCTCCATATCGTACTGCCCTGGCTTACCTGTGAGACAGGAGAGAGGGAGCCGGCTCCATGGGCGTCAGCTTGCTCTCCATATCACACTGCCCAGGCTTAAGTGTGAGACAGGAGAGAGGGAGCCGGCTCCATGGGCGTCAGCTTGTTATCCATATCGCACTGCCCTGGCTTACGTGAGAGACAGGAGTGAGCGAGCCGGCTCCATGGGCGTCAGCTTGCTCTCCATATCGCACAGCCCTGGCTTACATGTGAGACAGGAGAGAGGGAGCCGGCTCCATGGGCGTCAGCTTGCTCTCCGCATCAAACTGCCCTGGCTTACGTGTGAGACATGAGAGAGGAAGCCCCCTCCATGGGCGTCAGCTTGCTCTCCGCATCAAACTGCCCTGGATTACGTGTGAGACATGAGAGTGGAAGCCCCCTCCATGGGCGTCAGCTTGCTCTCCATATCGCACTGCCCTGGTTTACGTGTGAGACAGGAGAGAGGGAGCCGGCTCCATGGGCGTCAGCTTGCTCTCCGTATCGCACTGCCCTGGCTTACGTGTGAGACAGGAGAGAGGGAGCCGGCTCCAAGGGCGTCAGCTTGCACTCCACATCGCAATGTCCTGGCTTACGTGTGACACAGGAGAGAGGGAGCCGGCTCCATGGGCGTCAGCTTGCTCTCCATATTGCACTGCCCTGGCTTACGTGTGAGACAGGAGAGAGGGAGCCGGCTTCATGGGCGTCAGCTTGCTCTCCATATTGCACTGCCCTGGCTTACGTGTGAGACAGGAGAGAGGGAGCCGGCTCCATGGGCGTCAGCTTGCTCTCCATATCGCACTGCCCTGACTTACGTGTGAGACAGGAGAGAGGGAGCCGGCTCCATGGGCGTCAGCTTGCTCTCCATATCGCACTGCCCTGACTTACGTGTGAGACAGGAGAGAGGGAGCCGGCTCCATGGGCGTCAGCTTGCTCTCCGTATCGCACTGCCCTGGCTTACGTGTGAGACAGGAGAGAGGGAGTCGGCTTCATGGGCGTCAGCTTGCACTCCCCATCGCAATGTCCTGGCTTACGTGTGTCACAGGAGAGAGGGAGCCGGCTCCATGGGCGTCAGCTTGCTCTCCATATTGCACTGCCCTGGCTTAAGAGTGAGACAGGAGAGAGGGAGCCGGCTCCATGGGCGTCAGCTTGTTCTCCATATCGCACTGCCCTGGCTTACGTGAGAGACAGGAGAGAGCGAGCCGGCTCCATGGGCGTCAGCTTGCTCACCATATCGCACTGCCCCTGCTTATGTGTGAGACACGAGATGGAGCCGGCTCCATGGGCGTCAGCTTGCTCTCCATATCGCACTGCCCTGACTTACGTGTGAGACAGGAGAGAGGGAGCCGGCTCCATGGGCGTCAGCTTGCTCTCCATATCGCACTGCCCTGACTTACGTGTGAGACAGGAGAGAGGGAGCCGGCTCCATGGGCGTCAGCTTGCTCTCCATATTGCACTGCCCTGGCTTACGTGTGAGACGGGAGAGCGGGAGCCGGCTCCATGGGCGTCAGCTTGCTCTCAATATCGCACTGTCCTGGCTTACGTGTGAGACAGGAGATTGGGAGCCGGCTCCATGGGCGTCAGCTTGCTCTCCACATCGCACTGCCCTGGCTTACGTGTGAGACAGGAGAGAGAGAGCCGGCTCCATGGCCGTCTGCTTGCTCTCCATATCGCACTGCCCTGGCTTACCTGGGAGACAGGAGAGAGGAAGCCGGCTCCATGGGCGTCAGCTTGCTCTCCATATAGCACTGCCCTGGATTAGGTGTGAGACAGGAGTGAGCGAGCCGGCTCCATGGGCGTCAGCTTGCTCACCATATCGCACTGCCCCTGCTTATGTGTGAGACACAAGATGGAGCCGGCTCCATGGGCGTCAGCTTGCTCTCCATATCGCACAGCCCTGGCTTACATGTGAGACATGAGAGAGGACGCCCCCTCCATGGGCGTCAGCTTGCTCTCCGCATCAAACTGCCCTGGCTTACGTGTGAGACATGAGAGAGGAAGCCCCCTCCATGGGCATCAGCTTGCTCTCCGCATCAAACTGCCCTGGATTACGTGTGAGACATGAGAGAGGAAGCCCCCTCCATGGGCGTCAGCTTTCTCTCCATATCGCACTGCCCTGGTTTACGTGTGAGGTTGGAGAGAGGGAGCCGGCTCCATGGGCGTCAGCTTGCTCTCCGTATCGCACTGCCCTGGCTTACGTGTGAGACAGGAGAGAGGGAGCCGGCTCCATGGGCGTCAGCTTGCACTCCACATCGCAATGTCCTGGCTTACGTGTGACACAGGAGAGAGGGAGCCGGCTCCATGGGCGTCAGCTTGCTCTCCATATCGCACTGCCCTGACTTACGTGTGAGACAGGAGAGAGGGAGCCGGCTCCATGGGCGTCAGCTTGCTCTCCATATCGCACTGCCCTGACTTACGTGTGAGACAGGAGAGAGGGAGCCGGCTCCATGGGCGTCAGCTTGCTCTCCGTATCGCACTGCCCTGGCTTACGTGTGAGACAGGAGAGAGGGAGTCGGCTTCATGGGCGTCAGCTTGCACTCCCCATCGCAATGTCCTGGCTTACGTGTGTCACAGGAGAGAGGGAGCCGGCTCCATGGGCGTCAGCTTGCTCTCCATATTGCACTGCCCTGGCTTAAGTGTGAGACAGGAGAGAGGGAGCCGGCTCCATGGGCGTCAGCTTGTTCTCCATATCGCACTGCCCTGGCTTACGTGAGAGACAGGAGAGAGCGAGCCGGCTCCATGGGCGTCAGCTTGCTCACCATATCGCACTGCCCCTGCTTATGTGTGAGACACGAGATGGAGCCGGCTCCATGGGCGTCAGCTTGCTCTCCATATCGCACTGCCCTGACTTACGTGTGAGACAGGAGAGAGGGAGCCGGCTCCATGGGCGTCAGCTTGCTCTCCATATCGCACTGCCCTGACTTACGTGTGAGACAGGAGAGAGGGAGCCGGCTCCATGGGCGTCAGCTTGCTCTCCATATTGCACTGCCCTGGCTTACGTGTGAGACGGGAGAGCGGGAGCCGGCTCCATGGGCGTCAGCTTGCTCTCAATATCGCACTGTCCTGGCTTACGTGTGAGACAGGAGATTGGGAGCCGGCTCCATGGGCCTCAGCTTGCTCTCCACATCGCACTGCCCTGGCTTACGTGTGAGACAGGAGAGAGAGAGCCGGCTCCATGGGCGTCTGCTTGCTCTCCATATCGCACTGCCCTGGCTTACCTGGGAGACAGGAGAGAGGAAGCCGGCTCCATGGGCGTCAGCTTGCTCTCCATATAGCACTGCCCTGGATTAGGTGTGAGACAGGAGAGAGGGAGCCGGCTCCATGGGCGTCAGCTTGCTCTCCATATCGCACTGCCCTGGCTTACGTGTGAGACATGAGAGTGGGAGCCGGCTCCATTGGCGTCAGCTTGCTCTCGGTATCGCACTGCCCTGGCTTACGTGTGAGACAGGAGAGAGGGAGCCGGCTCCATGGGCGTCAGCTTGATCTCCATATCGCACTGCCCTGACTTACGTGTGAGACAGGAGAGAGGGAGCCGGCTCCATGGGCGTCAGCTTGCTCTCCGTATCGCACTGCCCTGGCTTACGTGTGAGACAGGAGAGAGGGAGCCGGCTTCATGGGCGTCAGCTTGCACTCCACATCGCAATGTCCTGGCTTACGTGTGTCACAGGAGAGAGGGAGCCGGCTCCATGGGCGTCAGCTTGCTCTCCATATTGCACTGCCCTGGCTTACGTGTGAGACGGGAGAGCGGGAGCCGGCTCCATGGGCGTCAGCTTGCTCTCAATATCGCACTGACCTGCCTTACATGTGAGACAGGAGATTGGCAGCCGGCTCCATGGGCGTCAGCTTGCTCTCCACATCGCACTGCCCTGGCTTACGTGTGAGACAGGAGAGAGAGAGCCGGCTCCATGGGCGTCAGCTTGCTCTCCATATCGCACTGCCCTGGATTAGGTGTGAGACAGGAGAGAGGGAGCCGGCTCCATGGGCGTCAGCTTGCTCTCCATATCGCACTGCCCTGGCTTACGTGTGAGACACGAGAGAGGGAGCCGGCTCCATTTGCATCAGCTTGCTCTCCATATTGTACTGCCCTGGCTTACGTGTGAGACACGAGAGAGAGATCCGGCTCCATGGGCGTCAGCTTGCTCTCCATATCGCACTGCCCAGGCTTACATGTGAGACAGGAGAGACGGAGCCGTCTCCATGGGCATCAGCTTGCTCTCCGCATCAAACTGCCCTGGCTTACGTGTGAGACATGAGAGAGGAAGCCCCCTCCATGGGCGTCAGCTTGCTCTCCATTTGGCACTGCCCTGGCTTACGTGTGAGACAAGAGGGAGGGAGCCGGCTCCATGGGCGTCAGCTTGCTCTCCATATCGCACTGCCCTGGCTTACGTGTGAGACAGGAGAGAGGGAGCCGGCTCCATGGGCGTCAGCTTGCTCTCCATATCGCACTGCACTGGCTTACGTGTGAGACACGAGAGAGGGAGCCGGCTCCATGGGCGTCAGCTTGCTCTCCATATCGCACTGTCCAGGCTAACGTGTGAGACAGGAGAGAGGGAGCCGGCTCCATGGGCGTCAGCTTGCTCTTCATATCGCACTGCCCTGGCTTACGTGTGAGACACGAGAGAGGGAGCCAGCTCCATGGGCGTCAGCTTGCTCTCCATATCGCACTGCCCTGGCTTACATGTGAGACAGGAGAGAGGGAGCGAGCTCCATGGGCGTCAGCTTCCTCTCCATATCGCACTGCCCTGGCTTACGTGTGAGACAGGAGAGAGGGAGCCGGCTTCATGGGCGTCAGCTTGCTCTCCATATCGCACTGCCCTGGCTTACGTGTGAGACAGGTGAGAGGGAGCCGGCTTCATGGGCGTCAGCTTGCTCTCCATATCGCACTGCCCAGGCTTACGTGTGAGACAGGAGAGAGGGAGCCGGCTCCATGGGCGTCAGCTTGCTCTCCACATCACACTGCCCTGGCTTACGTGTGAGACAGGAGAGAGAGAGCCGGCTCCATGGGCGTCTGCGTGCTCTCCATATCGCAATGCCCTGGCTTACCTGGGAGACAGGAGAGAGGAAGCCGGCTCCATGGGCGTCAGCTTGCTCTCCATATAGCACTGCCCTGGATTAGGTGTGAGACAGGAGAGAGGGAGCCGGCTCCATGGGCGTCAGCTTGCTCTCCATATCGCACTGCCCTGGCTTATGTGTGAGACATGAGAGAGGGAGCCGGCTCCATTGGCGTCAGCTTGCTCTCCGTATCGCACTGCCCTGGCTTACGTGTGAGACAGGAGAGAGGGAGCCGGCTCCATGGGCGTCAGCTTGATCTCCATATCGCACTGCCCTGACTTACGTGTGAGACAGGAGAGAGGGAGCCGGCTCCATGGGCGTCAGCTTGCTCTCCGTATCGCACTGCCCTGGCTTACGTGTGAGACAGGAGAGAGGGAGCCGGCTTCATGGGCGTCAGCTTGCACTCCACATCGCAATGTCCTGGCTTACGTGTGTCACAGGAGAGAGGGAGCCGGCTCCATGGGCGTCAGCTTGCTCTCCATATTGCACTGCCCTGGCTTACGTGTGAGACGGGAGAGCGGGAGCCGGCTCCATGGGCGTCAGCTTGCTCTCAATATCGCACTGACCTGCCTTACATGTGAGACAGGAGATTGGCAGCCGGCTCCATGGGCGTCAGCTTGCTCTCCACATCGCACTGCCCTGGCTTACGTGTGAGACAGGAGAGAGAGAGCCGGCTCCATGGGCGTCAGCTTGCTCTCCATATCGCACTGCCCTGGATTAGGTGTGAGACAGGAGAGAGGGAGCCGGCTCCATGGGCGTCAGCTTGCTCTCCATATCGCACTGCCCTGGCTTACGTGTGAGACACGAGAGAGGGAGCCGGCTCCATTTGCATCAGCTTGCTCTTCATATCGCACTGCCCTGGCTTACGTGTGAGACACGAGAGAGGGAGCCAGCTCCATGGGCGTCAGCTTGCTCTCCATATCGCACTGCCCTGGCTTACATGTGAGACAGGAGAGAGGGAGCGAGCTCCATGGGCGTCAGCTTGCTCTCCATATCGCACTGCCCTGGCTTACGTGTGAGACAGGAGAGAGGGAGCCGGCTTCATGGGCGTCAGCTTGCTCTCCATATCGCACTGCCCTGGCTTACGTGTGAGACAGGTGAGAGGGAGCCGGCTTCATGGGCGTCAGCTTGCTCTCCATATCGCACTGCCCAGGCTTACGTGTGAGACAGGAGAGAGGGAGCCGGCTCCATGGGCGTCAGCTTGCTCTCCACATCACACTGCCCTGGCTTACGTGTGAGACAGGAGAGAGAGAGCCGGCTCCATGGGCGTCTGCGTGCTCTCCATATCGCAATGCCCTGGCTTACCTGGGAGACAGGAGAGAGGAAGCCGGCTCCATGGGCGTCAGCTTGCTCTCCATATAGCACTGCCCTGGATTAGGTGTGAGACAGGAGAGAGGGAGCCGGCTCCATGGGCGTCAGCTTGCTCTCCATATCGCACTGCCCTGGCTTATGTGTGAGACATGAGAGAGGGAGCCGGCTCCATTGGCGTCAGCTTGCTCTCCGTATCGCACTGCCCTGGCTTACGTGTGAGACAGGAGAGAGGGAGCCGGCTCCATGGGCGTCAGCTTGATCTCCATATCGCACTGCCCTGACTTACGTGTGAGACAGGAGAGAGGGAGCCGGCTCCATGGGCGTCAGCTTGCTCTCCGTATCGCACTGCCCTGGCTTACGTGTGAGACAGGAGAGAGGGAGCCGGCTTCATGGGCGTCAGCTTGCACTCCACATCGCAATGTCCTGGCTTACGTGTGTCACAGGAGAGAGGGAGCCGGCTCCATGGGCGTCAGCTTGCTCTCCATATTGCACTGCCCTGGCTTACGTGTGAGACGGGAGAGCGGGAGCCGGCTCCATGGGCGTCAGCTTGCTCTCAATATCGCACTGACCTGCCTTACATGTGAGACAGGAGATTGGCAGCCGGCTCCATGGGCGTCAGCTTGCTCTCCACATCGCACTGCCCTGGCTTACGTGTGAGACAGGAGAGAGAGAGCCGGCTCCATGGGCGTCAGCTTGCTCTCCATATCGCACTGCCCTGGATTAGGTGTGAGACAGGAGAGAGGGAGCCGGCTCCATGGGCGTCAGCTTGCTCTCCATATCGCACTGCCCTGGCTTACGTGTGAGACACGAGAGAGGGAGCCGGCTCCATTTGCATCAGCTTGCTCTTCATATCGCACTGCCCTGGCTTACGTGTGAGACACGAGAGAGGGAGCCAGCTCCATGGGCGTCAGCTTGCTCTCCATATCGCACTGCCCTGGCTTACATGTGAGACAGGAGAGAGGGAGCGAGCTCCATGGGCGTCAGCTTGCTCTCCATATCGCACTGCCCTGGCTTACGTGTGAGACAGGAGAGAGGGAGCCGGCTTCATGGGCGTCAGCTTGCTCTCCATATCGCACTGCCCTGGCTTACGTGTGAGACAGGTGAGAGGGAGCCGGCTTCATGGGCGTCAGCTTGCTCTCCATATCGCACTGCCCAGGCTTACGTGTGAGACAGGAGAGAGCGAGCCGGCTCCATGGGCGTCAGCTTGCTCTCCATATCGCACTGCATTGGCTTACGTGTGTGACACAAGAGAGGGAGCCGGCTCCATGGGCGTCAGCCTGCTCTCCATATCGCATTGCCCTGCCTTACGTGTGAGACAGGAGAGAGGGAGCCGGCTCCAAGGGCATCAGCTTGCTCTCCATATCGCACTGTCCTGGCTTACGTGTGAGACAGGAGAGAGGGAGCCGGCTCCATGGGCGTCAGCTTGCTCTTCATATCGCACTGCCCTGGCTTACGTGTCAGACCGGAGAGAGGGAGCCGGCTCCATGAGCGTCAGCTTGCTCTCCGTATCGCACTGCACTGGCTTACGTGTGAGACAGGAGAGAGGGAACCGGCTCCATGGGCGTCAGCTTGCTCTCCATATCGTACTGCCCTGGCTTACCTGTGAGACAGGAGAGAGGGAGCCGGCTCCATGGGCGTCAGCTTGCTCTCCATATCGCACTGCCCTGGCTTACGTGTGAGACAGGAGAGAGGGAGCCGGCTCCATGGGCGTCAGCTTGCTCTCCATATCGTACTGCCCTGGCTTACCTGTGAGACAGGAGAGAGGGAGCCGGCTCCATGGGCGTCAGCTTGCTCTCCATATCACACTGCCCAGGCTTACGTGTGAGACAGGAGAGAGGGAGCCGGCTCCATGGGCGTCAGCTTGTTCTCCATATCGCACTGCCCTGGCTTACGTGAGAGACAGGAGAGAGCGAGCCGGCTCCATGGGCGTCAGCTTGCTCACCACATCGCACTGCCCCTGCTTATGTGTGAGACACGAGATGGAGCCGGCTCCATGGGCGTCAGCTTGCTCTCCATATCGCACAGCCCTGGCTTACATGTGAGACAAGAGAGAGGGAGCCGGCTCCATGGGCGTCAGCTTGCTCTCCGCATCAAACTGCCCTGGCTTACGTGTGAGACATGAGAGAGGAAGCCCCCTCCATGGGCGTCAGCTTGCTCTCCGCATCAAACTGCCCTGGATTACGTGTGACACATGAGAGAGAAAGCCCCCTCCATGGGCGTCAGCTTGCTCTCCATATCGCACTGCCCTGGTTTACGTGTGAGACAGGAGAGAGGGAGCCGGCTCCATGGGCGTCAGCTTGCACTCCACATCGCAATGTCCTGGCTTACGTGTGACACAGGAGAGAGGGAGCCGGCTCCATGGGCGTCAGCTTGCTCTCCATATTGCACTGCCCTGGCTTACGTGTGAGACAGGAGAGAGGGAGCCGGCTTCATGGGCGTCAGCTTGCTCTCCGTATCGCACTGCCCTGGCTTACGTGTGAGACTGGAGAGAGGGAGTCGGCTTCATGGGCGTCAGCTTGCACTCCGCATCGCACTGCCCTGGCTTACGTGTGAGACAGGAGAGAGGGAGCCGGCTCCATGGGCGTCAGCTTGCTCTCCATATTGCACTGCCCTGGCTTACGTGTGAGACGGGAGAGCGGGAGCCGGCTCCATGGGCGTCAGCTTGCTCTCAATATCGCACTGACCTGCCTTACATGTGAGACAGGAGATTGGGAGCCGGCTCCATGGGCGTCAGCTTGCTCTCCACATCGCACTGCCCTGGCTTACGTGTGAGACAGGAGAGAGAGAGCCGGCTCCATGGGCGTCAGCTTGCTCTCCATATCGCACTGCCCTGGCTTACGTGTGAGACAGGAGAGAGGGAGCCGGCTTCATTGGCGTCAGCTTGCTCTCCACATCGCACTGCGCTGGCTTACCTGGGAGACAGGAGAGAGGAAGCCGGCTCCATGGGCGTCAGCTTGCTCTCCATATCGCACTGCCCTGGATTAGGTGTGAGACAGGAGAGAGGGAGCCGGCTCCATGGGCGTCAGCTTGCTCTGCATATCGCAATGCCCTGGCTTACGTGTGAGACACGAGAGAGGGAGCCCGCTCCATGGGCGTCAGCTTGCTCTCCGTATCGCACTGCCCTGGCTTACGTGTGAGACAGGAGAGAGGGAGCCGGCTCCAAGGGCATCAGCTTGCACTCCACATCGCAATGTCGTGGCTTACGTGTGACACAGGAGAGAGGGAGCCGGCTCCATGGGCGTCAGCTTGCTCTCCATATCGCACTGCCCTGACTTACGTGTGAGACAGGAGAGAGGGAGCCGGCTCCATGGGCGTCAGCTTGCTCTCCGTATCGCACTGCCCTGGCTTACGTGTGAGACGGGAGAGCGGGAGCCGGCTCCATGGGCGTCAGCTTGCTCTCAATATCGCACTGACCTGCCTTACATGTGAGACAGGAGATTGGGAGCCGGCTCCATGGGCGTCAGCTTGCTCTCCACATCGCACTGCCCTGGCTTACGTGTGAGACAGGAGAGAGAGAGCCGGCTCCATGGGCGTCAGCTTGCTCTCCATATCGCACTGCCCTGGCTTACCTGGGAGACAGGAGAGAGGAAGCCGGCTCCATGGGCGTCAGCTTGCTCTCCATATCGCACTGCCCTGGATTAGGTGTGAGACAGGAGAGAGGGAGCCGGCTCCATGGGCGTCAGCTTGCTCTCCATATCGCACTGCCCTGGCTTACGTGTGAGACACGAGAGAGGGAGCCGGCTCCATGGGCGTCAGCTTGCTCTCCATATCGCACTGCCCTGGCTTACGTGTGAGACACGAGAGAGGGAGCCGGCTCCATGGGCGTCAGCTTGCTCTCCACATCGCACTGCCCTGGCTTACGTGTGAGACACGAGAGAGGGAGCCGGCTCCATGGGCGTCAGCTTGTTCTCCATATCGCACTGTCCAGGCTAATGTGTGAGACAGGAGAGAGGGAGCCGGCTCCATGGGCGTCAGCTTGCTCTTCATATCGCACTGCCCTGGCTTACGTGTGAGACACGAGAGAGGGAGCCAGCTCCATGGGCATCAGCTTGCTCTCCACATCGCACTGCCCTGACTTACGTGTGACACAGGAGAGAGGGAGCCGGCTCCATGGGCGTCAGCTTGCTCTCCATATCGCACTGACCTGCCTTACATGTGAGACAGGAGAGAGGGAGCCGGCTCCATGGGAGACAGCTTGCTCTCCGCATCGTACTGCCCTGGCTTACATGTGAGACAGGAGATAGGGAGCTGGCTCCATGGGCGTCAGCTTGCTCTCCATATCGCACTGCTCTGGCTTACATCTGAGACATGCGAGAGGGAGCCCCCTCCATGGGCGTCAGCTTGCTCTCCATATCACACTGCCCTGGCTTACGTGTGAGACACGAGAGAGGGAGCCGGCTCCATGGGCGTCAGCTTGTTCTCCATATCGCACTACCCTGGCTTACGTGTGAGACAGGAGAGAGCGAGCCGGCTCCATGGGCATCAGCTTGCTCTCCATATCGCACCGCCCTGGCTTAGGTGTGAGACAGGAGAGAGGGAGCCGGCTCCATGGGCGTCAGCTTGCTCTCCATATCGCACTGCCCTGGCTTACGTGTGACACAGGAGAGAGGGAGCCGGCTCCATGGGCGTCAGCTTGCTCTCCATATCGCACTGCATCGGCTTACGTGTGTGACACAAGAGAGGGAGCCGGCTCCATGGGCGTCAGCTTGCTCTCCATATCGCATTGCCCTGCCTTACGTGTGAGACAGGAGAGAGGGAGCCGGCTCCATGGGCGTCAGCTTGCTCTCCATATCGCACTGCCCTGGCTTACGTGTGAGACAGGAGAGAGGGAGCCGGCTCCATGGGCGTCAGCTTGCTCTCCATATCGCACTGTCCTGGCTTACGTGTGAGACAGGAGAGAGGGAGCCGGCTCCATGGGCGTCAGCTTGCTCTTCATATCGCACTGCCCTGGCTTACGTGTCAGACCGGAGAGAGGGAGCCGGCTCCATGAGCGTCAGCTTGCTCTCCGTATCGCACTGCACTGGCTTACGTGTGAGACAGGAGAGAGGGAACCGGCTCCATGGGCGTCAGCTTGCTCTCCATATCGTACTGCCCTGGCTTACCTGTGAGACTGGAGAGAGGGAGCCGGCTCCATGGGCGTCAGCTTGCTCTCCATATCGTACTGCCCTGGCTTACGTGTGAGACACGAGAGAGAGAGCCGGCTCCATGGGCGTCAGCCTTCTCTCCATATCGTACTGCCCTGGCTTACGTGTGAGACACGAGAGAGAGAGCCGGATCCATGGGCATCAGCTTGCTCTCCACATCAAAATGCCCTGGCTTACGTGTGAGACATGAGAGAGGAAGCCCCCTCCATGGGCGTCAGCTTGCTCTCCATATCGCACTGCCCTGGCTTACGTGTGAGACAGGAGAGAGGGAGCCGGCTCCATGGGCGTCAGCTTGCTCTCCACATCGCACTGCCCTGGCTTACGTGTGACACAGAAGAGAGGGAGCCGGCTTCATGGGCGTCAGCTTGCTCTCCATATCACACTGCCCTGACTTACGTGTGAGACAGGCGAGCGGGAGCTGGCTCCATGGGCGTCAGCTTGCTCTCCATATCGTACTGCCCGGGCTTACGTGTGAGACAGGAGAGAGGGAGCCGGCTCCATGGGCGTCAGCTTGCTCTCCATATCGCGCTGCCCTGGCTTACGTGTGAGACAGGAGAGAGGGAGCCTGCTCCATGGGCGTCAGCTTGCTTTCCATATCGTACTGCCCTGGCTTACCTGTGAGACAGGAGAGAGGGAGTCGGCTCCATGGGCGTCAGCTTGCTCTGCATATCACACTGCCCAGGCTTACGTGTGAGACAGGAGAGAGGGAGCCGGCTCCATGGGCGTCAGCTTGTTCTCCATATCGCACTGCCCTGGCTTACGTGAGAGACAGGAGAGAGCGAGCCGGCTCCATGGGCGTCAGCTTGCTCACCATATCGCACTGCCCCTGCTTACGTGTGAGACACGAGATGGAGCCGGCTCCATGGGCGTCAGCTTGCTCTCCATATCGCACAGCCCTGGCTTACATGTGAGACAGGAGAGAGGGAGCCGGCTCCTATGGCGTCAGCTTGCTCTCCGCATCAAACTGCCCTGGCTTACGTGTGAGACAGGAGAGAGGGAGCCCCCTCCATGGGCGTCAGCTTGCTCTCCGCATCAAACTGCCCTGGATTACGTATGAGACATGAGAGAGGAAGCCCCCTCCATGGGCGTCAGCTTGCTCTCCATATCGCACTGCCCTGGTTTACGTGTGAGACAGGAGAGAGGGAGCCGGCTCCATGGGCGTCAGCTTGCACTCCACATCGCAATGTCCTGGCTTACGTGTGACACAGGAGAGAGGGAGCCGGCTCCATGGGCGTCAGCTTGCTCTCCATATTGCACTGCCCTGGCTTACGTGTGAGACAGGAGAGAGGGAGCCGGCTTCATGGGCGTCAGCTTGCTCTCCATATCGCACTGCCCTGGCTTACGTGTGAGACAGGAGAGAGGGAGCCGGCTCCATGGGCGTCAGCTTGCTCTCCATATCGCACTGCCCTGACTTACGTGTGAGACAGGAGAGAGGGAGCCGGCTCCATGAGCGTCAGCTTGATCTCCATATCGCACTGCCCTGACTTACGTGTGAGACAGGAGAGAGGGAGCCGGCTCCATGGGCGTCAGCTTGCTCTCCGTATCGCACTGCCCTGGCTTACGTGTGAGACAGGAGAGAGGGAGCCGGCTTCATGGGCGTCAGCTTGCTCTCCACATCGCACTGCCCTGGCTTACGTGTGAGACAGGAGAGAGAGAGCCGGCTCCATGGGCGTCAGCTTGCTCTCCATATCGCACTGCCCTGGCTTACCTGGGAGACAGGAGAGAGGAAGCCGGCTCTCCATGGGCGTCAGCTTGCTCTCCATATCGCACTGTCCTGGCTTACGTGTGAGACAGGAGAGAGGGAGCCGGCTCCATGGGCGTCAGCTTGCTCTCCACATCGCACTGCCCTGGCTTACGTGTGAGACAGGAGAGAGAGAGCCGGCTCCATGGGCGTCAGCTTGCTCTCCATATCGCACTGCCCTGGCTTACCTGGGAGACAGGAGAGAGGAAGCCGGCTCTCCATGGGCGTCAGCTTGCTCTCCATATCGCACTGTCCTGGCTTACGTGTGAGACAGGAGAGAGGGAGGCGGCTCCATGGGCGTCATCTTGCTCTCCATATCGCACTGTCCTGGCTTACGTGTGAGACAGGAGAGAGGGAGCCGGCTCCATGGGCGTCAGCTTGCTCTCCATATCGCACTACCCTGGCTTACGTGTGAGACAGGAGAGAGGGAGCCGGCTCCATGGGCGTCAGCTTGCTCTCCATATCGCACTCTCCTGGCTTACGTGTGAGACAGGAGAGAGGGAGCCGGCTCCATGGGCGTCAGCTTGCTCTCCATATCGCACTGTCCTGGCTTACGTGTGAGACAGGAGAGAGGGAGCCGGTTCCATGGGCGTCAGCTTGCTCTCCGTATCGCACTGCCCAGGCTTACGTGTGAGACAGGAGAGAGGGAACCGGCTCCATGGGCGTCAGCTTGCTCTCCACATGGCACTGCCCTGGCTTACGTGTGAGACAGGAGAGAGTGAGCCAGCTCCATGCGTGTCAGCTTGCTCTCCATATCGTACTGCCCTGGCTTACATTTGAGACAGGAGAGAGAGAGCCGGATCCATGGGCGTCAGCTTGCTCTCCATATCGCACTGCCCTGGCTTACGTGTGAGACAGGAGAGAGGGAGCCGGATCCATGGGTGTCAGCTTGCTCTCCATATCGCACTGCCCTGGATTAAGTGTGAGACAGGAGAGAGAGTGCTGGCTCCATTGGCGTCAGCTTGCTCTCCGTATCGCACTGTCCTGGCTTACGTGTGAGACAGGGGAGAGAGAGCCGGCTCCATGGGCGTCAGCTTGCTCTCCATTTGGCACTGCCCTGGCTTACGTGTGAGACAAGAGAGAGGGAGCCGGCTCCATGGGCGTCAGCTTGCTCTCCATATCGCACTGCCCTGGCTTACGTGTGAGACAGGAGAGAGGGAGCCGGCTCCATGGGCGTCAGCTTGCTCTCCATATCGCACTGCCCTGGCTTACGTGTGAGACAGGAGAGAGGGAGCCGGCTCCATGGGCGTCAGCTTGCTCTCCACATCGCACTACCCTGGCTTACGTGTGAGACACGAGAGAGGGAGCCGGCTCCATGGGCGTCAGCTTGTTCTCCATATCGCACTGTCCAGGCTAATGTGTGAGACAGGAGAGAGGGAGCCGGCTCCATGGGCGTCAGCTTGCTCTTCATATCGCACTGCCCTGGCTTACGTGTGAGACACGAGAGAGGGAGCCAGCTCCATGGGCATCAGCTTGCTCTCCACATCGCACTGCCCTGACTTACGTGTGACACAGGAGAGAGGGAGCCGGCTCCATGGGCGTCAGCTTGCTCTCCATATCGCACTGACCTGCCTTACATGTGAGACAGGAGAGAGGGAGCCGGCTCCATGGGCGACAGCTTGCTCTCCGCATCGTACTGCCCTGGCTTACGTGTGAGACAGGAGATAGGGAGCCGGCTCCATGGGCGTCAGCTTGCTCTCCATATCGCACTGCTCTGGCTTACATCTGAGACATGCGAGAGGGAGCCCCCTCCATGGGCGTCAGCTTGCTCTCCATATCACACTGCCCTGGCTTAAGTGTGAGACACGAGAGAGGGAGCCGGCTCCATGGGCGTCAGCTTGTTCTCCATATCGCACTGCCCTGGCTTACGTGTGAGACAGGAGAGAGCGAGCCGGCTCCATGTGCGTCAGCTTGCTCTCCATATCGCACCGCCCTGGCTTAGGTGTGAGACAGGAGAGAGGGAGCCGGCTCCATGGGCGTCAGCTTGCTCTCCATATCGCACTGCCCTGGCTTACGTGTGACACAGGAGAGAGGGAGCCGGCTCCATGGGCGTCAGCTTGCTCTCCATATCGCACTGCATCGGCTTACGTGTGTGACACAAGAGAGGGAGCCGGCTCCATGGGCGTCAGCTTGCTGTCCATATCGCATTGCCCTGCCTTACGTGTGAGACAGGAGAGAGGGAGCCGGCTCCATGGGCGTCAGCTTGCTCTCCATATCGCACTGTCCTGGCTTACGTGTGAGACAGGAGAGAGGGAGCCGGCTCCATGGGCGTCAGCTTGCTCTTCATATCGCACTGCCCTGGCTTACGTGTCAGACCGGAGAGAGGGAGCCGGCTCCATGGGCGTCAGCTTGCTCTCCGTATCGCACTGTCCTGGCTTACGTGTGAGACAGGAGAGAGGGAGCCGGCTCCATGGGTGTCAGCTTGCTCTCCGTATCGCACTGCACTGGCTTACGTGTGAGACAGGAGAGAGGGAACCGGCTCCATGGGCGTCAGCTTGCTCTCCATATCGTACTGCCCTGGCTTACCTGTGAGACAGGAGAGAGGGAGCCGGCTCCATGGGCGTCAGCTTGCTCTCCATATCGTACTGCCCTGGCTTACGTGTGAGACATGAGAGAGGGAGCCGGCTCCATGGGCGTCAGCTTGCTCTCCATATCGTACTGCCCTGGCTTACGTGTGAGACATGAGAGAGGGAGCCGGCTCCATGGGCGTCAGCTTGTTCTCCATATCGCACTGCCCTGGCTTACGTGTGAGACAGGAGAGAGCGAGCCGGCTCCATGGGCGTCAGCTTGCTCTCCATATCGTACTGCCCTGGCTTACGTGTGAGACAGGAGAGAGGGAGCCGGCTCCATGAGTGTCAGCCTGCTCTCCATATCGCACTGCCCTGGCTTACGTGTGAGACAGGAGAGAGCGAGCCGGCTCCATGGGCGTCAGCCTGCTCTCCATATCGTACTGCCCTGGCTTACGTGTGAGACAGGAGAGAGCGAGCCGGCTCCATGGGCGTCAGCCTGCTCTCCATATCGCACTGCACTGGCTTACGTGTGAGACAGGAGAGAGCGAGCCGGCTCCATGGGCGTCAGCTTGCTCTCCATATCGCACTGCCCTGGCTTACGTGTCAGACAAGAAAAAGGGAGCCGGCTCCATGGGCGTCAGCTTGCTCTCCATATCGCACTGCCCTGGCTTACGTGTCAGACAAGAAAAAGGGAGCCGGCTCCATGGGCGTCAGCTTGCTCTCCATATCGCACTGCCCTGGCTTACGTGTCAGACAAGAAAAAGGGAGCCGGCTCCATGGGCGTCAGCTTGCTCTCCATATCGCACTGCCCTGGCTTACGTGTCAGACAAGAAAAAGGGAGCCGGCTCCATGGGCGTCAGCTTGCTCTCCATATCGCACTGCCCTGGCTTACACATGAGACAGGAGAGAGGGAGCCGGCTCCATGGGCGTCAGCTTGCTCTCCATATCTCACTGCCCAGGCTTACGTGTGAGACAGGAGAGAGGGAGCCGGCTCCATGGGCGTCAGCTTGCTCTCCATATCGCACTGCCCTGGCTTACACATGAGACAGGAGAGAGGGAGCCGGCTCCATTGGCGTCAGCTTGCTCTCCATATCGTACTGCCCTGGCTTACGTGTGAGACATGAGAGAGGAAGCCCCCTCCATGGGCGTCAGCTTGCTCTCCATATCGCACTGCCCTGGCTTACGTGTGAGACAGGAGAGAGGGAGCCGGCTCCATGGGCGTCAGCTTGCTCTCCATATCGCACTGCCCTGGCTTACGTGTGAGACAGGAGAGAGGGAGCCGGCTTCATTGGCGTCAGCTTGCTCTCCACATCGCACTGCCCTGGCTTACGTGTGACACAGAAGAGAGGGAGCCGGCTCCATGGGCGTCAGCTTGCTCTCCATATCACACTGCCCTGACTTACGTGTGAGACAGGAGAGCGGGAGCTGGCTCCATGGGCGTCAGCTTGCTCTCCATATCGTACTGCCCGGGCTTACGTGTGAGACAGGAGAGAGGGAGCCGGCTCCATGGGCGTCAGCTTGCTCTCCATATCGCGCTGCCCTGGCTTACGTGTGAGACAGGAGAGAGGGAGCCGGCTCCATGGGCGTCAGCTTGCTTTCCATATCGTACTGCCCTGGCTTACCTGTGAGACAGGAGAGAGGGAGTCGGCTCCATGGGCGTCAGCTTGCTCTGCATATCACACTGCCCAGTCTTACGTGTGAGACAGGAGAGAGGGAGCCGGCTCCATGGCCGTCACTTGTTCTCCATATCGCACTGCCCTGGCTTACGTGAGAGACAGGAGAGAGCGAGCCGGCTCCATGGGCGTCAGCTTGCTCACCATATCGCACTGCCCCTGCTTACGTGTGAGACACGAGATGGAGCCGGCTCCATGGGCGTCAGCTTGCTCTCCATATCGCACAGCCCTGGCTTACATGTGAGACAGGAGAGAGGGAGCCGGCTCCTATGGCGTCAGCTTGCTCTCCGCATCAAACTGCCCTGGCTTACGTGTGAGACAGGAGAGAGGGAGCCCCCTCCATGGGCGTCAGCTTGCTCTCCGCATCAAACTGCCCTGGATTACGTATGAGACATGAGAGAGGAAGCCCCCTCCATGGGCGTCAGCTTGCTCTCCATATCGCACTGCCCTGGTTTACGTGTGAGACAGGAGAGAGGGAGCCGGCTCCATGGGCGTCAGCTTGCTCTCCGTATCGCACTGCCCTGGCTTACGTGTGAGACAGGAGAGAGGGAGCCGGCTCCATGGGCGTCAGCTTGCTCTCCATATCGCACTGCCCTGGCTTACGTGTGAGACAGGAGAGTGGGAGCCGGCTCCATGGGCGTCAGCTTGCTCTCCGTATCGCACTGCCCTGGCTTACGTGTGAGACAGGAGAGAGGGAGCCGGCTCCATGGGCGTCAGCTTGCTCTCCATATCACAATGTCCTGGCTTACGTGTGAGACAGGAGAGAGGGAGCCGGCTCCATGGGCGTCAGCTTGCACTCCACATCGCAATGTCCTGGCTTACGTGTGACACAGGAGAGAGGGAGCCGGCTCCATGGGCGTCAGCTTGCTCTCCATATTGCACTGCCCTGACTTACGTGTGAGACAGGAGAGAGGGAGCCGGCTTCATGGGCGTCAGCTTGCTCTCCATATTGCACTGCCCTGGCTTACGTGTGAGACAGGAGAGAGGGAGCCGGCTCCATGGGCGTCAGCTTGCTCTCCATATCGCACTGCCCTGACTTACGTGTGAGACAGGAGAGAGGGAGCCGGCTCCATGAGCGTCAGCTTGCTCTCCATATCGCACTGCCCTGACTTACGTGTGAGACAGGAGAGAGGGAGCCGGCTCCATGGGCGTCAGCTTGCTCTCCGTATCGCACTGCCCTGGCTTACGTGTGAGACAGGAGAGAGGGAGCCGGCTTCATGGGCGTCAGCTTGCTCTCCATATCGCACTGCCCTGCCTTACATGTGAGACAGGAGATTGGGAGCCGGCTCCATGGGCGTCAGCTTGCTCTCCACATCGCACTGCCCTGGCTTACGTGTGAGACACGAGAGAGAGAGCCAGCTCCATGGGCATCAGCTTGCTCTCCACATCGCACTGCCCTGACTTACGTGTGACACAGGAGAGAGGGAGCCGGCTCCATGGGCGTCAGCTTGCTCTCCATATCGCACTGACCTGCCTTACATGTGAGACAGGAGAGAGGGAGCCGGCTCCATGGGCGACAGCTTGCTCTCCGCATCGTACTGCCCTGGTTACGTGTGAGACAGGAGATAGGGAGCCGGCTCCATGGGCGTCAGCTTGCTCTCCATATCGCACTGCTCTGGCTTACATCTGAGACATGCGAGAGGGAGCCCCCTCCATGGGCGTCAGCTTGCTCTCCATATCACACTGCCCTGGCTTACGTGTGAGACACGAGAGAGGGAGCCGGCTCCATGGGCGTCAGCTTGTTCTCCATATCGCACTGCCCTGGCTTACGTGTGAGACAGGAGAGAGCGAGCCGGCTCCATGGGCGTCAGCTTGCTCTCCATATCGCACCGCCCTGGCTTAGGTGTGAGACAGGAGAGAGGGAGCCGGCTCCATGGGCGTCAGCTTGCTCTCCATATCGCACTGCCCTGGCTTACGTGTGAGACAGGAGAGAGGGAGCCGGCTCCATGGGCGTCAGCTTGCTCTCCATATCGCACTGCCCTGGCTTACGTGTGACACAGGAGAGAGGGAGCCGGCTCCATGGGCGTCAGCTTGCTCTCCATATCGCACTGCATCGGCTTACGTGTGTGACACAAGAGAGGGAGCCGGCTCCATGGGCGTCAGCTTGCTGTCCATATCGCATTGCCCTGCCTTACGTGTGAGACAGGAGAGAGGGGGCCGGCTCCATGGGCGTCAGCTTGCTCTCCATATCGCACTGTCCTGGCTTACGTGTGAGACAGGAGAGAGGGAGCCGGCTCCATGGGCGTCAGCTTGCTCTTCATATCGCACTGCCCTGGCTTACGTGTCAGACCGGAGAGAGGGAGCCGGCTCCATGAGCGTCAGCTTGCTCTCCGTATCGCACTGACCTGCCTTACCTGGGAGACAGGAGAGAGGAAGCCGGCTCTCCATGGGCGTCAGCTTGCTCTCCATATCGCACTGACCTGCCTTACATGTGAGACAGGAGATTGGGAGCCGGCTCCATGGGCGTCAGCTTGCTCTCCACATCGCACTGCCCTGGCTTACGTGTGAGACAGGAGAGAGAGAGCCGGCTCCATGGGCGTCAGCTTGCTCTCCATATCGCACTGCCCTGGCTTACCTGGGAGACAGGAGAGAGGAAGCCGGCTCTCCATGGGCGTCAGCTTGCTCTCCATATCGCACTGTCCTGGCTTACGTGTGAGACAGGAGAGAGGGAGCCGGCTCCATGGGCGTCAGCTTGCTCTCCATATCGCACTGCCCTGGCTTACCTGGGAGACAGGAGAGAGGAAGCCGGCTCTCCATGGGCGTCAGCTTGCTCTCCATATCGCACTGTCCTGGCTTACGTGTGAGACAGGAGAGAGGGAGCCGGCTCCATGGGCGTCAGCTTGCTCTCCATATCGCACTGCCCTGGCTTACGTGTGAGACAGGAGAGAGGGAGCCGGCTCAATGGGCGTCAGCTTGCTCTCCATATCGCACTCTCCTGGCTTACGTGTGAGACAGGAGAGAGGGAGCCGGCTCCATGGGCGTCAGCTTGCTCTCCATATCGCACTGTCCTGGCTTACGTGTGAGACAGGAGAGAGGGAGCCGGTTCCATGGGCGTCAGCTTGCTCTCCGTATCGCACTGCCCTGGCTTACGTGTGAGACAGGAGAGAGGGAGCCGGTTCCATGGGCGTCAGCTTGCTCTCCGTATCGCACTGCCCTGGCTTACGTGTGAGACAGGAGAGAGGGAGCCGGCTCCATGGGCGTCAGCTTGCTCTCCGTATCGCACTGCCCTGGCTTACGTGTGAGACAGGAGAGAGGGAGCCGGTTCCATGGGCGTCAGCTTGCTCTCCGTATCGCACTGCCCTGGCTTACGTGTGAGACAGGAGAGAGTGAGCCAGCTCCATGCGTGTCAGCTTGCTCTCCATATCGTACTGCCCTGGCTTACATTTGAGACAGGAGAGAGAGAGCCGGATCCATGGGCGTCAGCTTGCTCTCCATATCGCACTGCCCTGGATTAAGTGTGAGACAGGAGAGAGAGTGCTGGCTCCATTGGCGTCAGCTTGCTCTCCGTATCGCACTGTCCTGGCTTACGTGTGAGACAGGGGAGAGAGAGCCGGCTCCATGGGCGTCAGCTTGCTCTCCGTATCGCACTGCCCTGGCTTACGTGTGAGACAGGAGAGAGGGAGCCGACTCCATGGGCGTCAGCTTGCTCTCCATATCGCACTGCCCTGGCTTACGTGTGAGACAGGAGAGAGGGAGCCGACTCCATGGGCGTCAGCTTGCTCTCCATATCGCACTGCCCTGGCTTACGTGTGAGACAGGAGATAGGGAGCCGGCTCCATGGGCGTCAGCTTCCTCTCCATATCGCACTGCCCTGGCTTACGTGTGAGACAGGAGAGAGGTAGCCGGCTCCATAGGCATCAGCTTGCTCTCCGTATCGCACTGTCCTGGCGTACGTGTGAGACAGGAGAGAGAGAGCCCGCTCCATGGGTGTCAGCTTGCTCTCCGTATCGCACTGTCCTGGCCTACGTGTGAGACATGAGAGAGGGAGCCGGCTCCATGGGCGTCAGCTTGCTCTCCATATCGCACTGCCCTGGCTTACGTGTGAGACAGGAGAGAGGGAGCCGGCTCCATGGGCGTCAGCTTGCTCTCCATATCGCACTCTCCTGGCTTACGTGTGAGACAGGAGAGAGGGTGCCGGCTCCATGGGCGTCAGCTTGCTCTCCACCTTGCACAGTCCTGGCTTACACGTGAGACAGGAGAGAGGGAGCCGGCTCCATGGGCGTCAGCTTGCTCTCCGTATCGCACTGCCCTGGCTTACGTGTGAGACAGGAGAGAGTGAGCCAGCTCCATGCGTGTCAGCTTGCTCTCCATATCGTACTGCCCTGGCTTACATTTGAGACAGGAGAGAGAGAGCCTGATCCATGGGCGTCAGCTTGCTCTCCATATCGTACTGCCCTGGATTAAGTGTGAGACAGGAGAGAGAGTGCTGGCTCCATTGGCATCAGCTTGCTCTCCGTATCGCACTGTCCTGGCTTACGTGTGAGACAGGGGAGAGAGAGCCGGCTCCATTGGCGTCAGCTTGCTCTCCGTATCGCACTGTCCTGGCTTACGTGTGAGACAGGAGAGAGGGAGCCGGCTCCATGGGTGTCAGCTTGCTCTCCATATCGCACTGCCCTGGCTTACGTGTGAGACAGGAGAGAGGGAGCCGGCTTCATTGGCGTCAGCTTGCTCTCCACATCTCACTGCCCTGGCTTACGTGTGACACAGAAGAGAGGGAGCCGGCTCCATGGGCGTCAGCTTGCTCTCCATATCGCACTGCCCGGGCTTACGTGTGAGACAGGAGAGAGGGAGCCGACTCCATGGGCGTCAGCTTGCTCTCCATATCGCGCTGCCCTGGCTTACGTGTGAGACAGGAGAGAGGGAGCCGGCTCCATGGGCGTCAGCTTGCTTTCCATATCGTACTGCCCTGGCTTACGTGTGAGACAGGAGAGAGGGAGCCGGCTTCATGGGCGTCAGCTTGCTCTCCATATCGCACTGCCCTGCCTTACATGTGAGACAGGACATTGGGAGCCGGCTCCATGGGAGTCAGCTTGCTCTCCACATCGCACTGCCCTGGCTTACGTGTGAGACACGAGAGAGAGAGCCAGCTCCATGGGCATCAGCTTGCTCTCCACATCGCGCTGCCCTGACTTACGTGTGACACAGGAGAGAGGGAGCCGGCTCCATGGGCGTCAGCTTGCTCTCCATATCGCACTGACCTGCCTTACATGTGAGACAGGAGAGAGGGAGCCGGCTCCATGGGCGACAGCTTGCTCTCCGCATCGTACTGCCCTGGCTTACGTGTGAGACAGGAGATAGGGAGCCGGCTCCATGGGCGTCAGCTTGCTCTCCATATCGCACTGCTCTGGCTTACATCTGAGACATGCGAGAGGGAGCCCCCTCCATGGGCGTCAGCTTGCTCTCCATATCACACTGCCCTGGCTTACGTGTGAGACACGAGAGAGGGAGCCGGCTCCATGGGCGTCAGCTTGCTCTCCATATCGCACTGCCCTGGCTTACGTGTGACACAGGAGAGAGGGAGCCGGCTCCATGGGCGTCAGCTTGCTCTCCATATCGCACTGCATCGGCTTACGTGTGTGACACAAGAGAGGGAGCCGGCTCCATGGGCGTCAGCTTGCTGTCCATATCGCATTGCCCTGCCTTACGTGTGAGACAGGAGAGAGGGAGCCGGCTCCATGGGCGTCAGCTTGCTCTCCATATCGCACTGTCCTGGCTTACGTGTGAGACAGCAGAGAGAGAGCCGGCTCCATGGGCGTCAGCTTGCTCTCCATATCGCACTGCCCTGGCTTACCTGGGAGACAGGAGAGAGGAAGCCGGCTCTCCATGGGCGTCAGCTTGCTCTCCATATCGCACTGTCCTGGCTTACGTGTGAGACAGGAGAGAGGGAGCCGGCTCCATGGGCGTCAGCTTGCTCTCCATATCGTACTGCCCGGGCTTACGTGTGAGACAGGAGAGAGGGAGCCGACTCCATGGGCGTCAGCTTGCTCTCCATATCGCGCTGCCCTGGCTTACGTGTGAGACAGGAGAGAGGGAGCCGGCTCCATGGGCGTCAGCTTGCTTTCCATATCGTACTGCCCTGGCTTACGTGTGAGACAGGAGAGAGGGAGCCGGCTTCATGGGCGTCAGCTTGCTCTCCATATCGCACTGCCCTGCCTTACATGTGAGACAGGACATTGGGAGCCGGCTCCATGGGAGTCAGCTTGCTCTCCACATCGCACTGCCCTGGCTTACGTGTGAGACACGAGAGAGAGAGCCAGCTCCATGGGCATCAGCTTGCTCTCCACATCGCACTGCCCTGACTTACGTGTGACACAGGAGAGAGGGAGCCGGCTCCATGGGCGTCAGCTTGCTCTCCATATCGCACTGACCTGCCTTACATGTGAGACAGGAGAGAGGGAGCCGGCTCCATGGGCGACAGCTTGCTCTCCGCATCGTACTGCCCTGGCTTACGTGTGAGACAGGAGATAGGGAGCCGGCTCCATGGGCGTCAGCTTGCTCTCCATATCGCACTGCTCTGGCTTACATCTGAGACATGCGAGAGGGAGCCCCCTCCATGGGCGTCAGCTTGCTCTCCATATCACACTGCCCTGGCTTACGTGTGAGACACGAGAGAGGGAGCCGGCTCCATGGGCGTCAGCTTGCTCTCCATATCGCACTGCCCTGGCTTACGTGTGACACAGGAGAGAGGGAGCCGGCTCCATGGGCGTCAGCTTGCTCTCCATATCGCACTGCATCGGCTTACGTGTGTGACACAAGAGAGGGAGCCGGCTCCATGGGCGTCAGCTTGCTGTCCATATCGCATTGCCCTGCCTTACGTGTGAGACAGGAGAGAGGGAGCCGGCTCCATGGGCATCAGCTTGCTCTCCATATCGCACTGTCCTGGCTTACGTGTGAGACAGGAGAGAGAGAGCCGGCTCCATGGGCGTCAGCTTGCTCTCCATATCGCACTGCCCTGGCTTACCTGGGAGACAGGAGAGAGGAAGCCGTCTCTCCATGGGCGTCAGCTTGCTCTCCATATCGCACTGTCCTGGCTTACGTGTGAGACAGGAGAGAGGGAGCCGGCTCCATGGGCGTCAGCTTGCTCTCCATATCGCACTGCCCTGGCTTACCTGGGAGACAGGAGAGAGGGAGCCGGCTCTCCATGGGCGTCAGCTTGCTCTCCATATCGCACTGTCCTGGCTTACGTGTGAGACAGGAGAGAGGGAGCCGGCTCCATGGGCGTCAGCTTGCTCTCCATATCGCACTGCCCTGGCTTACGTGTGAGACAGGAGAGAGGGAGCCGTCTCAATGGGCGTCAGCTTGCTCTCCATATCGCACTCTCCTGGCTTACGTGTGAGACAGGAGAGAGGGAGCCGGCTCCATGGGCGTCAGCTTGCTCTCCATATCGCACTGTCCTGGCTTACGTGTGAGACAGGAGAGAGGGAGCCGGTTCCATGGGCGTCAGCTTGCTCTCCGTATCGCACTGCCCTGGCTTACGTGTGAGACAGGAGAGAGGGAGCCGTTTCCATGGGCGTCAGCTTGCTCTCCGTATCGCACTGCCCTGGCTTACGTGTGAGACAGGAGAGAGGGAGCCGGCTCCATGGGCGTCAGCTTGCTCTCCGTATCGCACTGCCCTGGCTTACGTGTGAGACAGGAGAGAGTGAGCCAGCTCCATGCGTGTCAGCTTGCTCTCCATATCGTACTGCCCTGGCTTACATTTGAGACAGGAGAGAGAGAGCCGGATCCATGGGCGTCAGCTTGCTCTCCATATCGCACTGCCCTGGATTAAGTGTGAGACAGGAGAGAGAGTGCTGGCTCCATTGGCGTCAGCTTGCTCTCCGTATCGCACTGTCCTGGCTTACGTGTGAGACAGGGGAGAGAGAGCCGGCTCCATGGGCGTCAGCTTGCTCTCCGTATCGCACTGCCCTGGCTTACGTGTGAGACAGGAGAGAGGGAGCCGACTCCATGGGCGTCAGCTTGCTCTCCATATCGCACTGCCCTGGCTTACGTGTGAGACAGGAGATAGGGAGCCGGCTCCATGGGCGTCAGCTTCCTCTCCATATCGTACTGCCCTGGCTTACGTGTGAGACAGGAGAGAGGTAGCCGGCTCCATAGGCATCAGCTTGCTCTCCGTATCGCACTGTCCTGGCGTACGTGTGAGACAGGAGAGAGAGAGCCCGCTCCATGGGCGTCAGCTTGCTCTCCGTATCGCACTGTCCTGGCCTACGTGTGAGACAGGAGAGAGTGAGCCAGCTCCATGCGTGTCAGCTTGCTCTCCATATCGTATTGCCCTGGCTTACATTTGAGACAGGAGAGAGAGAGCCGGATCCATGGGCGTCAGCTTGCTCTCCATATCGCACTGCCCTGGCTTACGTGTGAGACAGGAGAGAGGGAGCCGGATCCATGGGCGTCAGCTTGCTCTCCATATCGCACTGCCCTGGATTAAGTGTGAGACAGGAGAGAGAGTGCTGGCTCCATTGGCGTCAGCTTGCTCTCCGTATCTCACTGTCCTGGCTTACGTGTGAGACAGGGGAGAGAGAGCCGGCTCCATTGGCGTCAGCTTGCTCTCCGTATCGCACTGTCCTGGCTTACGTGTGAGACAGGGGAGAGGGAGCCGACTCCATGGGCGTCAGCTTGCTCTCCATATCGCACTGCCCTGCCTTACGTGTGAGACAGGAGAGAGGGAGCCGGCTCCATGGGCGTCAGCTTGCTCTCCATATCGCACTGCCCTGGCTTACGTGTGAGACAGGAGAGAGGGAGCCGGCTCCATGGGCGTCAGCTTGCTCTCCGTATCGCACTGCCCTGGCTTACGTGTGAGACAGGAGAGAGGGAGCTGGTTCCATGGGCGTCAGCTTGCTCTCCATATCGCACTGCCCTGGCTTACCTGTGAGACAGGAGAGAGGGAGCCGGCTCCATGGGCTTCAGCTTGCTCTCCGTATCACACTGCCCTGTCTTACGTGTGAAACAGGAGAGAGGGAGCCAGCTCCATGGGCGTCAGCTTGCTCTCCGTATCGCACTGCCCTGGCTTACGTGTGAGACAGGAGAGAGGGAGCCGGCTCCATGGGCGTCAGCTTGCTCTCCGTATCACACTGCCCTGTCTTACGTGTGAAACAGGAGAGAGGGAGCCGGCTCCATGGGCGTCAGCTTGCTCTCCGTATCACACTGCCCTGTCTTACGTGTGAGACAGGAGAGAGGGAGCCGGCTCCATGGGCGTCAGCTTGCTCTCCGTATCGCACTGCACTGGCTTACGTGTGAGACAGGAGAGAGGGAACCGGCTCCATGGGCGTCAGCTTGCTCTCCATATCGTACTGCCCTGGCTTACCTGTGAGACAGGAGAGAGGGAGCCGGCTCCATGGGCGTCAGCTTGCTCTCCATATCGCACTGTGCTGGCTTACGTGTGAGACATGAGAGAGGGAGCCGGCTCCATGGGCGTCAGCTTGTTCTCCATATCGCACTGCCCTGGCTTACATGTGAGACAGGAGAGAGCGAGCCGGCTCCATGGGCGTCAGCCTGCTCTCCATATCGTACTGCCCTGGCTTACGTGTGAGACACGAGAGAGAGAGCCGGATCCATAGGCGTCAGCTTGCTCTCCATATCGCACTGCCCTGGCTTACATGTGAGACAGGAGAGAGGGAGCCGGCTCCATGGGCGTCAGCGTGCTCTCCATATCGTACTGCCCTGGCTTACCTGTGAGACAGGAGAGAGGGAGCCGGCTCCATGGGCGTCAGCTTGCTCTCCATATCGCACTGTGCTGGCTTACGTGTGAGACATGAGAGAGGGAGCCGGCTCCATGGGCGTCAGCGTGCTCTCCATATCGTACTGCCCTGGCTTACGTGTGAGACATGAGAGAGGAAGCCCCCTCCATGGGCGTCAGCTTGCTCTCCATTTGGCACTGCCCTGGCTTACGTGTCAGACAAGAAAAAGGGAGCCGGCTCCATGGGCGTCAGCTTGCTCTCCATATCGTACTGCCCTGGCTTACATGTGAGACAGGAGAGAGCGAGACGGCTACATGGGCGTCAGCTTGCTCTCCATATCGTACTGCCCTGGCTTACGTGTGAGACAGGAGAGAGGGAGCCGGCTCCATGGGCGTCAGCTTGCTCTCCATATCGCACTGCCCTGGCTTACGTGTGAGACAGGAGAGAGGGAGCCGGCTTCTTTGGCGTCAGCTTGCTCTCCACATCGCACTGCCCTGGCTTACGTGTGACACAGAAGAGAGGGAGCCGGCTCCATGGGCGTCAGCTTGCTCTCCATATCACACTGCCCTGACTTACGTGTGAGACAGGAGAGCGGGAGCTGGCTCCATGGGCGTCAGCTTGCTCTCCATATCGTACTGCCCGGGCTTACGTGTGAGACAGGAGAGAGGGAGCCGGCTCCATGGGCGTCAGCTTGCTCTCCATATCGCGCTGCCCTGGCTTACGTGTGAGACAGGAGAGAGGGAGCCGGCTCCATGGGCGTCAGCTTGCTTTCCATATCGTACTGCCCTGGCTTACCTGTGAGACAGGAGAGAGGGAGTCGGCTCCATGGGCGTCAGCTTGCTCTGCATATCACACTGCCCAGGCTTACGTGTGAGACAGGAGAGAGGGAGCCGGCTCCATGGGCGTCAGCTTGTTCTCCATATCGCACTGCCCTGGCTTACGTGAGAGACAGGAGAGAGCGAGCCGGCTCCATGGGCGTCAGCTTGCTCACCATATCGCACTGCCCCTGCTTACGTGTGAGACACGAGATGGAGCCGGCTCCATGGGCGTCAGCTTGCTCTCCATATCGCACAGCCCTGGCTTACATGTGAGACAGGAGAGAGGGAGCCGGCTCCTATGGCGTCAGCTTGCTCTCCGCATCAAACTGCCCTGGCTTACGTGTGAGACAGGAGAGAGGAAGCCCCCTCCATGGGCGTCAGCTTGCTCTCCGCATCAAACTGCCCTGGATTACGTATGAGACATGAGAGAGGAAGCCCCCTCCATGGGCGTCAGCTTGCTCTCCAAATCGCACTGTCCTGGCTTACGTGTGAGACAGGAGAGAGGGAGCCGGCTCCATGGGCGTCATCTTGCTCTCCATATCGCACTGTCCTGGCTTACGTGTGAGACAGGAGAGAGGGAGCCGGCTCCATGGGCGTCAGCTTGCTCTCCATATCGCACTGTCCTGGCTTACGTGTGAGACAGGAGAGAGGGAGCCGGTTCCATGGGCGTCAGCTTGCTCTCCGTATCGCACTGCCCTGGCTTACGTGTGAGACAGGAGAGAGGGAGCCGGTTCCATGGGCGTCAGCTTGCTCTCCGTATCGCACTGCCCTGGCTTACGTGTGAGACAGGAGAGAGGGAGCCGGCTCCATGGGCGTCAGCTTGCTCTCCGTATCGCACTGCCCTGGCTTACGTGTGAGACAGGAGAGAGGGAGCCGGTTCCATGGGCGTCAGCTTGCTCTCCGTATCGCACTGCCCTGGCTTACGTGTGAGACAGGAGAGAGTGAGCCAGCTCCATGCGTGTCAGCTTGCTCTCCATATCGTACTGCCCTGGCTTACATTTGAGACAGGAGAGAGAGAGCCGGATCCATGGGCGTCAGCTTGCTCTCCATATCGCACTGCCCTGGATTAAGTGTGAGACAGGAGAGAGAGTGCTGGCTCCATTGGCGTCAGCTTGCTCTCCGTATCGCACTGTCCTGGCTTACGTGTGAGACAGGGGAGAGAGAGCCGGCTCCATGGGCGTCAGCTTGCTCTCCGTATCGCACTGCCCTGGCTTACGTGTGAGACAGGAGAGAGGGAGCCGACTCCATGGGCGTCAGCTTGCTCTCCATATCGCACTGCCCTGGCTTACGTGTGAGACAGGAGAGAGGGAGCCGACTCCATGGGCGTCAGCTTGCTCTCCATATCGCACTGCCCTGGCTTACGTGTGAGACAGGAGATAGGGAGCCGGCTCCATGGGCGTCAGCTTCCTCTCCATATCGCACTGCCCTGGCTTACGTGTGAGACAGGAGAGAGGTAGCCGGCTCCATAGGCATCAGCTTGCTCTCCGTATCGCACTGTCCTGGCGTACGTGTGAGACAGGAGAGAGAGAGCCCGCTCCATGGGTGTCAGCTTGCTCTCCGTATCGCACTGTCCTGGCCTACGTGTGAGACATGAGAGAGGGAGCCGGCTCCATGGGCGTCAGCTTGCTCTCCATATCGCACTGCCCTGGCTTACGTGTGAGACAGGAGAGAGGGAGCCGGCTCCATGGGCGTCAGCTTGCTCTCCATATCGCACTCTCCTGGCTTACGTGTGAGACAGGAGAGAGGGTGCCGGCTCCATGGGCGTCAGCTTGCTCTCCACCTTGCACAGTCCTGGCTTACACGTGAGACAGGAGAGAGGGAGCCGGCTCCATGGGCGTCAGCTTGCTCTCCGTATCGCACTGCCCTGGCTTACGTGTGAGACAGGAGAGAGTGAGCCAGCTCCATGCGTGTCAGCTTGCTCTCCATATCGTACTGCCCTGGCTTACATTTGAGACAGGAGAGAGAGAGCCTGATCCATGGGCGTCAGCTTGCTCTCCATATCGTACTGCCCTGGATTAAGTGTGAGACAGGAGAGAGAGTGCTGGCTCCATTGGCATCAGCTTGCTCTCCGTATCGCACTGTCCTGGCTTACGTGTGAGACAGGGGAGAGAGAGCCGGCTCCATTGGCGTCAGCTTGCTCTCCGTATCGCACTGTCCTGGCTTACGTGTGAGACAGGAGAGAGGGAGCCGGCTCCATGGGTGTCAGCTTGCTCTCCATATCGCACTGCCCTGGCTTACGTGTGAGACAGGAGAGAGGGAGCCGGCTTCATTGGCGTCAGCTTGCTCTCCACATCTCACTGCCCTGGCTTACGTGTGACACAGAAGAGAGGGAGCCGGCTCCATGGGCGTCAGCTTGCTCTCCATATCGCACTGCCCGGGCTTACGTGTGAGACAGGAGAGAGGGAGCCGACTCCATGGGCGTCAGCTTGCTCTCCATATCGCGCTGCCCTGGCTTACGTGTGAGACAGGAGAGAGGGAGCCGGCTCCATGGGCGTCAGCTTGCTTTCCATATCGTACTGCCCTGGCTTACGTGTGAGACAGGAGAGAGGGAGCCGGCTTCATGGGCGTCAGCTTGCTCTCCATATCGCACTGCCCTGCCTTACATGTGAGACAGGACATTGGGAGCCGGCTCCATGGGAGTCAGCTTGCTCTCCACATCGCACTGCCCTGGCTTACGTGTGAGACACGAGAGAGAGAGCCAGCTCCATGGGCATCAGCTTGCTCTCCACATCGCGCTGCCCTGACTTACGTGTGACACAGGAGAGAGGGAGCCGGCTCCATGGGCGTCAGCTTGCTCTCCATATCGCACTGACCTGCCTTACATGTGAGACAGGAGAGAGGGAGCCGGCTCCATGGGCGACAGCTTGCTCTCCGCATCGTACTGCCCTGGCTTACGTGTGAGACAGGAGATAGGGAGCCGGCTCCATGGGCGTCAGCTTGCTCTCCATATCGCACTGCTCTGGCTTACATCTGAGACATGCGAGAGGGAGCCCCCTCCATGGGCGTCAGCTTGCTCTCCATATCACACTGCCCTGGCTTACGTGTGAGACACGAGAGAGGGAGCCGGCTCCATGGGCGTCAGCTTGCTCTCCATATCGCACTGCCCTGGCTTACGTGTGACACAGGAGAGAGGGAGCCGGCTCCATGGGCGTCAGCTTGCTCTCCATATCGCACTGCATCGGCTTACGTGTGTGACACAAGAGAGGGAGCCGGCTCCATGGGCGTCAGCTTGCTGTCCATATCGCATTGCCCTGCCTTACGTGTGAGACAGGAGAGAGGGAGCCGGCTCCATGGGCGTCAGCTTGCTCTCCATATCGCACTGTCCTGGCTTACGTGTGAGACAGCAGAGAGAGAGCCGGCTCCATGGGCGTCAGCTTGCTCTCCATATCGCACTGCCCTGGCTTACCTGGGAGACAGGAGAGAGGAAGCCGGCTCTCCATGGGCGTCAGCTTGCTCTCCATATCGCACTGTCCTGGCTTACGTGTGAGACAGGAGAGAGGGAGCCGGCTCCATGGGCGTCAGCTTGCTCTCCATATCGTACTGCCCGGGCTTACGTGTGAGACAGGAGAGAGGGAGCCGACTCCATGGGCGTCAGCTTGCTCTCCATATCGCGCTGCCCTGGCTTACGTGTGAGACAGGAGAGAGGGAGCCGGCTCCATGGGCGTCAGCTTGCTTTCCATATCGTACTGCCCTGGCTTACGTGTGAGACAGGAGAGAGGGAGCCGGCTTCATGGGCGTCAGCTTGCTCTCCATATCGCACTGCCCTGCCTTACATGTGAGACAGGACATTGGGAGCCGGCTCCATGGGAGTCAGCTTGCTCTCCACATCGCACTGCCCTGGCTTACGTGTGAGACACGAGAGAGAGAGCCAGCTCCATGGGCATCAGCTTGCTCTCCACATCGCACTGCCCTGACTTACGTGTGACACAGGAGAGAGGGAGCCGGCTCCATGGGCGTCAGCTTGCTCTCCATATCGCACTGACCTGCCTTACATGTGAGACAGGAGAGAGGGAGCCGGCTCCATGGGCGACAGCTTGCTCTCCGCATCGTACTGCCCTGGCTTACGTGTGAGACAGGAGATAGGGAGCCGGCTCCATGGGCGTCAGCTTGCTCTCCATATCGCACTGCTCTGGCTTACATCTGAGACATGCGAGAGGGAGCCCCCTCCATGGGCGTCAGCTTGCTCTCCATATCACACTGCCCTGGCTTACGTGTGAGACACGAGAGAGGGAGCCGGCTCCATGGGCGTCAGCTTGCTCTCCATATCGCACTGCCCTGGCTTACGTGTGACACAGGAGAGAGGGAGCCGGCTCCATGGGCGTCAGCTTGCTCTCCATATCGCACTGCATCGGCTTACGTGTGTGACACAAGAGAGGGAGCCGGCTCCATGGGCGTCAGCTTGCTGTCCATATCGCATTGCCCTGCCTTACGTGTGAGACAGGAGAGAGGGAGCCGGCTCCATGGGCATCAGCTTGCTCTCCATATCGCACTGTCCTGGCTTACGTGTGAGACAGGAGAGAGAGAGCCGGCTCCATGGGCGTCAGCTTGCTCTCCATATCGCACTGCCCTGGCTTACCTGGGAGACAGGAGAGAGGAAGCCGGCTCTCCATGGGCGTCAGCTTGCTCTCCATATCGCACTGTCCTGGCTTACGTGTGAGACAGGAGAGAGGGAGCCGGCTCCATGGGCGTCAGCTTGCTCTCCATATCGCACTGCCCTGGCTTACCTGGGAGACAGGAGAGAGGGAGCCGGCTCTCCATGGGCGTCAGCTTGCTCTCCATATCGCACTGTCCTGGCTTACGTGTGAGACAGGAGAGAGGGAGCCGGCTCCATGGGCGTCAGCTTGCTCTCCATATCGCACTGCCCTGGCTTACGTGTGAGACAGGAGAGAGGGAGCCGTCTCAATGGGCGTCAGCTTGCTCTCCATATCGCACTCTCCTGGCTTACGTGTGAGACAGGAGAGAGGGAGCCGGCTCCATGGGCGTCAGCTTGCTCTCCATATCGCACTGTCCTGGCTTACGTGTGAGACAGGAGAGAGGGAGCCGGTTCCATGGGCGTCAGCTTGCTCTCCGTATCGCACTGCCCTGGCTTACGTGTGAGACAGGAGAGAGGGAGCCGTTTCCATGGGCGTCAGCTTGCTCTCCGTATCGCACTGCCCTGGCTTACGTGTGAGACAGGAGAGAGGGAGCCGGCTCCATGGGCGTCAGCTTGCTCTCCGTATCGCACTGCCCTGGCTTACGTGTGAGACAGGAGAGAGTGAGCCAGCTCCATGCGTGTCAGCTTGCTCTCCATATCGTACTGCCCTGGCTTACATTTGAGACAGGAGAGAGAGAGCCGGATCCATGGGCGTCAGCTTGCTCTCCATATCGCACTGCCCTGGATTAAGTGTGAGACAGGAGAGAGAGTGCTGGCTCCATTGGCGTCAGCTTGCTCTCCGTATCGCACTGTCCTGGCTTACGTGTGAGACAGGGGAGAGAGAGCCGGCTCCATGGGCGTCAGCTTGCTCTCCGTATCGCACTGCCCTGGCTTACGTGTGAGACAGGAGAGAGGGAGCCGACTCCATGGGCGTCAGCTTGCTCTCCATATCGCACTGCCCTGGCTTACGTGTGAGACAGGAGATAGGGAGCCGGCTCCATGGGCGTCAGCTTCCTCTCCATATCGTACTGCCCTGGCTTACGTGTGAGACAGGAGAGAGGTAGCCGGCTCCATAGGCATCAGCTTGCTCTCCGTATCGCACTGTCCTGGCGTACGTGTGAGACAGGAGAGAGAGAGCCCGCTCCATGGGCGTCAGCTTGCTCTCCGTATCGCACTGTCCTGGCCTACGTGTGAGACAGGAGAGAGTGAGCCAGCTCCATGCGTGTCAGCTTGCTCTCCATATCGTATTGCCCTGGCTTACATTTGAGACAGGAGAGAGAGAGCCGGATCCATGGGCGTCAGCTTGCTCTCCATATCGCACTGCCCTGGCTTACGTGTGAGACAGGAGAGAGGGAGCCGGATCCATGGGCGTCAGCTTGCTCTCCATATCGCACTGCCCTGGATTAAGTGTGAGACAGGAGAGAGAGTGCTGGCTCCATTGGCGTCAGCTTGCTCTCCGTATCTCACTGTCCTGGCTTACGTGTGAGACAGGGGAGAGAGAGCCGGCTCCATTGGCGTCAGCTTGCTCTCCGTATCGCACTGTCCTGGCTTACGTGTGAGACAGGGGAGAGGGAGCCGACTCCATGGGCGTCAGCTTGCTCTCCATATCGCACTGCCCTGCCTTACGTGTGAGACAGGAGAGAGGGAGCCGGCTCCATGGGCGTCAGCTTGCTCTCCATATCGCACTGCCCTGGCTTACGTGTGAGACAGGAGAGAGGGAGCCGGCTCCATGGGCGTCAGCTTGCTCTCCGTATCGCACTGCCCTGGCTTACGTGTGAGACAGGAGAGAGGGAGCTGGTTCCATGGGCGTCAGCTTGCTCTCCATATCGCACTGCCCTGGCTTACCTGTGAGACAGGAGAGAGGGAGCCGGCTCCATGGGCTTCAGCTTGCTCTCCGTATCACACTGCCCTGTCTTACGTGTGAAACAGGAGAGAGGGAGCCAGCTCCATGGGCGTCAGCTTGCTCTCCGTATCGCACTGCCCTGGCTTACGTGTGAGACAGGAGAGAGGGAGCCGGCTCCATGGGCGTCAGCTTGCTCTCCGTATCACACTGCCCTGTCTTACGTGTGAAACAGGAGAGAGGGAGCCGGCTCCATGGGCGTCAGCTTGCTCTCCGTATCACACTGCCCTGTCTTACGTGTGAGACAGGAGAGAGGGAGCCGGCTCCATGGGCGTCAGCTTGCTCTCCGTATCGCACTGCACTGGCTTACGTGTGAGACAGGAGAGAGGGAACCGGCTCCATGGGCGTCAGCTTGCTCTCCATATCGTACTGCCCTGGCTTACCTGTGAGACAGGAGAGAGGGAGCCGGCTCCATGGGCGTCAGCTTGCTCTCCATATCGCACTGTGCTGGCTTACGTGTGAGACATGAGAGAGGGAGCCGGCTCCATGGGCGTCAGCTTGTTCTCCATATCGCACTGCCCTGGCTTACATGTGAGACAGGAGAGAGCGAGCCGGCTCCATGGGCGTCAGCCTGCTCTCCATATCGTACTGCCCTGGCTTACGTGTGAGACACGAGAGAGAGAGCCGGATCCATAGGCGTCAGCTTGCTCTCCATATCGCACTGCCCTGGCTTACATGTGAGACAGGAGAGAGGGAGCCGGCTCCATGGGCGTCAGCGTGCTCTCCATATCGTACTGCCCTGGCTTACCTGTGAGACAGGAGAGAGGGAGCCGGCTCCATGGGCGTCAGCTTGCTCTCCATATCGCACTGTGCTGGCTTACGTGTGAGACATGAGAGAGGGAGCCGGCTCCATGGGCGTCAGCGTGCTCTCCATATCGTACTGCCCTGGCTTACGTGTGAGACATGAGAGAGGAAGCCCCCTCCATGGGCGTCAGCTTGCTCTCCATTTGGCACTGCCCTGGCTTACGTGTCAGACAAGAAAAAGGGAGCCGGCTCCATGGGCGTCAGCTTGCTCTCCATATCGTACTGCCCTGGCTTACATGTGAGACAGGAGAGAGCGAGACGGCTACATGGGCGTCAGCTTGCTCTCCATATCGTACTGCCCTGGCTTACGTGTGAGACAGGAGAGAGGGAGCCGGCTCCATGGGCGTCAGCTTGCTCTCCATATCGCACTGCCCTGGCTTACGTGTGAGACAGGAGAGAGGGAGCCGGCTTCTTTGGCGTCAGCTTGCTCTCCACATCGCACTGCCCTGGCTTACGTGTGACACAGAAGAGAGGGAGCCGGCTCCATGGGCGTCAGCTTGCTCTCCATATCACACTGCCCTGACTTACGTGTGAGACAGGAGAGCGGGAGCTGGCTCCATGGGCGTCAGCTTGCTCTCCATATCGTACTGCCCGGGCTTACGTGTGAGACAGGAGAGAGGGAGCCGGCTCCATGGGCGTCAGCTTGCTCTCCATATCGCGCTGCCCTGGCTTACGTGTGAGACAGGAGAGAGGGAGCCGGCTCCATGGGCGTCAGCTTGCTTTCCATATCGTACTGCCCTGGCTTACCTGTGAGACAGGAGAGAGGGAGTCGGCTCCATGGGCGTCAGCTTGCTCTGCATATCACACTGCCCAGGCTTACGTGTGAGACAGGAGAGAGGGAGCCGGCTCCATGGGCGTCAGCTTGTTCTCCATATCGCACTGCCCTGGCTTACGTGAGAGACAGGAGAGAGCGAGCCGGCTCCATGGGCGTCAGCTTGCTCACCATATCGCACTGCCCCTGCTTACGTGTGAGACACGAGATGGAGCCGGCTCCATGGGCGTCAGCTTGCTCTCCATATCGCACAGCCCTGGCTTACATGTGAGACAGGAGAGAGGGAGCCGGCTCCTATGGCGTCAGCTTGCTCTCCGCATCAAACTGCCCTGGCTTACGTGTGAGACAGGAGAGAGGAAGCCCCCTCCATGGGCGTCAGCTTGCTCTCCGCATCAAACTGCCCTGGATTACGTATGAGACATGAGAGAGGAAGCCCCCTCCATGGGCGTCAGCTTGCTCTCCAAATCGCACTGTCCTGGCTTACGTGTGAGACAGGAGAGAGGGAGCCGGCTCCATGGGCGTCATCTTGCTCTCCATATCGCACTGTCCTGGCTTACGTGTGAGACAGGAGAGAGGGAGCCGGCTCCATGGGCGTCAGCTTGCTCTCCATATCGCACTGCCCTGGCTTACGTGTGAGACAGGAGAGAGGGAGCCGGCTCCATGTGCGTCAGCTTGCTCTCCATATCGCACTCTCCTGGCTTACGTGTGAGACAGGAGAGAGGGAGCCGGCTCCATGGGCGTCAGCTTGCTCTCCATATCGCACTGTCCTGGCTTACGTGTGAGACAGGAGAGAGGGAGCCGGTTCCATGGGCGTCAGCTTGCTCTCCGTATCGCACTGCCCTGGCTTACGTGTGAGACAGGAGAGAGGGAACCGGCTCCATGGGCGTCAGCTTGCTCTCCACATGGCACTGTCCTGGCTTACACGTGAGACAGGAGAGAGGGAGCCGGCTCCATGGGCGTCAGCTTGCTCTCCGTATCGCACTGCCCTGGCTTACGTGTGAGACAGGAGAGAGTGAGCCAGCTCCATGCGTGTCAGCTTGCTCTCCATATCGTACTGCCCTGGCTTACATTTGAGACAGGAGAGAGAGAGCCGGATCCATGGGCGTCAGCTTGCTCTCCATATCGCACTGCCCTGGCTTACGTGTGAGACAGGAGAGAGGGAGCCGGATCCATGGGCGTCAGCTTGCTCTCCATATCGCACTGCCCTGGATTAAGTGTGAGACAGGAGAGAGAGTGCTGGCTCCATTGGCGTCAGCTTGCTCTCCGTATCGCACTGTCCTGGCTTACGTGTGAAACAGGGGAAGAGAGCCAGCTCCATGGGCGTCAGCTTGCTCTCCGTATCGCACTGCCCTGGCTTACGTGTGAGACAGGAGAGAGGGAGCCGACTCCATGGGCGTCAGCTTGCTCTCCATATCGCACTGCCCTGGCTTACGTGTGAGACACGAGAGAGGGAGCCGACTCCATGGGCGTCAGCTTGCTCTCCATATCGCACTGCCCTGGCTTACGTGTGAGACAGGAGATAGGGAGCCGGCTCCATGGGCGTCAGCTTCCTCTCCATATCGCACTGCCCTGGCTTACGTGTGAGACAGGAGAGAGGTAGCCGGCTCCATAGGCATCAGCTTGCTCTCCGTATCGCACTGTCCTGGCGTACGTGTGAGACAGGAGAGAGAGAGCCCGCTCCATGGGTGTCAGCTTGCTCTCCGTATCGCACTGCCCTGGCTTACGTGTGAGACAGGAGAGAGGTAGCCGGCTCCATAGGCATCAGCTTGCTCTCCGTATCGCACTGTCCTGGCGTACGTGTGAGACAGGAGAGAGAGAGCCCGCTCCATGGGTGTCAGCTTGCTCTCCGTATCGCACTGCCCTGGCTTACGTGTGAGACAGGAGAGAGGGAGCCGGCTCCATGGGCGTCAGCTTGCTCTCCATATCGCACTGCCCTGGTTACGTGTGAGACAGGAGAGAGGGAGCCGGCTCCATGGGCGTCAGCTTGCTCTCAATATCGCACTGCCCTGGTTACGTGTGAGACAGGAGAGAGGGAGCCGGCTCCATGGGCGTCAGCTTGCTCTCAATATCGCACTCTCCTGGCTTACGTGTGAGACAGGAGAGAGGGAACCGGCTCCATGGGCGTCAGCTTGCTCTCCACATTGCACTGTCCTGGCTTACACGTGAGACAGGAGAGAGGGAGCCGGCTCCATGGGCGTCAGCTTGCTCTCCGTATCGCACTGCCCTGGCTTACGTGTGAGACAGGAGAGAGTGAGCCAGCTCCATGCGTGTCAGCTTGCTCTCCATATCGTACTGCACTGGCTTACATTTGAGACAGGAGAGAGAGAGCCGGATCCATGGGCGTCAGCTTGCTCTCCATATCGCACTGCCCTGGCTTACGTGTGAGACAGGAGAGAGGGAGCCGGATCCATGGGCGTCAGCTTGCTCTCCATATCGCACTGCCCTGGATTAAGTGTGAGACAGGAGAGAGAGTGCTGGCTCCATTGGCGTCAGCTTGCTCTCCGTATCGCACTGTCCTGGCTTACGTGTGAGACAGGGGAGAGGGAGCCGACTCCATGGGCGTCAGCTTGCTCTCCATATCGCACTGCCCTGGCTTACGTGTGAGACAGGAGAGAGGGAGCCGGCTCCATGGGCGTCAGCTTGCTCTCCATATCGCACTGCCCTGGCTTACGTGTGAGACAGGAGATTGGGAGCCGGCTCCATGGGCGTCAGCTTGCTCTCCACATCGCACTGCCCTGGCTTACGTGTGAGACAGGAGAGAGAGAGCCGGCTCCATGGGCGTCAGCTTGCTCTCCATATCGCACTGCCCTGGCTTACCTGGGAGACAGGAGAGAGGAAGCCGGCTCTCCATGGGCGTCAGCTTGCTCTCCATATCGCACTGTCCTGGCTTACGTGTGAGACAGGAGAGAGGGAGCCGGCTCCATGGGCGTCAGCTTGCTCTCCATATCGCACTGCCCTGGCTTACCTGGGAGACAGGAGAGAGGAAGCCGGCTCTCCATGGGCGTCAGCTTGCTCTCCATATCGCACTGTCCTGGCTTACGTGTGAGACAGGAGAGAGGGAGCCGGCTCCATGGGCGTCAGCTTGCTCTCCATATCGCACTGCCCTGGCTTACGTGTGAGACAGGAGAGAGGGAGCCGGCTCAATGGGCGTCAGCTTGCTCTCCATATCGCACTCTCCTGGCTTACGTGTGAGACAGGAGAGAGGGAGCCGGCTCCATGGGCGTCAGCTTGCTCTCCATATCGCACAGCCCTGGCTTACGTGTGAGACAGGAGAGAGGGAGCCGGTTCCATGGGCGTCACCTTGCTCTCCGTATCGCACTGCCCTGGCTTACGTGTGAGACAGGAGAGAGGGAGCCGGTTCCATGGGCGTCAGCTTCCTCTCCATATCGCACTGCCCTGGCTTACGTGTGAGACAGGAGAGAGGTAGCCGGCTCCATAGGCATCAGCTTGCTCTCCGTATCGCACTGTCCTGGCGTACGTGTGAGACTGGAGAGAGAGAGCCCGCTCCATGGGTGTCAGCTTGCTCTCCGTATCGCACTGTCCTGGCTTACGTGTGAGACATGAGAGAGGGAGCCGGCTCCATGGGCGTCAGCTTGCTCTCCATATCGCACTGCCCTGGCTTACGTGTGAGACAGGAGAGAGGGAGCCGGCTCCATGGGCGTCAGCTTGCTCTCCATATCGCACTCTCCTGGCTTACGTGTGAGACAGGAGAGAGGGAACCGGCTCCATGGGCGTCAGCTTGCTCTCCATATCGCACTGCCCTGGCTTACGTGTGAGACAGGAGAGAGGGAGCCGGATCCATGGGCGTCAGCTTGCTCTCCATATCGCACTGCCCTGGATTAAGTGTGAGACAGGAGAGAGAGTGCTGGCTCCATTGGCGTCAGCTTGCTCTCCGTATCGCACTGTCCTGGCTTACGTGTGAAACAGGGGAAGAGAGCCAGCTCCATGGGCGTCAGCTTGCTCTCCGTATCGCACTGCCCTGGCTTACGTGTGAGACAGGAGAGAGGGAGCCGACTCCATGGGCGTCAGCTTGCTCTCCATATCGCACTGCCCTGGCTTACGTGTGAGACACGAGAGAGGGAGCCGACTCCATGGGCGTCAGCTTGCTCTCCATATCGCACTGCCCTGGCTTACGTGTGAGACAGGAGATAGGGAGCCGGCTCCATGGGCGTCAGCTTCCTCTCCATATCGCACTGCCCTGGCTTACGTGTGAGACAGGAGAGAGGTAGCCGGCTCCATAGGCATCAGCTTGCTCTCCGTATCGCACTGTCCTGGCGTACGTGTGAGACAGGAGAGAGAGAGCCCGCTCCATGGGTGTCAGCTTGCTCTCCGTATCGCACTGCCCTGGCTTACGTGTGAGACAGGAGAGAGGTAGCCGGCTCCATAGGCATCAGCTTGCTCTCCGTATCGCACTGTCCTGGCGTACGTGTGAGACAGGAGAGAGAGAGCCCGCTCCATGGGTGTCAGCTTGCTCTCCGTATCGCACTGCCCTGGCTTACGTGTGAGACAGGAGAGAGGGAGCCGGCTCCATGGGCGTCAGCTTGCTCTCCATATCGCACTGCCCTGGTTACGTGTGAGACAGGAGAGAGGGAGCCGGCTCCATGGGCGTCAGCTTGCTCTCAATATCGCACTGCCCTGGTTACGTGTGAGACAGGAGAGAGGGAGCCGGCTCCATGGGCGTCAGCTTGCTCTCAATATCGCACTCTCCTGGCTTACGTGTGAGACAGGAGAGAGGGAACCGGCTCCATGGGCGTCAGCTTGCTCTCCACATTGCACTGTCCTGGCTTACACGTGAGACAGGAGAGAGGGAGCCGGCTCCATGGGCGTCAGCTTGCTCTCCGTATCGCACTGCCCTGGCTTACGTGTGAGACAGGAGAGAGTGAGCCAGCTCCATGCGTGTCAGCTTGCTCTCCATATCGTACTGCACTGGCTTACATTTGAGACAGGAGAGAGAGAGCCGGATCCATGGGCGTCAGCTTGCTCTCCATATCGCACTGCCCTGGCTTACGTGTGAGACAGGAGAGAGGGAGCCGGATCCATGGGCGTCAGCTTGCTCTCCATATCGCACTGCCCTGGATTAAGTGTGAGACAGGAGAGAGAGTGCTGGCTCCATTGGCGTCAGCTTGCTCTCCGTATCGCACTGTCCTGGCTTACGTGTGAGACAGGGGAGAGGGAGCCGACTCCATGGGCGTCAGCTTGCTCTCCATATCGCACTGCCCTGGCTTACGTGTGAGACAGGAGAGAGGGAGCCGGCTCCATGGGCGTCAGCTTGCTCTCCATATCGCACTGCCCTGGCTTACGTGTGAGACAGGAGATTGGGAGCCGGCTCCATGGGCGTCAGCTTGCTCTCCACATCGCACTGCCCTGGCTTACGTGTGAGACAGGAGAGAGAGAGCCGGCTCCATGGGCGTCAGCTTGCTCTCCATATCGCACTGCCCTGGCTTACCTGGGAGACAGGAGAGAGGAAGCCGGCTCTCCATGGGCGTCAGCTTGCTCTCCATATCGCACTGTCCTGGCTTACGTGTGAGACAGGAGAGAGGGAGCCGGCTCCATGGGCGTCAGCTTGCTCTCCATATCGCACTGCCCTGGCTTACCTGGGAGACAGGAGAGAGGAAGCCGGCTCTCCATGGGCGTCAGCTTGCTCTCCATATCGCACTGTCCTGGCTTACGTGTGAGACAGGAGAGAGGGAGCCGGCTCCATGGGCGTCAGCTTGCTCTCCATATCGCACTGCCCTGGCTTACGTGTGAGACAGGAGAGAGGGAGCCGGCTCAATGGGCGTCAGCTTGCTCTCCATATCGCACTCTCCTGGCTTACGTGTGAGACAGGAGAGAGGGAGCCGGCTCCATGGGCGTCAGCTTGCTCTCCATATCGCACAGCCCTGGCTTACGTGTGAGACAGGAGAGAGGGAGCCGGTTCCATGGGCGTCACCTTGCTCTCCGTATCGCACTGCCCTGGCTTACGTGTGAGACAGGAGAGAGGGAGCCGGTTCCATGGGCGTCAGCTTCCTCTCCATATCGCACTGCCCTGGCTTACGTGTGAGACAGGAGAGAGGTAGCCGGCTCCATAGGCATCAGCTTGCTCTCCGTATCGCACTGTCCTGGCGTACGTGTGAGACTGGAGAGAGAGAGCCCGCTCCATGGGTGTCAGCTTGCTCTCCGTATCGCACTGTCCTGGCTTACGTGTGAGACATGAGAGAGGGAGCCGGCTCCATGGGCGTCAGCTTGCTCTCCATATCGCACTGCCCTGGCTTACGTGTGAGACAGGAGAGAGGGAGCCGGCTCCATGGGCGTCAGCTTGCTCTCCATATCGCACTCTCCTGGCTTACGTGTGAGACAGGAGAGAGGGAACCGGCTCCATGGGCGTCAGCTTGCTCTCCACATTGCACAGTCCTGGCTTACACGTGAGACAGGAGAGAGGGAGCCGGCTCCATGGGCGTCAGCTTGCTCTCCGTATCGCACTGCCCTGGCTTACGTGTGAGACAGGAGAGAGTGAGCCAGCTCCATGCGTGTCAGCTTGCTCTCCATATCGTACTGCCCTGGCTTACATTTGAGACAGGAGAGATAGAGCCTGATCCATGGGCGTCAGCTTGCTCTCCATATCGCACTGCCCTGGCTTACGTGTGAGACAGGAGAGAGGGAGCCGGATCCATGGGCGTCAGCTTGCTCTCCATATCGTACTGCCCTGGATTAAGTGTGAGACAGGAGAGAGAGTGCTGGCTCCATTGGCGTCAGCTTGCTCTCCGTATCGCACTGTCCTGGCTTACGTGTGAGACAGGGGAGAGAGAGCCGGCTCCATTGGCGTCAGCTTGCTCTCCGTATCGCACTGTCCTGGCTTACGTGTGAGACAGGAGAGAGGGAGCCGGCTCCATGGGCGTCAGCTTGCTCTCCATATAGCACTGCCCTGGCTTACGTGTGAGACAGGAGAGAGGGAGCCGGCTTCATTGGCGTCAGCTTGCTCTCCACATCGCACTGCCCTGGCTTACGTGTGACACAGAAGAGAGGGAGCCGGCTCCATGGGCGTCAGCTTGCTCTCCATATCACACTGCCCTGACTTACGTGTGAGACAGGAGAGCGGGAGCTGGCTCCATGGGCGTCAGCTTGCTCTCCATATCGTACTGCCCGGGCTTACGTGTGAGACAGGAGAGAGGGAGCCGGCTCCATGGGCGTCAGCTTCCTCTCCATATCGCGCTGCCCTGGCTTACGTGTGAGACAGGAGAGAGGGAGCCGGCTCCATGGGCGTCAGCTTGCTTTCCATATCGCACTGCCCTGGCTTACGTGTGAGACAGGAGAGAGGGAGCCGGATCCATGGGCGTCAGCTTGCTCTCCATATCGCACTGCCCTGGATTAAGTGTGAGACAGGAGAGAGAGTGCTGGCTCCATTGGCGTCAGCTTGCTCTCCGTATCGCACTGTCCTGGCTTACGTGTGAAACAGGGGAAGAGAGCCAGCTCCATGGGCGTCAGCTTGCTCTCCGTATCGCACTGCCCTGGCTTACGTGTGAGACAGGAGAGAGGGAGCCGACTCCATGGGCGTCAGCTTGCTCTCCATATCGCACTGCCCTGGCTTACGTGTGAGACACGAGAGAGGGAGCCGACTCCATGGGCGTCAGCTTGCTCTCCATATCGCACTGCCCTGGCTTACGTGTGAGACAGGAGATAGGGAGCCGGCTCCATGGGCGTCAGCTTCCTCTCCATATCGCACTGCCCTGGCTTACGTGTGAGACAGGAGAGAGGTAGCCGGCTCCATAGGCATCAGCTTGCTCTCCGTATCGCACTGTCCTGGCGTACGTGTGAGACAGGAGAGAGAGAGCCCGCTCCATGGGTGTCAGCTTGCTCTCCGTATCGCACTGCCCTGGCTTACGTGTGAGACAGGAGAGAGGTAGCCGGCTCCATAGGCATCAGCTTGCTCTCCGTATCGCACTGTCCTGGCGTACGTGTGAGACAGGAGAGAGAGAGCCCGCTCCATGGGTGTCAGCTTGCTCTCCGTATCGCACTGCCCTGGCTTACGTGTGAGACAGGAGAGAGGGAGCCGGCTCCATGGGCGTCAGCTTGCTCTCCATATCGCACTGCCCTGGTTACGTGTGAGACAGGAGAGAGGGAGCCGGCTCCATGGGCGTCAGCTTGCTCTCAATATCGCACTGCCCTGGTTACGTGTGAGACAGGAGAGAGGGAGCCGGCTCCATGGGCGTCAGCTTGCTCTCAATATCGCACTCTCCTGGCTTACGTGTGAGACAGGAGAGAGGGAACCGGCTCCATGGGCGTCAGCTTGCTCTCCACATTGCACTGTCCTGGCTTACACGTGAGACAGGAGAGAGGGAGCCGGCTCCATGGGCGTCAGCTTGCTCTCCGTATCGCACTGCCCTGGCTTACGTGTGAGACAGGAGAGAGTGAGCCAGCTCCATGCGTGTCAGCTTGCTCTCCATATCGTACTGCACTGGCTTACATTTGAGACAGGAGAGAGAGAGCCGGATCCATGGGCGTCAGCTTGCTCTCCATATCGCACTGCCCTGGCTTACGTGTGAGACAGGAGAGAGGGAGCCGGATCCATGGGCGTCAGCTTGCTCTCCATATCGCACTGCCCTGGATTAAGTGTGAGACAGGAGAGAGAGTGCTGGCTCCATTGGCGTCAGCTTGCTCTCCGTATCGCACTGTCCTGGCTTACGTGTGAGACAGGGGAGAGGGAGCCGACTCCATGGGCGTCAGCTTGCTCTCCATATCGCACTGCCCTGGCTTACGTGTGAGACAGGAGAGAGGGAGCCGGCTCCATGGGCGTCAGCTTGCTCTCCATATCGCACTGCCCTGGCTTACGTGTGAGACAGGAGATTGGGAGCCGGCTCCATGGGCGTCAGCTTGCTCTCCACATCGCACTGCCCTGGCTTACGTGTGAGACAGGAGAGAGAGAGCCGGCTCCATGGGCGTCAGCTTGCTCTCCATATCGCACTGCCCTGGCTTACCTGGGAGACAGGAGAGAGGAAGCCGGCTCTCCATGGGCGTCAGCTTGCTCTCCATATCGCACTGTCCTGGCTTACGTGTGAGACAGGAGAGAGGGAGCCGGCTCCATGGGCGTCAGCTTGCTCTCCATATCGCACTGCCCTGGCTTACCTGGGAGACAGGAGAGAGGAAGCCGGCTCTCCATGGGCGTCAGCTTGCTCTCCATATCGCACTGTCCTGGCTTACGTGTGAGACAGGAGAGAGGGAGCCGGCTCCATGGGCGTCAGCTTGCTCTCCATATCGCACTGCCCTGGCTTACGTGTGAGACAGGAGAGAGGGAGCCGGCTCAATGGGCGTCAGCTTGCTCTCCATATCGCACTCTCCTGGCTTACGTGTGAGACAGGAGAGAGGGAGCCGGCTCCATGGGCGTCAGCTTGCTCTCCATATCGCACAGCCCTGGCTTACGTGTGAGACAGGAGAGAGGGAGCCGGTTCCATGGGCGTCACCTTGCTCTCCGTATCGCACTGCCCTGGCTTACGTGTGAGACAGGAGAGAGGGAGCCGGTTCCATGGGCGTCAGCTTCCTCTCCATATCGCACTGCCCTGGCTTACGTGTGAGACAGGAGAGAGGTAGCCGGCTCCATAGGCATCAGCTTGCTCTCCGTATCGCACTGTCCTGGCGTACGTGTGAGACTGGAGAGAGAGAGCCCGCTCCATGGGTGTCAGCTTGCTCTCCGTATCGCACTGTCCTGGCTTACGTGTGAGACATGAGAGAGGGAGCCGGCTCCATGGGCGTCAGCTTGCTCTCCATATCGCACTGCCCTGGCTTACGTGTGAGACAGGAGAGAGGGAGCCGGCTCCATGGGCGTCAGCTTGCTCTCCATATCGCACTCTCCTGGCTTACGTGTGAGACAGGAGAGAGGGAACCGGCTCCATGGGCGTCAGCTTGCTCTCCACATTGCACAGTCCTGGCTTACACGTGAGACAGGAGAGAGGGAGCCGGCTCCATGGGCGTCAGCTTGCTCTCCGTATCGCACTGCCCTGGCTTACGTGTGAGACAGGAGAGAGTGAGCCAGCTCCATGCGTGTCAGCTTGCTCTCCATATCGTACTGCCCTGGCTTACATTTGAGACAGGAGAGATAGAGCCTGATCCATGGGCGTCAGCTTGCTCTCCATATCGCACTGCCCTGGCTTACGTGTGAGACAGGAGAGAGGGAGCCGGATCCATGGGCGTCAGCTTGCTCTCCATATCGTACTGCCCTGGATTAAGTGTGAGACAGGAGAGAGAGTGCTGGCTCCATTGGCGTCAGCTTGCTCTCCGTATCGCACTGTCCTGGCTTACGTGTGAGACAGGGGAGAGAGAGCCGGCTCCATTGGCGTCAGCTTGCTCTCCGTATCGCACTGTCCTGGCTTACGTGTGAGACAGGAGAGAGGGAGCCGGCTCCATGGGCGTCAGCTTGCTCTCCATATAGCACTGCCCTGGCTTACGTGTGAGACAGGAGAGAGGGAGCCGGCTTCATTGGCGTCAGCTTGCTCTCCACATCGCACTGCCCTGGCTTACGTGTGACACAGAAGAGAGGGAGCCGGCTCCATGGGCGTCAGCTTGCTCTCCATATCACACTGCCCTGACTTACGTGTGAGACAGGAGAGCGGGAGCTGGCTCCATGGGCGTCAGCTTGCTCTCCATATCGTACTGCCCGGGCTTACGTGTGAGACAGGAGAGAGGGAGCCGGCTCCATGGGCGTCAGCTTCCTCTCCATATCGCGCTGCCCTGGCTTACGTGTGAGACAGGAGAGAGGGAGCCGGCTCCATGGGCGTCAGCTTGCTTTCCATATCGTACTGCCCTGGCTTACCTGTGAGACAGGAGAGAGGGAGTCGGCTCCATGGGCGTCAGCTTGCTCTGCATATCACACTGCCCAGGCTTACGTGTGAGACAGGAGAGAGGGAGCCGGCTTCATGGGCGTCAGCTTGTTCTCCATATCGCACTGCCCTGGCTTACGTGAGAGACAGGAGAGAGCGAGCCGGCTCCATGGGCGTCAGCTTGCTCACCATATCGCACTGCCCCTGCTTACGTGTGAGACACGAGATGGAGCCGGCTCCATGGGCGTCAGCTTTCTCTCCATATCGCACAGCCCTGGCTTACATGTGAGACAGGAGAGAGGGAGCCGGCTCCTATGGCGTCAGCTTGCTCTCCGCATCAAACTGCCCTGGCTTACGTGTGAGACAGGAGAGAGGGAGCCCCCTCCATGGGCGTCAGCTTGCTCTCCGCATCAAACTGCCCTGGATTACGTATGAGACATGAGAGAGGAAGCCCCCTCCATGGGCGTCAGCTTGCTCTCCATATCGCACTGCCCTGGTTTACGTGTGAGACAGGAGAGAGGGAGCCGGCTCCATGGGCGTCAGCATGCTCTCCGGATCGCACTGCCCTGGCTTACGTGTGAGACAGGAGAGAGGGAGCCGGCTCCATGGGCGTCAGCTTGCACTCCACATCGCAATGTCCTGGCTTACGTGTGACACAGGAGAGAGGGAGCCGGCTCCATGGGCGTCAGCTTGCTCTCCATATTGCACTGCCCTGGCTTACGTGTGAGACAGGAGAGAGGGAGCCGGCTCCATGGGCGTCAGCTTGCTCTCCATATCGCACTGCCCTGACTTACGTGTGAGACAGGAGAGAGGGAGCCGGCTCCATGAGCGTCAGCTTGCTCTCCATATCGCACTGCCCTGACTTACGTGTGAGACAGGAGAGAGGGAGCCGGCTTCATGGGCGTCAGCTTGCTCTCCATATCGCACTGCCCTGCCTTACATGTGAGACAGGAGATTGGGAGCCGGCTCCATGGGCGTCAGCTTGCTCTCCATATCGCACTGCCCTGGCTTACGTGTGAGACAGGAGAGAGGGAGCCGGCTTCATTGGCGTCAGCTTGCTCTCCACATCGCACTGCCCTGGCTTACGTGTGACACAGAAGAGAGGGAGCCGGCTCCATGGGCGTCAGCTTGCTCTCCATATCACACTGCCCTGACTTACGTGTGAGACAGGAGAGCGGGAGCTGGCTCCATGGGCGTCAGCTTGCTCTCCATATCGTACTGCCCGGGCTTACGTGTGAGACAGGAGAGAGGTAGCCGGCTCCATGGGCGTCAGCTTGCTCTCCATATCGCGCTGCCCTGGCTTACGTGTGAGACAGGAGAGAGGGAGCCGGCTCCATGGGCGTCAGCTTGCTTTCCATATCGTACTGCCCTGGCTTACCTGTGAGACAGGAGAGAGGGAGTCGGCTCCATGGGCGTCAGCTTGCTCTGCATATCACACTGCCCAGGCTTACGTGTGAGACAGGAGAGAGGGAGCCGGCTCCATGGGCGTCAGCTTGTTCTCCATATCGCACTGCCCTGGCTTACGTGAGAGACAGGAGAGAGCGAGCCGGCTCCATGGGCGTCAGCTTGCTCACCATATCGCACTGCCCCTGCTTACGTGTGAGACACGAGATGGAGCCGGCTCCATGGGCGTCAGCTTGCTCTCCATATCGCACAGCCCTGGCTTACATGTGAGACAGGAGTGAGGGAGCCGGCTCCTATGGCGTCAGCTTGCTCTCCGCATCAAACTGCCCTGGCTTACGTGTGAGACAGGAGAGAGGGAGCCCCCTCCATGGGCGTCAGCTTGCTCTCCGCATCAAACTGCCCTGGATTACGTATGAGACATGAGAGAGGAAGCCCCCTCCATGGGCGTCAGCTTGCTCTCCATATCGCACTGTCCTGGCTTACGTGTGAGACAGGAGAGAGGGAGCCGGCTCCATGGGCGTCATCTTGCTCTCCATATCGCACTGTCCTGGCTTACGTGTGAGACAGGAGAGAGGGAGCCGGCTCCATGGGCGTCAGCTTGCTCTCCATATCGCACTGCCCTGGCTTACGTGTGAGACAGGAGAGAGGGAGCCGGCTCCATGGGCGTCAGCTTGCTCTCCATATCGCACTCTCCTGGCTTACGTGTGAGACAGGAGAGAGGGAGCCGGCTCCATGGGCGTCAGCTTGCTCTCCATATCGCACTGTCCTGGCTTACGTGTGAGACAGGAGAGAGGGAGCCGGTTCCATGGGCGTCAGCTTGCTCTCCGTATCGCACTGCCCTGGCTTACGTGTGAGACAGGAGAGAGGGAACCGGCTCCATGGGCGTCAGCTTGCTCTCCACATGGCACTGTCCTGGCTTACACGTGAGACAGGAGAGAGGGAGCCGGCTCCATGGGCGTCAGCTTGCTCTCCGTATCGCACTGCCCTGGCTTACGTGTGAGACAGGAGAGAGTGAGCCAGCTCCATGCGTGTCAGCTTGCTCTCCATATCGTACTGCCCTGGCTTACATTTGAGACAGGAGAGAGAGAGCCGGATCCATGGGCGTCAGCTTGCTCTCCATATCGCACTGCCCTGGCTTACGTGTGAGACAGGAGAGAGGGAGCCGGATCCATGGGCGTCAGCTTGCTCTCCATATCGCACTGCCCTGGATTAAGTGTGAGACAGGAGAGAGAGTGCCGGCTCCATTGGCGTCAGCTTGCTCTCCGTATCGCACTGTCCTGGCTTACGTGTGAGACAGGGGAGAGAGAGCCAGCTCCATGGGCGTCAGCTTGCTCTCCGTATCGCACTGCCCTGGCTTACGTGTGAGACAGGAGAGAGGGAGCCGACTCCATGGGCGTCAGCTTGCTCTCCATATCGCACTGCCCTGGCTTACGTGTGAGACAGGAGAGAGGGAGCCGACTCCATGGGCGTCAGCTTGCTCTCCATATCGCACTGCCCTGGCTTACGTGTGAGACAGGAGAGAGGGAGCGGGCTCCATGGGCGTCAGCTTGCTCTCCATATCGCACTCTCCTGGCTTACGTGTGAGACAGGAGAGAGGGAGCCGGCTCCATGGGCGTCAGCTTGCTCTCCATATCGCACTGCCCTGGCTTACGTGTGAGACAGGAGAGAGGGAACCGGCTCCATGGGCGTCAGCTTGCTCTCCACATGGCACTGTCCTGGCTTACACGTGAGACAGGAGAGAGGGAGCCGGCTCCATGGGCGTCAGCTTGCTCTCCGTATCGCACTGCCCTGGCTTACGTGTGAGACAGGAGAGAGTGAGCCAGCTCCATGCGTGTCAGCTTGCTCTCCATATCGTACTGCCCTGGCTTACATTTGAGACAGGAGAGAGAGAGCCGGATCCATGGGCGTCAGCTTGCTCTCCATATCGCACTGCCCTGGCTTACGTGTGAGACAGGAGAGAGGGAGCCGGATCCATGGGCGTCAGCTTGCTCTCCATATCGCACTGCCCTGGATTAAGTGTGAGACAGGAGAGAGAGTGCCGGCTCCATTGGCGTCAGCTTGCTCTCCGTATCGCACTGTCCTGGCTTACGTGTGAGACAGGGGAGAGAGAGCCAGCTCCATGGGCGTCAGCTTGCTCTCCGTATCGCACTGCCCTGGCTTACGTGTGAGACAGGAGAGAGGGAGCCGACTCCATGGGCGTCAGCTTGCTCTCCATATCGCACTGCCCTGGCTTACGTGTGAGACAGGAGAGAGGGAGCCGACTCCATGGGCGTCAGCTTGCTCTCCATATCGCACTGCCCTGGCTTACGTGTGAGACAGGAGATAGGGAGCCGGCTCCATTGGCGTCAGCTTCCTCTCCATATCGCACTGCCCTGGCTTACGTGTGAGACAGGAGAGAGGTAGCCGGCTCCATAGGCATCAGCTTGCTCTCCGTATCGCACTGTCCTCGCGTACGTGTGAGACAGGAGAGAGAGAGCCCGCTCCATGGGTGTCAGCTTGCACTCCGTATCGCACTGTCCTGGCTTACGTGTGAGACATGAGAGAGGGAGCCGGCTCCATGGGCGTCAGCTTGCTCTCCATATCGCACTGCCCTGGTTACGTGTGAGACAGGAGAGAGGGAGCCGGCTCCATGGGCGTCAGCTTGCTCTCCATATCGCACTCTCCTGGCTTACGTGTGAGACAGGAGAGAGGGAACCGGCTCCATGGGCGTCAGCTTGCTCTCCACATTGCACTGTCCTGGCTTACACGTGAGACAGGAGAGAGGGAGCCGGCTCCATGGGCGTCAGCTTGCTCTCCGTATCGCACTGCCCTGGCTTACGTGTGAGACAGGAGAGAGTGAGCCAGCTCCATGCGTGTCAGCTTGCTCTCCATATCGTACTGCCCTGGCTTACATTTGAGACAGGAGAGAGAGAGCCGGATACATGGGCGTCAGCTTGCTCTCCATATCGCACTGCCCTGGCTTACGTGTGAGACAGGAGAGAGGGAGCCGGATCCATGGGCGTCAGCTTGCTCTCCATATCGCACTGCCCTGGATTAAGTGTGAGACAGGAGAGAGAGTGCTGGCTCCATTGGCGTCAGCTTGCTCTCCGTATCGCACTGTCCTGGCTTACGTGTGAGACAGGGGAGAGAGAGCCGGCTCCATTGGCGTCAGCTTGCTCTCCGTATCGCACTGTCCTGGCTTACGTGTGAGACAGGGGAGAGGGAGCCGACTCCATGGGCGTCAGCTTGCTCTCCATATCGCACTGCCCTGGCTTACGTGTGAGACAGGAGAGAGGGAGCCGGCTCCATGGGCGTCAGCTTGCTCTCCATATCGCACTGCCCTGGCTTACGTGTGAGACAGGAGAGAGGGAGCCGGCTCCATGGGCGTCAGCTTGCTCTCCATATCGCACTGCCCTGGCTTACGTGTGAGACAGCAGAGAGGGAGCCGGTTCCATGGGCGTCAGCTTGCTCTCCATATCGCACTGCCCTGGCTTACCTGTGAGACAGGAGAGAGGGAGCCGGCTCCATGGGCGTCAGCTTGCTCTCCGTATCACACTGCCCTGTCTTACGTGTGAAACAGGAGAGAGGGAGCCAGCTCCATGGGCGTCAGCTTGCTCTCCGTATCGCACTGCCCTGGCTTACGTGTGAGACAGGAGAGAGGGAGCCGGCTCCATGGGCGTCAGCTTGCTCTCCGTATCACACTGCCCTGTCTTACGTGTGAAACAGGAGAGAGGGAGCCGGCTCCATGGGCGTCAGCTTGCTCTCCGTATCACACTGCCCTGTCTTACGTGTGAAACAGGAGAGAGGGAGCCGGCTCCATGGGCGTCAGCTTGCTCTCCGTATCACACTGCCCTGTCTTACGTGTGAGACAGGAGAGAGGGAGCCGGCTCCATGGGCGTCAGCTTGCTCTCCGTATCGCACTGCCCTGGCTTACTTGTGAGACAGGAGAGAGGGAGCCGGCTCCATAGGCATCAGCTTCCTCTCCGTATCGCACTGTCCTGGCGTACGTGTCAGACAGGAGAGAGAGAGCCGGCTCCATTGGAGACAGCTTGCTCTCCATATCGCACTGTCCTGGCTTACGTGTGAGACAGGAGAGAGCGAGCCGGCTCCATTGGAGACAGCTTGCTCTCCATATCGCACTGCCCTGGCTTACGTGTGAGACAGGAGATAGGGAGCCGGCTCCATGGGTGTCAGCTTGCTCTCCGTATCGCACTGCCCTGGCTTACGTGTGAGACAGGGGAGAGTGAGCCGGCTCCATGCGTGTCAGCTTGGTCTCCATATCGCACTGCCCTGGCTTACGTGTGAGACAGGAGAGAGGGAGCCGGCTCCATGGGCGTCAGCTTGCTCTCCATATCGCACTGTCCTGGCTTACGTGTGAGACAGGAGAGAGGGAGCCGGCTCCATGGGCGTCATCTTGCTCTCCATATCGCACTGTCCTGGCTTACGTGTGAGACAGGAGAGAGGGAGCCGGCTCCATGGGCGTCAGCTTGCTCTCCATATCGCACTCTCCTGGCTTACGTGTGAGTCAGGAGAGAGGGAGCCGGCTCCATGGGCGTCAGCTTGCTCTCCATATCGCACTGTCCTGGCTTACGTGTGAGACAGGAGAGAGGGAGCCGGCTCCATGGGCGTCAGCTTGCTCTCCGTATCGCACTGCCCTGGCTTACGTGTGAGACAGGAGAGAGGGAGCCGGCTCCATGGGCGTCAGCTTGCTCTCCATATCGCACTGCCCTGGCTTACATGTGAGACAGGAGAGAGGGAGCCGGCTCCATGGGCGTCAGCTTGCTCTCCGTATCGCACTGCCCTGGCTTACGTGTGAGACAGGAGAGAGGGAGCCGGCTCCATGGTCGTCAGCTTGCTCTCCGTATCGCACTGCCCTGGCTTACGTGTGAGACAGGAGAGAGGGAGCCGGCTCCATGGGCGTCAGCTTGCTCTCCATATCGCAATGTCCTGGCTTACGTGTGAGACAGGAGAGAGGGAGCCGGCTCCATGGGCGTCAGCTTGCACTCCACATCGCAATGTCCTGGCTTACGTGTGACACAGGAGAGAGGGAGCCGGCTCCATGGGCGTCAGCTTGCTCTCCATATTGCACTGCCCTGACTTACGTGTGAGACAGGAGAGAGGGAGCCGGCTTCATGGGCGTCAGCTTGCTCTCCATATTGCACTGCCCTGGCTTACGTGTGAGACAGGAGAGAGGGAGCCGGCTCCATGGGCGTCAGCTTGCTCTCCATATCGCACTGCCCTGACTTACGTGTGAGACAGGAGAGAGGGAGCCGGCTCCATGGGCGTCAGCTTGCTCTCCGTATCGCACTGCCCTGGCTTACGTGTGAGACAGGAGAGAGGGAGCCGGCTTCATGGGCGTCAGCTTGCTCTCCATATCGCACTGCCCTGCCTTACATGTGAGACAGGAGATTGGGAGCCGGCTCCATGGGCGTCAGCTTGCTCTCCACATTGCACTGTCCTGGCTTACACGTGAGACAGGAGAGAGGGAGCCGGCTCCATGGGCGTCAGCTTGCTCTCCGTATCGCACTGCCCTGGCTTACGTGTGAGACAGGAGAGAGTGAGCCAGCTCCATGCGTGTCAGCTTGCTCTCCATATCGTACTGCCCTGGCTTACATTTGAGACAGGAGAGAGAGAGCCGGATCCATGGGCGTCAGCTTGCTCTCCATATCGCACTGCCCTGGCTTACGTGTGAGACAGGAGAGAGGGAGCCGGATCCATGGGCGTCAGCTTGCTCTCCATATCGCACTGCCCTGGATTAAGTGTGAGACAGGAGAGAGAGTGCTGGCTCCATTGGCGTCAGCTTGCTCTCCGTATCGCACTGTCCTGGCTTACGTGTGAGACAGGGGAGAGAGAGCCGGCTCCATTGGCGTCAGCTTGCTCTCCGTATCGCACTGTCCTGGCTTACGTGTGAGACAGGGGAGAGGGAGCCGACTCCATGGGCGTCAGCATGCTCTCCATATCGCACTGCCCTGGCTTACGTGTGAGACAGGAGAGAGGGAGCCGGCTCCATGGGCGTCAGCTTGCTCTCCGTATCGCACTGCCCTGGCTTACGTGTGAGACAGGAGAGAGTGAGCCAGCTCCATGCGTGTCAGCTTGCTCTCCATATCGTACTGCCCTGGCTTACATTTGAGACAGGAGAGAGAGAGCCGGATCCATGGGCGTCAGCTTGCTCTCCATATCGCACTGCCCTGGCTTAGGTGTGAGACAGGAGAGAGGGAGCCGGATCCATGGGCGTCAGCTTGCTCTCCATATCGCACTGCCCTGGATTAAGTGTGAGACAGGAGAGAGAGTGCTGGCTCCATTGGCGTCAGCTTGCTCTCCGTATCGCACTGTCCTGGCTTACGTGTGAGACAGGGGAGAGAGAGCCGGCTCCATTGGCGTCAGCTTGCTCTCCGTATCGCACTGTCCTGGCTTACGTGTGAGACAGGGGAGAGGGAGCCGACTCCATGGGCGTCAGCTTGCTCTCCATATCGCACTGCCCTGACTTACGTGTGAGACAGGAGAGAGGGAGCCGGCTCCATGGGCGTCAGCTTGCTCTCCGTATCGCACTGCCCTGGCTTACGTGTGAGACAGGAGAGAGGGAGCCGGCTTCATGGGCGTCAGCTTGCTCTCCATATCGCACTGCCCTGCCTTACATGTGAGACAGGAGATTGGGAGCCGGCTCCATGGGCGTCAGCTTGCTCTCCACATTGCACTGTCCTGGCTTACACGTGAGACAGGAGAGAGGGAGCCGGCTCCATGGGCGTCAGCTTGCTCTCCGTATCGCACTGCCCTGGCTTACGTGTGAGACAGGAGAGAGTGAGCCAGCTCCATGCGTGTCAGCTTGCTCTCCATATCGTACTGCCCTGGCTTACATTTGAGACAGGAGAGAGAGAGCCGGATCCATGGGCGTCAGCTTGCTCTCCATATCGCACTGCCCTGGCTTACGTGTGAGACAGGAGAGAGGGAGCCGGATCCATGGGCGTCAGCTTGCTCTCCATATCGCACTGCCCTGGATTAAGTGTGAGACAGGAGAGAGAGTGCTGGCTCCATTGGCGTCAGCTTGCTCTCCGTATCGCACTGTCCTGGCTTACGTGTGAGACAGGGGAGAGAGAGCCGGCTCCATTGGCATCAGCTTGCTCTCCGTATCGCACTGTCCTGGCTTACGTGTGAGACAGGGGAGAGGGAGCCGACTCCATGGGCTTCAGCATGCTCTCCATATCGCACTGCCCTGGCTTACGTGTGAGACAGGAGAGAGGGAGCCGGCTCCATGGGCGTCAGCTTGCTCTCCGTATCGCACTGCCCTGGCTTACGTGTGAGACAAGAGAGAGTGAGCCAGCTCCATGCGTGTCAGCTTGCTCTCCATATCGTACTGCCCTGGCTTACATTTGAGACAGGAGAGAGTGAGCCGGATCCATGGGCGTCAGCTTGCTCTCCATATCGCACTGCCCTGGCTTAGGTGTGAGACAGGAGAGAGGGAGCCGGATCCATGGGCGTCAGCTTGCTCTCCATATCGCACTGCCCTGGATTAAGTGTGAGACAGGAGAGAGAGTGCTGGCTCCATTGGCGTCAGCTTGCTCTCCGTATCGCACTGTCCTGGCTTACGTGTGAGACAGGGGAGAGAGAGCCGGCTCCATTGGCGTCAGCTTGCTCTCCGTATCGCACTGTCCTGGCTTACGTGTGAGACAGGGGAGAGGGAGCCGACTCCATGGGCGTCAGCTTGCTCTCCATATCGCACTGCCCTGGCTTACGTGTGAGACAGGAGAGAGGGAGCCGGCTCCATGGGCGTCAGCTTGCTCTCCATATCGCACTGCCCTGGCTTACGTGTGAGACAGGAGAGAGGGAGCCGGCTCCATGGGCGTCAGCTTGCTCTCCGTATCGCACTGCCCTGGCTTACGTGTGAGACAGGAGAGAGGGAGCCGGTTCCATGGGCGTCAGCTTGCTCTCCATATCGCACTGCCCTGGCTTACCTGTGAGACAGGAGAGAGGGAGCCGGCTCCATGGGCGTCAGCTTGCTCTCCGTATCACACTGCCCTGTCTTACGTGTGAAACAGGAGAGAGGGAGCCAGCTCCATGGGCGTCAGCTTGCTCTCCGTATCGCACTGCCCTGGCTTACGTGTGAGACAGGAGAGAGGGAGCCGGCTTCATGGGCGTCAGCTTGCTCTCCATATCGCACTGCCCTGCCTTACATGTGAGACAGGAGATTGGGAGCCGGCTCCATGGGCGTCAGCTTGCTCTCCACATTGCACTGTCCTGGCTTACACGTGAGACAGGAGAGAGGGAGCCGGCTCCATGGGCGTCAGCTTGCTCTCCGTATCGCACTGCCCTGGCTTACGTGTGAGACAGGAGAGAGTGAGCCAGCTCCATGCGTGTCAGCTTGCTCTCCATATCGTACTGCCCTGGCTTACATTTGAGACAGGAGAGAGAGAGCCGGATCCATGGGCGTCAGCTTGCTCTCCATATCGCACTGCCCTGGCTTAGGTGTGAGACAGGAGAGAGGGAGCCGGATCCATAGGCGTCAGCTTGCTCTCCATATCGCACTGCCCTGGATTAAGTGTGAGACAGGAGAGAGAGTGCTGGCTCCATTGGCGTCAGCTTGCTCTCCGTATCGCACTGTCCTGGCTTACGTGTGAGACAGGGGAGAGAGAGCCGGCTCCATTGGCGTCAGCTTGCTCTCCGTATCGCACTGTCCTGGCTTACGTGTGAGACAGGGGAGAGGGAGCCGACTCCATGGGCGTCAGCTTGCTCTCCATATCGCACTGCCCTGGCTTACGTGTGAGACAGGAGAGAGGGAGCCGGCTCCATGGGCGTCAGCTTGCTCTCCATATCGCACTGCCCTGGCTTACGTGTGAGACAGGAGAGAGGGAGCCGGCTCCATGGGCGTCAGCTTGCTCTCCGTATCGCACTGCCCTGGCTTACGTGTGAGACAGGAGAGAGGGAGCCGGTTCCATGGGCGTCAGCTTGCTCTCCATATCGCACTGCCCTGGCTTACCTGTGAGACAGGAGAGAGGGAGCCGGCTCCATGGGCGTCAGCTTGCTCTCCGTATCACACTGCCCTGTCTTACGTGTGAAACAGGAGAGAGGGAGCCAGCTCCATGGGCGTCAGCTTGCTCTCCACATTGCACTGTCCTGGCTTACACGTGAGACAGGAGAGAGGGAGCCGGCTCCATGGGCGTCAGCTTGCTCTCCGTATCGCACTGCCCTGGCTTACGTGTGAGACAGGAGAGAGTGAGCCAGCTCCATGCGTGTCAGCTTGCTCTCCATATCGTACTGCCCTGGCTTACATTTGAGACAGGAGAGAGAGAGCCGGATCCATGGGCGTCAGCTTGCTCTCCATATCGCACTGCCCTGGCTTACGTGTGAGACAGGAGAGAGGGAGCCGGATCCATGGGCGTCAGCTTGCTCTCCATATCGCACTGCCCTGGATTAAGTGTGAGACAGGAGAGAGAGTGCTGGCTCCATTGGCGTCAGCTTGCTCTCCGTATCGCACTGTCCTGGCTTACGTGTGAGACAGGGGAGAGAGAGCCGGCTCCATTGGCGTCAGCTTGCTCTCCGTATCGCACTGTCCTGGCTTACGTGTGAGACAGGGGAGAGGGAGCCGACTCCATGGGCGTCAGCATGCTCTCCATATCGCACTGCCCTGGCTTACGTGTGAGACAGGAGAGAGGGAGCCGGCTCCATGGGCGTCAGCTTGCTCTCCGTATCGCACTGTCCTGGCTTACGTGTGAGACAGGGGAGAGGGAGCCGACTCCATGGGCGTCAGCTTGCTCTCCATATCGCACTGCCCTGGCTTACACGTGAGACAGGAGAGAGGGAGCCGGCTCCATGGGCGTCAGCTTGCACTCCATATCGCACTGCCCTGGCTTACGTGTGAGACAGGAGAGAGGGAGCCGGCTCCATGGGCGTCAGCTTGCTCTCCGTATCGCACTGCCCTGGCTTACGTGTGAGACAGGAGAGAGGGAGCCGGTTCCATGGGCGTCAGCTTGCTCTCCATATCGCACTGCCCTGGCTTACCTGTGAGACAGGAGAGAGGGAGCCGGCTCCATGGGCGTCAGCTTGCTCTCCGTATCACACTGCCCTGTCTTACGTGTGAAACAGGAGAGAGGGAGCCAGCTCCATGGGCGTCAGCTTGCTCTCCGTATCGCACTGCCCTGGCTTACGTGTGAGACAGGAGAGAGGGAGCCGGCTCCATGAGCGTCAGCTTGCTCTCCGTATCACACTGCCCTGTCTTACGTGTGAAACAGGAGAGAGGGAGCCGGCTCCATGGGCGTCAGCTTGCTCTCCGTATCACACTGCCCTGTCTTACGTGTGAAACAGGAGAGAGGGAGCCGGCTCCATGGGCGTCAGCTTGCTCTCCGTATCACACTGCCCTGTCTTACGTGTGAGACAGGAGAGAGGGAGCCGGCTCCATGGGCGTCAGCTTGCTCTCCGTATCGCACTGCCCTGGCTTACTTGTGAGACAGGAGAGAGGGAGCCGGCTCCATAGGCATCAGCTTCCTCTCCGTATCGCACTGTCCTGGCGTACGTGTCAGACAGGAGAGAGAGAGCCGGCTCCATTGGAGACAGCTTGCTCTCCATATCGCACTGTCCTGGCTTACGTGTGAGACAGGAGAGAGGGAGCCGGCTCCATTGGAGACAGCTTGCTCTCCATATCGCACTGCCCTGGCTTACGTGTGAGACAGGAGATAGGGAGCCGGCTCCATGGGTGTCAGCTTGCTCTCCGTATCGCACTGCCCTGGCTTACGTGTGAGACAGGGGAGAGTGAGCCGGCTCCATGCGTGTCAGCTTGGTCTCCATATCGCACTGCCCTGGCTTACGTGTGAGACAGGAGAGAGGGAGCCGGCTCCATGGGCGTCAGCTTGCTCTCCATATCGCACTGTCCTGGCTTACGTGTGAGACAGGAGAGAGGGAGCCGGCTCCATGGGCGTCATCTTGCTCTCCATATCGCACTGTCCTGGCTTACGTGTGAGACAGGAGAGAGGGAGCCGGCTCCATGGGCGTCAGCTTGCTCTCCATATCGCACTCTCCTGGCTTACGTGTGAGTCAGGAGAGAGGGAGCCGGCTCCATGGGCGTCAGCTTGCTCTCCATATCGCACTGTCCTGGCTTACGTGTGAGACAGGAGAGAGGGAGCCGGCTCCATGGGCGTCAGCTTGCTCTCCGTATCGCACTGCCCTGGCTTACGTGTGAGACAGGAGAGAGGGAGCCGGCTCCATGGGCGTCAGCTTGCTCTCCATATCGCACTGCCCTGGCTTACATGTGAGACAGGAGAGAGGGAGCCGGCTCCATGGGCGTCAGCTTGCTCTCCATATCGCACTGCCCTGGCTTACGTGTGAGACAGGAGAGAGGGAGCCGGCTCCATGGGCGTCAGCTTGCTCTCCGTATCGCACTGCCCTGGCTTACGTGTGAGACAGGAGAGAGGGAGCCGGCTCCATGGGCGTCAGCTTGCTCTCCATATCGCAATGTCCTGGCTTACGTGTGAGACAGGAGAGAGGGAGCCGGCTCCATGGGCGTCAGCTTGCACTCCACATCGCAATGTCCTGGCTTACGTGTGACACAGGAGAGAGGGAGCCGGCTCCATGGGCGTCAGCTTGCTCTCCATATTGCACTGCCCTGACTTACGTGTGAGACAGGAGAGAGGGAGCCGGCTTCATGGGCGTCAGCTTGCTCTCCATATTGCACTGCCCTGGCTTACGTGTGAGACAGGAGAGAGGGAGCCGGCTCCATGGGCGTCAGCTTGCTCTCCGTATCGCACTGCCCTGGCTTACGTGTGAGACAGGAGAGAGGGAGCCGACTCCATGGGCGTCAGCTTGCTCTCCATATCGCACTGCCCTGGCTTACGTGTGAGACAGGAGAGAGGGAGCCGACTCCATGGGCGTCAGCTTGCTCTCCATATCGCACTGCCCTGGCTTACGTGTGAGACAGGAGATAGGGAGCCGGCTCCATGGGCGTCAGCTTCCTCTCCATATCGCACTGCCCTGGCTTACGTGTGAGACAGGAGAGAGGTAGCCGGCTCCATAGGCATCAGCTTGCTCTCCGTATCGCACTGTCCTGGCGTACGTGTGAGACAGGAGAGAGAGAGCCCGCTCCATGGGTGTCAGCTTGCTCTCCGTATCGCACTGTCCTGGCTTACGTGTGAGACATGAGAGAGGGAGCCGGCTCCATGGGCGTCAGCTTGCTCTCCATATCGCACTGCCCTGGTTACGTGTGAGACAGGAGAGAGGGAGCCGGCTCCATGGGCGTCAGCTTGCTCTCCATATCGCACTCTCCTGGCTTACGTGTGAGACAGGAGAGAGGGAACCGGCTCCATGGGCGTCAGCTTGCTCTCCACATTGCACTGTCCTGGCTTACACGTGAGACAGGAGAGAGGGAGCCGGCTCCATGGGCGTCAGCTTGCTCTCCATATCGCACTGCCCTGGCTTACGTGTGAGACAGGAGAGAGTGAGCCAGCTCCATGCGTGTCAGCTTGCTCTCCATATCGTACTGCCCTGGCTTACATTTGAGACAGGAGAGAGAGAGCCGGATCCATGGGCGTCAGCTTGCTCTCCATATCGCACTGCCCTGGCTTACGTGTGAGACAGGAGAGAGGGAGCCGGATCCATGGGCGTCAGCTTGCTCTCCATATCGCACTGCCCTGGATTAAGTGTGAGACAGGAGAGAGAGTGCTGGCTCCATTGGCGTCAGCTTGCTCTCCGTATCGCACTGTCCTGGCTTACGTGTGAGACAGGGGAGAGAGAGCCGGCTCCATTGGCGTCAGCTTGCTCTCCGTATCGCACTGTCCTGGCTTACGTGTGAGACAGGGGAGAGGGAGCCGACTCCATGGGCGTCAGCTTGCTCTCCATATCGCACTGCCCTGGCTTACGTGTGAGACAGGAGAGAGGGAGCCGGCTCCATGGGCGTCAGCTTGCTCTCCATATCGCACTGCCCTGGCTTACGTGTGAGACAGGAGATTGGGAGCCGGCTCCATGGGCGTCAGCTTGCTCTCCACATCGCACTGCCCTGGCTTACGTGTGAGACAGGAGAGAGAGAGCCGGCTCCATGGGCGTCAGCTTGCTCTCCATATCGCACTGCCCTGGCTTACCTGGGAGACAGGAGAGAGGAAGCCGGCTCTCCATGGGCGTCAGCTTGCTCTCCATATCGCACTCTCCTGGCTTACGTGTGAGACAGGAGAGAGGGAGCCGGCTCCATGGGCGTCAGCTTGCTCTCCATATCGCACTGCCCTGGCTTACCTGGGAGACAGGAGAGAGGAAGCCGGCTCTCCATGGGCGTCAGCTTGCTCTCCATATCGCACTGTCCTGGCTTACGTGTGAGACAGGAGAGAGGGAGCCGGCTCCATGGGTGTCAGCTTGCTCTCCATATCGCACTGCCCTGGCTTACGTGTGAGACAGGAGAGAGGGAGCCGGCTCAATGGGCGTCAGCTTGCTCTCCATATCGCACTCTCCTGGCTTACGTGTGAGACAGGAGAGAGGGAGCCGGCTCCATGGGCGTCAGCTTGCTCTCCATATCGCACTGTCCTGGCTTACGTGTGAGACAGGAGAGAGGGAGCCGGTTCCATGGGCGTCAGCTTGCTCTCCGTATCGCACTGCCCTGGCTTACGTGTGAGACAGTAGAGAGGGAGCCGGTTCCATGGGCGTCAGCTTGCTCTCCGTATCGCACTGCCCTGGCTTACGTGTGAGACAGGAGAGAGGGAGCCGGCTCCATGGGCGTCAGCTTACTCTCCGTATCGCACTGCCCTGGCTTACGTGTGAGACAGGAGAGAGTGAGCCAGCTCCATGCGTGTCAGCTTGCTCTCCATATCGTACTGCCCTGGCTTACATTTGAGACAGGAGAGAGAGAGCCGGATCCATGGGCGTCAGCTTGCTCTCCGTATCGCACTGCCCTGGCTTACGTGTGAGACAGGAGAGAGGGAGCCGGATCCATGGGCGTCAGCTTGCTCTCCATATCGCACTGCCCTGGATTAAGTGTGAGACAGGAGAGAGAGTGCTGGCTCCATTGGCGTCAGCTTGCTCTCCGTATCGCACTGTCCTGGCTTACGTGTGAGACAGGGGAGAGAGAGCCGGCTCCATGGGCGTCAGCTTGCTCTCCGTATCGCACTGCCCTGGCTTACGTGTGAGACAGGAGATAGGGAGCCGGCTCCATGGGCGTCAGCTTCCTCTCCATATCGCACTGCCCTGGCTTACGTGTGAGACAGGAGAGAGGTAGCCGGCTCCATAGGCATCAGCTTGCTCTCCGTATCGCACTGTCCTGGCGTACGTGTGAGACAGGAGAGAGAGAGCCCGCTCCATGGGTGTCAGCTTGCTCTCCGTATCGCACTGTCCTGGCTTACGTGTGAGACATGAGAGAGGGAGCCGGCTCAATGGGCGTCAGCTTGCTCTCCATATCGCACTGCCCTGGCTTACGTGTGAGACAGGAGAGAGGGAGCCGGCTCCATGGGCGTCAGCTTGCTCTCCATATCGCACTCTCCTGGCTTACGTGTGAGACAGGAGAGAGGGAACCGGCTCCATGGGCGTCAGCTTGCTCTCCACATTGCACAGTCCTGGCTTACACGTGAGACAGGAGAGAGGGAGCCGGCTCCATGGGCGTCAGCTTGCTCTCCGTATCGCACTGCCCTGGCTTACGTGTGAGACAGGAGAGAGGGAGCCGGATCCATGGGCGTCAGCTTGCTCTCCATATCGCACTCTCCTGGCTTACGTGTGAGACAGGAGAGAGGGAGCCGACTCCATGGGCGTCAGCTTGCTCTCCATATCGCACTGCCCTGGCTTACGTGTGAGACAGGAGATAGGGAGCCGGCTCCATGGGCGTCAGCTTCCTCTCCATATCGCACTGCCCTGGCTTACGTGTGAGACAGGAGAGAGGTAGCCGGCTCCATAGGCATCAGCTTGCTCTCCGTATCGCACTGTCCTGGCGTACGTGTGAGACAGGAGAGAGAGAGCCCGCTCCATGGGTGTCAGCTTGCTCTCCGTATCGCACTGTCCTGGCTTACGTGTGAGACATGAGAGAGGGAGCCGGCTCCATGGGCGTCAGCTTGCTCTCCATATCGCACTGCCCTGGCTTACGTGTGAGACAGGAGAGAGGGAGCCGGCTCCATGGGCGTCAGCTTGCTCTCCATATCGCACTCTCCTGGCTTACGTGTGAGACAGGAGAGAGGGAACCGGCTCCATGGGCGTCAGCTTGCTCTCCACATTGCACAGTCCTGGCTTACACGTGAGACAGGAGAGAGGGAGCCGGCTCCATGGGCGTCAGCTTGCTCTCCGTATCGCACTGCCCTGGCTTACGTGTGAGACAGGAGAGAGTGAGCCAGCTCCATGCGTGTCAGCTTGCTCTCCATATCGTACTGCCCTGGCTTACATTTGAGACAGGAGAGATAGAGCCTGATCCATGGGCGTCAGCTTGCTCTCCATATCGCACTGCCCTGGCTTACGTGTGAGACAGGAGAGAGGGAGCTGGCTCCATGGGCGTCAGCTTGCTCTCCATATCGTACTGCCCGGGCTTACGTGTGAGACAGGAGAGAGGGAGCCGGCTCCATGGGCGTCAGCTTGCTCTCCATATCGCGCTGCCCTGGCTTACGTGTGAGACAGGAGAGAGGGAGCCGGCTCCATGGGCGTCAGCTTGCTTTCCATATCGTACTGCCCTGGCTTACCTGTGAGACAGGAGAGAGGGAGTCGGCTCCATGGGCGTCAGCTTGCTCTACATATCACACTGCCCAGGCTTACGTGTGAGACAGGAGAGAGGGAGCCGGCTCCATGGGCGTCAGCTTGTTCTCCATATCGCACTGCCCTGGCTTACGTGAGAGACAGGAGAGAGCGAGCCGGCTCCATGGGCGTCAGCTTGCTCACCATATCGCACTGCCCCTGCTTACGTGTGAGACACGAGATGGAGCCGGCTCCATGGGCGTCAGCTTGCTCTCCATATCGCACAGCCCTGGCTTACATGTGAGACAGGAGAGAGGGAGCCGGCTCCTATGGCGTCAGCTTGCTCTCCGCATCAAACTGCCCTGGCTTACGTGTGAGACAGGAGAGAGGGAGCCGCCTCCATGGGCGTCAGCTTGCTCTCCGCATCAAACTGCCCTGGATTACGTATGAGACATGAGAGAGGAAGCCCCCTCCATGGGCGTCAGCTTGCTCTCCATATCGCACTGCCCTGGTTTACGTGTGAGACAGGAGAGAGGGAGCCGGCTCCATGGGCGTCAGCATGCTCTCCGTATCGCACTGCCCTGGCTTACGTGTGAGACAGGAGAGAGGGAGCCGGCTCCATGGGCGTAAGCTTGCACTCCACATCGCAATGTCCTGGCTTACGTGTGACACAGGAGAGAGGGAGCCGGCTCCATGGGCGTCAGCTTGCTCTCCATATTGCACTGCCCTGGCTTACGTGTGAGACAGGAGAGAGGGAGCCGGCTCCATGGGCGTCAGCTTGCTCTCCATATCGCACTGCCCTGACTTACGTGTGAGACAGGAGAGAGGGAGCCGGCTCCATGAGCGTCAGCTTGCTCTCCATATCGCACTGCCCTGACTTACGTGTGAGACAGGAGAGAGGGAGCCGGCTTCATGGGCGTCAGCTTGCTCTCCATATCGCACTGCCCTGCCTTACATGTGAGACAGGAGATTGGGAGCCGGCTCCATGGGCGTCAGCTTGCTCTCCACATCGCACTGCCCTGGCTTACGTGTGAGACAGGAGAGAGAGAGCCGGCTCCATGGGCGTCAGCTTGCTCTCCATATCGCACTGCCCTGGCTTACCTGGGAGACAGGAGAGAGGAAGCCGGCTCTCCATGGGCGTCAGCTTGCTCTCCATATCGCACTGTCCTGGCTTACGTGTGAGACAGGAGAGAGGGAGCCGGCTCCATGGGCGTCAGCTTGCTCTCCATATCGCACTGACCTGCCTTACCTGGGAGACAGGAGAGAGGAAGCCGGCTCTCCATGGGCGTCAGCTTGCTCTCGATATCGCACTGACCTGCCTTACATGTGAGACAGGAGATTGGGAGCCGGCTCCATGGGCGTCAGCTTGCTCTCCACATCGCACTGCCCTGGCTTACGTGTGAGACAGGAGAGAGAGAGCCGGCTCCATGGGCGTCAGCTTGCTCTCCATATCGCACTGCCCTGGCTTACCTGGGAGACAGGAGAGAGGAAGCCGGCTCTCCATGGGCGTCAGCTTGCTCTCCATATCGCACTGTCCTGGCTTACGTGTGAGACAGGAGAGAGGGAGCCGGCTCCATGGGCGTCAGCTTGCTCTCCATATCGCACTGCCCTGGCTTACCTGGGAGACAGGAGAGAGGAAGCCGGCTCTCCATGGGCGTCAGCTTGCTCTCCATATCGCACTGTCCTGGCTTACGTGTGAGACAGGAGAGAGGGAGCCGGCTCCATGGGCGTCAGCTTGCTCTCCATATCGCACTGCCCTGGCTTACGTGTGAGACAGGAGAGAGGGAGCCGGCTCAATGGGCGTCAGCTTGCTCTCCATATCGCACTCTCCTGGCTTATGTGTGAGACAGGAGAGAGGGAGCCGGCTCCATGCGTGTCAGCTTGCTCTCCATATCGTTCTGCCCTGGCTTACATTTGAGACAGGAGAGAGAGAGCCGGATCCATGGGCGTCAGCTTGCTCTCCATATCGCACTGCCCTGGCTTACGTGTGAGACAGGAGAGAGGGAGCCGGATCCATGGGCGTCAGCTTGCTCTCCAAATCGCACTGCCCTGGATTAAGTGTGAGACAGGAGAGAGAGTGCTGGCTCCATTGGCGTCAGCTTGCTCTCCGTATCGCACTGTCCTGGCTTACGTGTGAGACAGGGGAGAGAGAGCCAGCTCCATGGGCGTCAGCTTGCTCTCCGTATCGCACTGCCCTGGCTTACGTGTGAGACAGGAGAGAGGGAGCCGACTCCATGGGCGTCAGCTTGCTCTCCATATCGCACTGCCCTGGCTTACGTGTGAGACAGGAGAGAGGGAGCCGACTCCATGGGCGTCAGCTTGCTCTCCATATCGCACTGCCCTGGCTTACGTGTGAGACAGGAGATAGGGAGCCGGCTCCATGGGCGTCAGCTTCCTCTCCATATCGCACTGCCCTGGCTTACGTGTGAGACAGGAGAGAGGTAGCCGGCTCCATAGGCATCAGCTTGCTCTCCGTATCGCACTGTCCTGGCGTACGTGTGAGACAGGAGAGAGAGAGCCCGCTCCATGGGTGTCAGCTTGCTCTCCGTATCGCACTGTCCTGGCTTACGTGTGAGACATGAGAGAGGGAGCCGGCTCCATGGGCGTCAGCTTGCTCTCCATATCGCACTGCCCTGGCTTACGTGTGAGACAGGAGAGAGGGAGCCGGCTCCATGGGCGTCAGCTTGCTCTCCATATCGCACTCTCCTGGCTTACGTGTGAGGCAGGAGAGAGGGAACCGGCTCCATGGGCGTCAGCTTGCTCTCCACATTGCACAGTCCTGGCTTACACGTGAGACAGGAGAGAGGGAGCCGGCTCCATGGGCGTCAGCTTGCTCTCCGTATCGCACTGCCCTGGCTTACGTGTGAGACAGGAGAGAGTGAGCCAGCTCCATGCGTGTCAGCTTGCTCTCCATATCGTATTGCCCTGGCTTACATTTGAGACAGGAGAGAGAGAGCCGGATCCATGGGCGTCAGCTTGCTCTCCATATCGCACTGCCCTGGCTTACATGTGAGACAGGAGAGAGGGAGCCGGATCCATGGGCGTCAGCTTGCTATCCATATCGCACTGCCCTGGCTTACGTGTGAGACAGGAGAGAGGGAGCCGGCTCCATGGGCATCAGCTTGCTCTCCGTATCGCACTGCCCTGGCTTACGTGTGAGACAGGAGAGAGGGAGCTGGTTCCATGGGCGTCAGCTTGCTCTCCATATCGCACTGCCCTGGCTTACCTGTGAGACACGAGAGAGGGAGCCGGCTCCATGGGCGTCAGCTTGCTCTCCGTATCACACTGCCCTGTCTTACGTGTGAAACAGGAGAGAGGGAGCCAGCTCCATGGGCGTCAGCTTGCTCTCCGTATCGCACTGCCCTGGCTTACGTGTGAGACAGGAGAGAGGGAGCCGGCTCCATGGGCGTCAGCTTGCTCTCCGTATCACACTGCCCTGTCTTACGTGTGAAACAGGAGAGAGGGAGCCGGTTCCATGGGCGTCAGCTTGCTCTCCGTATCACACTGCCCTGTCTTACGTGTGAAACAGGAGATAGGGAGCCGGCTCCATGGGCGTCAGCTTGCTCACCGTATCACACTGCCCTGTCTTACGTGTGAGACAGGAGAGAGGGAGCCGGCTCCATGGGCGTCAGCTTGCTCTCCGTATCGCACTGCACTGGCTTACGTGTGAGACAGGCGAGAGGGAACCGGCTCCATGGGCGTCAGCTTGCTCTCCATATCGTACTGCCCTGGCTTACCTGTGAGACAGGAGAGAGGGAGCCGGCTCCATGGGCGTCAGCTTGCTCTCCATATCGCACTGTGCTGGCTTACGTGTGAGACATGAGAGAGGGAGCCGGCTCCATGGGCGTCAGCTTGTTCTCCATATCGCACTGCCCTGGCTTACATGTGAGACAGGAGAGAGCGAGCCGGCTCCATGGGCGTCAGCCTGCTCTCCATATCGTACTGCCCTGGCTTACGTGTGAGACACGAGAGAGTGAGCCGGATCCATGGGCGTCAGCTTGCTCTCCATATCGCACTGCCCTGGCTTACATGTGAGACAGGAGAGAGGGAGCCGGCTCCATGGGCGTCAGCGTGCTCTCCATATCGTACTGCCCTGGCTTACCTGTGAGACAGGAGAGAGGGAGCCGGCTCCATGGGCGTCAGCTTGCTCTCCATATCGCACTGTGCTGGCTTACGTGTGAGACATGAGAGAGGGAGCCGGCTCCATGGGCGTCAGCGTGCTCTCCATATCGTACTGCCCTGGCTTACGTGTGAGACATGAGAGAGGAAGCCCCCTCCATGGGCGTCAGCTTGCTCTCCATTTGGCACTGCCCTGGCTTACGTGTCAGACAAGAAAAAGGGAGCCGGCTCCATGGGCGTCAGCTTGCTCTCCATATCGCACTGCCCTGGCTTACATGTGAGACAGGAGAGAGCGAGCCGGCTACATGGGCGTCAGCTTGCTCTCCATATCGTACTGCCCTGGCTTACGTGTGAGACAGGAGAGAGGGAGCCGGCTCCATGGGCGTCAGCTTGCTCTCCATATCGCACTGCCCTGGCTTACGTGTGAGACAGGAGAGAGGGAGCCGGCTTCATTGGCGTCAGCTTGCTCTCCACATCGCACTGCCCTGGCTTACGTGTGACACAGAAGAGAGGGAGCCGGCTCCATGGGCGTCAGCTTGCTCTCCATATCACACTGCCCTGTCTTACGTGTGAGACAGGAGAGCGGGAGCTGGCTCCATGGGCGTCAGCTTGCTCTCCATATCGTACTGCCCGGGCTTACGTGTGAGACAGGAGAGAGGGAGCCGGCTCCATGGGCGTCAGCTTGCTCTCCATATCGCGCTGCCCTGGCTTACGTGTGAGACAGGAGAGAGGGAGCCGGCTCCATGGGCGTCAGCTTGCTTTCCATATCGTACTGCCCTGGCTTACCTGTGAGACAGGAGAGAGGGAGCCGGCTCCATGGGCGTCAGCTTGCTCTGCAAATCACACTGCCCAGGCTTACGTGTGAGACAGGAGAGAGGGGGCCGGCTCCATGGGCGTCAGCTTGTTCTCCATATCGCACTGCCCTGGCTTACGTGAGAGACAGGAGAGAGCGAGCCGGCTCCATGGGCGTCAGCTTGCTCACCATATCGCACTGCCCCTGCTTACGTGTGAGACACGAGATGGAGCCGGCTCCATGGGCGTCAGCTTGCTCTCCATATCGCACAGCCCTGGCTTACATGTGAGACAGGAGAGAGGGAGCCGGCTCCTATGGCGTCAGCTTGCTCTCCGCATCAAACTGCCCTGGCTTACGTGTGAGACAGGAGAGAGGGAGCCCCCTCCATGGGCGTCAGCTTGCTCTCCGCATCAAACTGCCCTGGATTACGTATGAGACATGAGAGAGGAAGCCCCCTCCATGGGCGTCAGCTTGCTCTCCATATCGCACTGTCCTGGCTTACGTGTGAGACAGGAGAGAGGGAGCCGGCTCCATGGGCGTCATCTTGCTCTCCATATCGCACTGTCCTGGCTTACGTGTGAGACAGGAGAGAGGGAGCCGGCTCCATGGGCGTCAGCTTGCTCTCCATATCGCACTGCCCTGGCTTACGTGTGAGACAGGAGAGAGGGAGCCGGCTCCATGGGCGTCAGCTTGCTCTCCATATCGCACTCTCCTGGCTTACGTGTGAGACAGGAGAGAGGGAGCCGTCTCCATGGGCGTCAGCTTGCTCTCCATATCGCACTGTCCTGGCTTACGTGTGAGACAGGAGAGAGGGAGCCGGTTCCATGGGCGTCAGCTTGCTCTCCGTATCGCACTGCCCTGGCTTACGTGTGAGACAGGAGAGAGGGATCCGGCTCCATGGGCGTCAGCTTGCTCTCCACATGGCACTGTCCTGGCTTACACGTGAGAAAGGAGAGAGGGAGCCGGCTCCATGGGCGTCAGCTTGCTCTCCGTATCGCACTGCCCTGGCTTACGTGTGAGACAGGAGAGAGTGAGCCAGCTCCATGCGTGTCAGCTTGCTCTCCATATCGTACTGCCCTGGCTTACATTTGAGACAGGAGAGAGAGAGCCGGATCCATGGGCGTCAGCTTGCTCTCCATATCGCACTGCCCTGGCTTACGTGTGAGACAGGAGAGAGGGAGCCGGATCCATGGGCGTCAGCTTGCTCTCCATATCGCACTGCCCTGGATTAAGTGTGAGACAGGAGAGAGAGTGCCGGCTCCATTGGCGTCAGCTTGCTCTCCATATCGCACTGTCCTGGCTTACGTGTGAGACAGGGGAGAGAGAGCCAGCTCCATGGGCGTCAGCTTGCTCTCCGTATCGCACTGCCCTGGCTTACGTGTGAGACAGGAGAGAGGGAGCCGACTCCATGGGCGTCAGCTTGCTCTCCATATCGCACTGCCCTGGCTTACGTGTGAGACAGGAGAGAGGGAGCCGACTCCATGGGCGTCAGCTTGCTCTCCATATCGCACTGCCCTGGCTTACGTGTGAGACAGGAGATAGGGAGCCGGCTCCATGGGCGTCAGCTTCCTCTCCATATCGCACTGCCCTGGCTTACGTGTGAGACAGGAGAGAGGTAGCCGGCTCCATGGGCATCAGCTTGCTCTCCGTATCGCACTGTCCTGGCGTACGTGTGAGACAGGAGAGAGAGAGCCCGCTCCATGGGTGTCAGCTTGCTCTCCGTATCGCACTGTCCTGGCTTACGTGTGAGACATGAGAGAGGGAGCCGGCTCCATGGGCGTCAGCTTGCTCTCCATATCGCACTGCCCTGACTTACGTGTGAGACAGGAGAGAGGGAGCCGGCTCCATGAGCGTCAGCTTGCTCTCCATATCGCACTGCCCTGGTTACGTGTGAGACAGGAGAGAGGGAGCCGGCTCCATGGGCGTCAGCTTGCTCTCCATATCGCACTCTCCTGGCTTACGTGTGAGACAGGAGAGAGGGAACCGGCTCCATGGGCGTCAGCTTGCTCTCCACATTGCACTGTCCTGGCTTACACGTGAGACAGGAGAGAGGGAGCCGGCTCCATGGGCGTCAGCTTGCTCTCCGTATCGCACTGCCCTGGCTTACGTGTGAGACAGGAGAGAGTGAGCCAGCTCCATGCGTGTCAGCTTGCTCTCCATATCGTACTGCCCTGGCTTACATTTGAGACAGGAGAGAGAGAGCCGGATCCATGGGCGTCAGCTTGCTCACCATATCGCACTGCCCTGGCTTACGTGTGAGACAGGAGAGAGGGAGCCGGATCCATGGGCGTCAGCTTGCTCTCCATATCGCACTGCCCTGGATTAAGTGTGAGACAGGAGAGAGAGTGCTGGCTCCATTGGCGTCAGCTTGCTCTCCGTATCGCACTGTCCTGGCTTACGTGTGAGACAGGGGAGAGAGAGCCGGCTCCATTGGCGTCAGCTTGCTCTCCGTATCGCACTGTCCTGGCTTACGTGTGAGACAGGGGAGAGGGAGCCGACTCCATGGGCGTCAGCTTGCTCTCCATATCGCATGCCCTGGCTTACGTGTGAGACAGGAGAGAGGGAGCCGGCTCCATGGGCGTCAGCTTGCTCTCCATATCGCACTGCCCTGGCTTACGTGTGAGACAGGAGAGAGGGAGCCGGCTCCATGGGCGTCAGCTTGCTCTCCGTATCGCACTGCCCTGGCTTACGTGTGAGACAGGAGAGAGGGAGCTGGTTCCATGGGCGTCAGCTTGCTCTCCATATCGCACTGCCCTGGCTTACCTGTGAGACACGAGAGAGGGAGCCGGCTCCATGGGCGTCAGCTTGCTCTCCGTATCACACTGCCCTGTCTTACGTGTGAAACAGGAGAGAGGGAGCCAGCTCCATGGGCGTCAGCTTGCTCTCCGTATCGCACTGCCCTGGCTTACGTGTGAGACAGGAGAGAGGGAGCCGGCTCCATGGGCGTCAGCTTGCTCTCCGTATCACACTGCCCTGTCTTACGTGTGAAACAGGAGAGAGGGAGCCGGCTCCATGGGCGTCAGCTTGCTCTCCGTATCACACTGCCCTGTCTTACGTGTGAAACAGGAGAGAGGGAGCCGGCTCCATGGGCGTCAGCTTGCTCTCCGTATCACACTGCCCTGTCTTACGTGTGAGACAGGAGAGAGGGAGCCGGCTCCATGGGCGTCAGCTTGCTCTCCGTATCGCACTGCCCTGGCTTACTTGTGAGACAGGAGATAGGGAGCCGGCTCCATGGGCGTCAGCTTGCTCACCGTATCACACTGCCCTGTCTTACGTGTGAGACAGGAGAGAGGGATCCGGCTCCATGGGCGTCAGCTTGCTCTCCGTATCGCACTGCACTGGCTTACGTGTGAGTCAGGAGAGAGGGAACCGGCTCCATGGGCGTCAGCTTGCTCTCCATATCGTACTGCCCTGGCTTACCTGTGAGACAGGAGAGAGGGAGCCGGCTCCATGGGCGTCAGCTTGCTCTCCATATCGCACTGTGCTGGCTTACGTGTGAGACATGAGAGAGGGAGCCGGCTCCATGGGCGTCAGCTTGTTCTCCATATCGCACTGCCCTGGCTTACATGTGAGACAGGAGAGAGCGAGCCGGCTCCATGGGCGTCAGCCTGCTCTCCATATCGTACTGCCCTGGCTTACGTGTGAGACACGAGAGAGAGAGCCGGATCCATGGGCGTCAGCTTGCTCTCCATATCGCACTGCCCTGGCTTACATGTGAGACAGGAGAGAGGGAGCCGGCTCCATGGGCGTCAGCGTGCTCTCCATATCGTACTGCCCTGGCTTACCTGTGAGACAGGAGAGAGGGAGCCGGCTCCATGGGCGTCAGCTTGCTCTCCATATCGCACTGTGCTGGCTTACGTGTGAGACATGAGAGAGGGAGCCGGCTCCATGGGCGTCAGCGTGCTCTCCATATCGTACTGCCCTGGCTTACGTGTGAGACATGAGAGAGGAAGCCCCCTCCATGGGCGTCAGCTTGCTCTCCATTTGGCACTGCCCTGGCTTACGTGTCAGACAAGAAAAAGGGAGCCGGCTCCATGGGCGTCAGCTTGCTCTCCATATCGCACTGCCCTGGCTTACATGTGAGACAGGAGAGAGCGAGCCGGCTACATGGGCGTCAGCTTGCTCTCCATATCGTACTGCCCTGGCTTACGTGTGAGACAGGAGAGAGGGAGCCGGCTCCATGGGCGTCAGCTTGCTCTCCATATCGCACTGCCCTGGCTTACGTGTGAGACAGGAGAGAGGGAGCCGGCTTCATTGGCGTCAGCTTGCTCTCCACATCGCACTGCCCTGGTTTACGTGTGACACAGAAGAGAGGGAGCCGGCTCCATGGGCGTCAGCTTGCTCTCCATATCACACTGCCCTGTCTTACGTGTGAGACAGGAGAGCGGGAGCTGGCTCCATGGGCGTCAGCTTGCTCTCCATATCGTACTGCCCGGGCTTACGTGTGAGACAGGAGAGAGGGAGCCGGCTCCATGGGCGTCAGCTTGCTCTCCATATCGCGCTGCCCTGGCTTACGTGTGAGACAGGAGAGAGGGAGCCGGCTCCATGGGCGTCAGCTTGCTTTCCATATCGTACTGCCCTGGCTTACCTGTGAGACAGGAGAGAGGGAGCCGGCTCCATGGGCGTCAGCTTGCTCTGCAAATCACACTGCCCAGGCTTACGTGTGAGACAGGAGAGAGGGGGCCGGCTCCATGGGCGTCAGCTTGTTCTCCATATCGCACTGCCCTGGCTTACGTGAGAGACAGGAGAGAGCGAGCCGGCTCCATGGGCGTCAGCTTGCTCACCATATCGCACTGCCCCTGCTTACGTGTGAGACACGAGATGGAGCCGGCTCCATGGGCGTCAGCTTGCTCTCCATATCGCACAGCCCTGGCTTACATGTGAGACAGGAGAGAGGGAGCCGGCTCCTATGGCGTCAGCTTGCTCTCCGCATCAAACTGCCCTGGCTTACGTGTGAGACAGGAGAGAGGGAGCCCCCTCCATGGGCGTCAGCTTGCTCTCCGCATCAAACTGCCCTGGATTACGTATGAGACATGAGAGAGGAAGCCCCCTCCATGGGCGTCAGCTTGCTCTCCATATCGCACTGTCCTGGCTTACGTGTGAGACAGGAGAGAGGGAGCCGGCTCCATGGGCGTCATCTTGCTCTCCATATCGCACTGTCCTGGCTTACGTGTGAGACAGGAGAGAGGGAGCCGGCTCCATGGGCGTCAGCTTGCTCTCCATATCGCACTGCCCTGGCTTACATGTGAGACAGGAGAGAGGGAGCCGGCTCCATGGGCGTCAGCTTGCTCTCCATATCGCACTCTCCTGGCTTACGTGTGAGACAGGAGAGAGGGAGCCGTCTCCATGGGCGTCAGCTTGCTCTCCATATCGCACTGTCCTGGCTTACGTGTGAGACAGGAGAGAGGGAGCCGGTTCCATGGGCGTCAGCTTGCTCTCCGTATCGCACTGCCCTGGATTACGTGTGAGACAGGAGAGAGGGAACCGGCTCCATGGGCGTCAGCTTGCTCTCCACATGGCACTGTCCTGGCTTACACGTGAGACAGGAGAGAGGGAGCCGGCTCCATGGGCGTCAGCTTGCTCTCCGTATCGCACTGCCCTGGCTTACGTGTGAGACAGGAGAGAGTGAGCCAGCTCCATGCGTGTCAGCTTGCTCTCCATATCGTACTGCCCTGGCTTACATTTGAGACAGGAGAGAGAGAGCCGGATCCATGGGCGTCAGCTTGCTCTCCATATCGCACTGCCCTGGCTTACGTGTGAGACAGGAGAGAGGGAGCCGGATCCATGGGCGTCAGCTTGCTCTCCATATCGCACTGCCCTGGATTAAGTGTGAGACAGGAGAGAGAGTGCCGGCTCCATTGGCGTCAGCTTGCTCTCCGTATCGCACTGTCCTGGCTTACGTGTGAGACAGGGGAGAGAGAGCCAGCTCCATGGGCGTCAGCTTGCTCTCCGTATCGCACTGCCCTGGCTTACGTGTGAGACAGGAGAGAGGGAGCCGACTCCATGGGCGTCAGCTTGCTCTCCATATCGCACTGCCCTGGCTTACGTGTGAGACAGGAGAGAGGGAGCCGACTCCATGGGCGTCAGCTTGCTCTCCATATCGCACTGCCCTGGCTTACGTGTGAGACAGGAGATAGGGAGCCGGCTCCATGGGCGTCAGCTTCCTCTCCATATCGCACTGCCCTGGCTTACGTGTGAGACAGGAGAGAGGGAGCCGGCTCCATGGGCGTCAGCTTGCTCTCCGTATCACACTGCCCTGTCTTACGTGTGAAACAGGAGAGAGGGAGCCGGCTCCATGGGCGTCAGCTTGCTCTCCGTATCACACTGCCCTGTCTTACGTGTGAAACAGGAGAGAGGGAGCCGGCTCCATGGGCGTCAGCTTGCTCTCCGTATCACACTGCCCTGTCTTACGTGTGAGACAGGAGAGAGGGAGCCGGCTCCATGGGCGTCAGCTTGCTCTCCGTATCGCACTGCCCTGGCTTACTTGTGAGACAGGAGATAGGGAGCCGGCTCCATGGGCGTCAGCTTGCTCACCGTATCACACTGCCCTGTCTTACGTGTGAGACAGGAGAGAGGGAGCCGGCTCCATGGGCGTCAGCTTGCTCTCCGTATCGCACTGCACTGGCTTACGTGTGAGACAGGAGAGAGGGAACCGGCTCCATGGGCGTCAGCTTGCTCTCCATATCGTACTGCCCTGGCTTACCTGTGAGACAGGAGAGAGGGAGCCGGCTCCATGGGCGTCAGCTTGCTCTCCATATCGCACTGTGCTGGCTTACGTGTGAGACATGAGAGAGGGAGCCGGCTCCATGGGCGTCAGCTTGTTCTCCATATCGCACTGCCCTGGCTTACATGTGAGACAGGAGAGAGCGAGCCGGCTCCATGGGCGTCAGCCTGCTCTCCATATCGTACTGCCCTGGCTTACGTGTGAGACACGAGAGAGAGAGCCGGATCCATGGGCGTCAGCTTGCTCTCCATATCGCACTGCCCTGGCTTACATGTGAGACAGGAGAGAGGGAGCCGTCTCCATGGGCGTCAGCGTGCTCTCCATATCGTACTGCCCTGGCTTACCTGTGAGACAGGAGAGAGGGAGCCGGCTCCATGGGCGTCAGCTTGCTCTCCATATCGCACTGTGCTGGCTTACGTGTGAGACATGAGAGAGGGAGCCGGCTCCATGGGCGTCAGCGTGCTCTCCATATCGTACTGCCCTGGCTTACGTGTGAGACATGAGAGAGGAAGCCCCCTCCATGGGCGTCAGCTTGCTCTCCATTTGGCACTGCCCTGGCTTACGTGTCAGACAAGAAAAAGGGAGCCGGCTCCATGGGCGTCAGCTTGCTCTCCATATCGCACTGCCCTGGCTTACATGTGAGACAGGAGAGAGCGAGCCGGCTACATGGGCGTCAGCTTGCTCTCCATATCGTACTGCCCTGGCTTACGTGTGAGACAGGAGAGAGGGAGCCGGCTCCATGGGCGTCAGCTTGCTCTCCATATCGCACTGCCCTGGCTTACGTGTGAGACAGGAGAGAGGGAGCCGGCTCCATGGGCGTCAGCTTGCTCTCCACATCGCACTGCCCTGGCTTACGTGTGACACAGAAGAGAGGGAGCCGGCTCCATGGGCGTCAGCTTGCTCTCCATATCACACTGCCCTGTCTTACGTGTGAGACAGGAGAGCGGGAGCTGGCTCCATGGGCGTCAGCTTGCTCTCCATATCGTACTGCCCGGGCTTACGTGTGAGACAGGAGAGAGGGAGCCGGCTCCATGGGCGTCAGCTTGCTCTCCATATCGCGCTGCCCTGGCTTACGTGTGAGACAGGAGAGAGGGAGCCGGCTCCATGGGCGTCAGCTTGCTTTCCATATCGTACTGCCCTGGCTTACCTGTGAGACAGGAGAGAGGGAGCCGGCTCCATGGGCGTCAGCTTGCTCTGCAAATCACACTGCCCAGGCTTACGTGTGAGACAGGAGAGAGGGGGCCGGCTCCATGGGCGTCAGCTTGTTCTCCATATCGCACTGCCCTGGCTTACGTGAGAGACAGGAGAGAGCGAGCCGGCTCCATGGGCGTCAGCTTGCTCACCATATCGCACTGCCCCTGCTTACGTGTGAGACACGAGATGGAGCCGGCTCCATGGGCGTCAGCTTGCTCTCCATATCGCACAGCCCTGGCTTACATGTGAGACAGGAGAGAGGGAGCCGGCTCCTATGGCGTCAACTTGCTCTCCGCATCAAACTGCCCTGGCTTACGTGTGAGACAGGAGAGAGGGAGCCCCCTCCATGGGCGTCAGCTTGCTCTCCGCATCAAACTGCCCTGGATTACGTATGAGACATGAGAGAGGAAGCCCCCTCCATGGGCGTCAGCTTGCTCTCCATATCGCACTGTCCTGGCTTACGTGTGAGACAGGAGAGAGGGAGCCGGCTCCATGGGCGTCATCTTGCTCTCCATATCGCACTGTCCTGGCTTACGTGTGAGACAGGAGAGAGGGAGCCGGCTCCATGGGCGTCAGCTTGCTCTCCATATCGCACTGCCCTGGCTTACGTGTGAGACAGGAGAGAGGGAGCCGGCTCCATGGGCGTCAGCTTGCTCTCCATATCGCACTCTCCTGGCTTACGTGTGAGACAGGAGAGAGGGAGCCGTCTCCATGGGCGTCAGCTTGCTCTCCATATCGCACTGTCCTGGCTTACGTGTGAGACAGGAGAGAGGGAGCCGGTTCCATGGGCGTCAGCTTGCTCTCCGTATCGCACTGCCCTGGCTTACGTGTGAGACAGGAGAGAGGGAACCGGCTCCATGGGCGTCAGCTTGCTCTCCACATGGCACTGTCCTGGCTTACACGTGAGACAGGAGAGAGGGAGCCGGCTCCATGGGCGTCAGCTTGCTCTCCGTATCGCACTGCCCTGGCTTACGTGTGAGACAGGAGAGAGTGAGCCAGCTCCATGCGTGTCAGCTTGCTCTCCATATCGTACTGCCCTGGCTTACATTTGAGACAGGAGAGAGAGAGCCGGATCCATGGGCGTCAGCTTGCTCTCCATATCGCACTGCCCTGGCTTACGTGTGAGACAGGAGAGAGGGAGCCGGATCCATGGGCGTCAGCTTGCTCTCCATATCGCACTGCCCTGGATTAAGTGTGAGACAGGAGAGAGAGTGCCGGCTCCATTGGCGTCAGCTTGCTCTCCGTATCGCACTGTCCTGGCTTACGTGTGAGACAGGGGAGAGAGAGCCAGCTCCATGGGCGTCAGCTTGCTCTCCGTATCGCACTGCCCTGGCTTACGTGTGAGACAGGAGAGAGGGAGCCGACTCCATGGGCGTCAGCTTGCTCTCCATATCGCACTGCCCTGGCTTACGTGTGAGACAGGAGAGAGGGAGCCGACTCCATGGGCGTCAGCTTGCTCTCCATATCGCACTGCCCTGGCTTACGTGTGAGACAGGAGATAGGGAGCCGGCTGCATGGGCGTCAGCTTCCTCTCCATATCGCACTGCCCTGGCTTACGTGTGAGACAGGAGAGAGGTAGCCGGCTCCATGGGCATCAGCTTGCTCTCCGTATCGCACTGTCCTGGCGTACGTGTGAGACAGGAGAGAGAGAGCCCGCTCCATGGGTGTCAGCTTGCTCTCCGTATCGCACTGTCCTGGCTTACGTGTGAGACATGAGAGAGGGAGCCGGCTCCATGGGCGTCAGCTTGCTCTCCATATCGCACTGCCCTGGTTACGTGTGAGACAGGAGAGAGGGAGCCGGCTCCATGGGCGTCAGCTTGCTCTCCATATCGCACTCTCCTGGCTTACGTGTGAGACAGGAGAGAGGGAACCGGCTCCATGGGCGTCAGCTTGCTCTCCACATTGCACTGTCCTGGCTTACACGTGAGACAGGAGAGAGGGAGCCGGCTCCATGGGCGTCAGCTTGCTCTCCGTATCGCACTGCCCTGGCTTACGTGTGAGACAGGAGAGAGTGAGCCAGCTCCATGGGCGTCAGCTTGCTCTCCATATCACACTGCCCTGGCTTACATTTGAGACAGGAGAGAGAGAGCCGGATCCATGGGCGTCAGCTTGCTCTCCATATCGCACTGCCCTGGCTTACGTGTGAGACAGGAGAGAGGGAGCCGGATCCATGGGCGTCAGCTTGCTCTCCATATCGCACTGCCCTGGATTAAGTGTGAGACAGGAGAGAGAGTGCTGGCTCCATTGGCGTCAGCTTGCTCTCCGTATCGCACTGTCCTGGCTTACGTGTGAGACAGGGGAGAGAGAGCCGGCTCCATTGGCGTCAGCTTGCTCTCCGTATCGCACTGTCCTGGCTTACGTGTGAGACAGGGGAGAGGGAGCCGACTCCATGGGCGTCAGCTTGCTCTCCATATCGCATGCCCTGGCTTACGTGTGAGACAGGAGAGAGGGAGCCGGCTCCATGGGCGTCAGCTTGCTCTCCATATCGCACTGCCCTGGCTTACGTGTGAGACAGGAGAGAGGGAGCCGGCTCCATGGGCGTCAGCTTGCTCTCCGTATCGCACTGCCCTGGCTTACGTGTGAGACAGGAGAGAGGGAGCTGGTTCCATGGGCGTCAGCTTGCTCTCCATATCGCACTGCCCTGGCTTACCTGTGAGACACGAGAGAGGGAGCCGGCTCCATGGGCGTCAGCTTGCTCTCCGTATCACACTGCCCTGTCTTACGTGTGAAACAGGAGAGAGGGAGCCAGCTCCATGGGCGTCAGCTTGCTCTCCGTATCGCACTGCCCTGGCTTACGTGTGAGACAGGAGAGAGGGAGCCGGCTCCATGGGCGTCAGCTTGCTCTCCGTATCACACTGCCCTGTCTTACGTGTGAAACAGGAGAGAGGGAGCCGGCTCCATGGGCGTCAGCTTGCTCTCCGTATCACACTGCCCTGTCTTACGTGTGAAACAGGAGAGAGGGAGCCGGCTCCATGGGCGTCAGCTTGCTCTCCGTATCACACTGCCCTGTCTTACGTGTGAGACAGGAGAGAGGGAGCCGGCTCCATGGGCGTCAGCTTGCTCTCCGTATCGCACTGCCCTGGCTTACTTGTGAGACAGGAGAGAGGGAGCCGGCTCCATAGGCATCAGCTTCCTCTCCGTATCGCACTGTCCTGGCGTACGTGTCAGACAGGAGAGAGAGAGCCGGCTCCATTGGAGACAGCTTGCTCTCCATATCGCACTGTCCTGGCTTACGTGTGAGACAGGAGAGAGGGAGCCGGCTCCATTGGAGACAGCTTGCTCTCCATATCGCACTGCCCTGGCTTACGTGTGAGACAGGAGATAGGGAGCCGGCTCCATGGGTGTCAGCTTGCTCTCCGTATCGCACTGCCCTGGCTTACGTGTGAGACAGGGGAGAGTGAGCCGGCTCCATGCGTGTCAGCTTGGTCTCCATATCGCACTGCCCTGGCTTACGTGTGAGACAGGAGAGAGGGAGCCGGCTCCATGGGCGTCAGCTTGCTCTCCATATCGCACTGTCCTGGCTTACGTGTGAGACAGGAGAGAGGGAGCCGGCTCCATGGGCGTCATCTTGCTCTCCATATCGCACTGTCCTGGCTTACGTGTGAGACAGGAGAGAGGGAGCCGGCTCCATGGGCGTCAGCTTGCTCTCCATATCGCACTCTCCTGGCTTACGTGTGAGTCAGGAGAGAGGGAGCCGGCTCCATGGGCGTCAGCTTGCTCTCCATATCGCACTGTCCTGGCTTACGTGTGAGACAGGAGAGAGGGAGCCGGCTCCATGGGCGTCAGCTTGCTCTCCGTATCGCACTGCCCTGGCTTACGTGTGAGACAGGAGAGAGGGAGCCGGCTCCGTGGGCGTCAGCTTGCTCTCCGTATCGCACTGCCCAGGCTTACGTGTGAGACAGGAGAGAGGGAGCCGGCTCCATGGGCGTCAGCTTGCTCTCCATATCGCACCGCCCTGGCTTACGTGTGAGACAGGAGAGAGGGAGCCGGCTCCATGGGCGTCAGCTTGCTCTCCATATCGCACCGCCCTGGCTTACGTGTGAGACAGGAGAGAGGGAGCCGGCTCCATGGGCGTCAGCTTGCTCTCCATATCGCACTGCCCTGGATTAGGTGTGAGACAGGAGAGAGGGAGCCGGCTCCATAGGCGTCAGCTTGCTCTCCATATCGCACTGCCCTGGCTTACGTGTGAGACATGAGAGAGGGAGCCGGCTCCATGGGCGTCAGCTTGCTCTCCATATCGCACTGCCCTGGCTTACGTGTGAGACAGGAGAGAGGGAGCCGGCTCCGTGGGCGTCAGCTTGCTCTCCGTATCGCACTGCCCAGGCTTACGTGTGAGACAGGAGAGAGGGAGCCGGCTCCATGGGCGTCAGCTTGCTCTCCATATCGCACTGCCCTGGCTTACGTGTGAGACAGGAGAGAGGGAGCCGGCTCCATGGGCGTCAGCTTGCTCTCCATATCGTACTGCCCTGGCTTACGTGTGAGACAGGAGAGAGAGAGCCGGCTCCATGGGCGTCAGCTTGCTCTCCATATCGCACCGCCCTGGCTTACGTGTGAGACAGGAGAGAGGGAGCCGGCTCCATGGGCGTCAGCTTGCTCTCCATATCGCACTGCCCTGGCTTACGTGTGAGACAGGAGAGAGGGAGCCGGCTCCATGGGCGTCAGCTTGCTCTCCATATCGCACTGCCCTGGATTAGGTGTGAGACAGGAGAGAGGGAGCCGGCTCCATGGGCGTCAGCTTGCTCTCCATATCGCACTGCCCTGGCTTACGTGTGAGACATGAGAGAGGGAGCCGGCTCCATGGGCGTCAGCTTGCTCTCCATATCGCACTGCCCTGGCTTACGTGTGAGACAGGAGAGAGGGAGCCGGCTCCATGGGCGTCAGCTTGCTCTCCATATCGCACTGCCCTGACTTACGTGTGAGACAGGAGAGAGGGAGCCGGCTCCATGGGCGTCAGCTTGCTCTCCATATCGCACTGCCCTGGCTTACGTGTGAGACAGGAGAGAGGGAGCCGGCTCCATGGGCGTCAGCTTGCTCTCCATATCGCACTGCCCTGGCTTACGTGTGAGACAGGAGAGAGGGAGCCGGCTCCATGGGCCTCAGCTTGCTCTCCATATCGTACTGCCCTGGCTTACGTGTGAGACAGGAGAGAGGGAGCCGGCTCCATGGGCCTCAGCTTGCTCTCCATATCGCACTGCCCTGGCTTACGTGTGAGACAGGAGAGAGGGAGCCGGCTCCATGGGCGTCAGCTTGCTCTCCATATCGCACTGCCCTGGATTAGGTGTGAGACAGGAGAGAGGGAGCCGGCTCCATGGGCGTCAGCTTGCTCTCCATATCGCACTGCCCTGGCTTACGTGTGAGACATGAGAGAGGGAGCCGGCTCCATGGGCGTCAGCTTGCTCTCCGTATCGCACTGCCCTGGATTAGGTGTGAGACAGGAGAGAGGGAGCCGGCTCCATAGGCATCAGCTTCCTCTCCATATCGCACTGCCCTGGCTTACGTGTGAGACAGGAGAGAGGGAGCCGGCTCCATGGGCGTCAGCTTGCTCTCCATATCGCACTGACCTGACTTACGTGTGAGACAGGAGAGAGGGAGCCGGCTCCATGGGCGTCAGCTTGCTCTCCATATCGCACTGCCCTGACTTACGTGTGAGACAGGAGAGAGGGAGCCGGCTCCATGGGCGTCAGCTTGCTCTCCATATCGTACTGCCCTGGCTTACGTGTGAGACAGGAGAGAGGGAGCCGGCTCCATGGGCGTCAGCTTGCTCTCCATATCGTACTGCCCTGGCTTACGTGTGACACAGGAGAGAGGGAGCCGGCTCCATGGGCGTCAGCTTGCTCTCCATATCGCACTGACCTGACTTACGTGTGAGACAGGAGAGAGGGAGCCGGCTCCATGGGCGTCAGCTTGCTCTCCATATCGCACTGCCCTGACTTACGTGTGAGACAGGAGAGAGGGAGCCGGCTCCATGGGCGTCAGCTTGCTCTCCATATCGTACTGCCCTGGCTTACGTGTGAGACAGGAGAGAGGGAGCCGGCTCCATGGGCGTCAGCTTGCTCTCCGTATCGTACTGCCCTGGCTTACGTGTGACACAGGAGAGAGGGAGCCGGCTCCATGGGCGTCAGCTTGCTCTCCATATCGCACTGCCCTGGCTTACGTGTGAGACAGGAGAGAGGGAGCCGGCTCCATGGGCGTCAGCTTGCTCTCCATATCGCACTGCCCTGACTTACGTGTGAGACAGGAGAGAGGGAGCCGGCTCCATGGGCGTCAGCTTGCTCTCCATATCGTACTGCCCTGGCTTACGTGTGAGACAGGAGAGAGGGAGCCGGCTCCATGGGCGTCAGCTTGCTCTCCATATCGTACTGCCCTGGCTTACGTGTGAGACAGGAGAGAGGGAGCCGGCTCCATGGGCGTCAGCTTGCTCTCCATATCGCACTGACCTGACTTACGTGTGAGACAGGAGAGAGGGAGCCGGCTCCATGGGCGTCAGCTTGCTCTCCATATCGTACTGCCCTGGCTTACGTGTGACACAGGAGAGAGGGAGCCGGCTCCATGGGCGTCAGCTTGCTCTCCATATCGCACTGCCCTGGCTTACGTGTGAGACAGGAGAGAGGGAGCCGGCTCCATGGGCGTCAGCTTGCTCTCCATATCGCACTGTCCTGGCTTACGTGTGAGACAGGAGAGAGGAAGCCGGCTCCATGGGCGTCAGCTTGCTCTCCATATCGCACTGCCCTGGCTTACGTGTGAGACAGGAGAGAGGAAGCCGGCTCCATGGGCGTCAGCTTGCTCTCCGTATCGCACTGCCCTGGCTTACCTGTGAGACAGGAGAGAGGAAGCCGGCTCCATGGGCGTCAGCTTGCTCTCCGTATAGCACTGCCCTGGCTTACGTGTGAGACAGGAGAGAGGGAGCCGGCTCCATGGGCGTCAGCTTGCTCTCCGTATCGCACTGCCCTGGCTTACGTGTGAGACAGGAGAGAGGGAGCCGGCTCCATGGGCGTCAGCTTGCTCTCCATATCGCACTGCCCTGGCTTACGTGTGAGACAGGAGAGAGGGAGCCGGCTCCATGGGCGTCAGCTTGCTCTCCATATCGCACTGCCCTGGCTTACATGTGAGACAGGAGAGAGGGAGCCGGCTCCGTGGGCGTCAGCTTGCTCTCCATATCGCACTGCCCAGGCTTACGTGTGAGACAGGAGAGAGGGAGCCGGCTCCATGGGCGTCAGCTTGCTCTCCATATCGCACCGCCCTGGCTTACGTGTGAGACAGGAGAGAGGGAGCCGGCTCCATGGGCGTCAGCTTGCTCTCCATATCGCACCGCCCTGGCTTACGTGTGAGACAGGAGAGAGGGAGCCGGCTCCATGGGCGTCAGCTTGCTCTCCATATCGCACCGCCCTGGATTAGGTGTGAGACAGGAGAGAGGGAGCCGGCTCCATGGGCGTCAGCTTGCTCTCCATATCGCACTGCCCTGGCTTACGTGTGAGACATGAGAGAGGGAGCCGGCTCCATGGGCGTCAGCTTGCTCTCCATATCGCACTGCCCTGGCTTACATGTGAGACAGGAGAGAGGGAGCCGGCTCCATGGGCGTCAGCTTGCTCTCCGTATCGCACTGCCCAGGCTTACGTGTGAGACAGGAGAGAGGGAGCCGGCTCCATGGGCGTCAGCTTGCTCTCCATATCGTACTGCCCTGGCTTACGTGTGAGACAGGAGAGAGGGAGCCGGCTCCATGGGCGTCAGCTTGCTCTCCATATCGCACTGACCTGACTTACGTGTGAGACAGGAGAGAGGGAGCCGGCTCCATGGGCGTCAGCTTGCTCTCCATATCGTACTGCCCTGGCTTACGTGTGACACAGGAGAGAGGGAGCCGGCTCCATGGGCGTCAGCTTGCTCTCCATATCGCACTGCCCTGGCTTACGTGTGAGACAGGAGAGAGGGAGCCGGCTCCATGGGCGTCAGCTTGCTCTCCATATCGCACTGTCCTGGCTTACGTGTGAGACAGGAGAGAGGAAGCCGGCTCCATGGGCGTCAGCTTGCTCTCCATATCGCACTGCCCTGGCTTACGTGTGAGACAGGAGAGAGGAAGCCGGCTCCATGGGCGTCAGCTTGCTCTCCGTATCGCACTGCCCTGGCTTACCTGTGAGACAGGAGAGAGGAAGCCGGCTCCATGGGCGTCAGCTTGCTCTCCGTATAGCACTGCCCTGGCTTACGTGTGAGACAGGAGAGAGGGAGCCGGCTCCATGGGCGTCAGCTTGCTCTCCGTATCGCACTGCCCTGGCTTACGTGTGAGACAGGAGAGAGGGAGCCGGCTCCATGGGCGTCAGCTTGCTCTCCATATCGCACTGCCCTGGCTTACGTGTGAGACAGGAGAGAGGGAGCCGGCTCCATGGGCGTCAGCTTGCTCTCCATATCGCACTGCCCTGGCTTACATGTGAGACAGGAGAGAGGGAGCCGGCTCCGTGGGCGTCAGCTTGCTCTCCGTATCGCACTGCCCAGGCTTACGTGTGAGACAGGAGAGAGGGAGCCGGCTCCATGGGCGTCAGCTTGCTCTCCATATCGCACCGCCCTGGCTTACGTGTGAGACAGGAGAGAGGGAGCCGGCTCCATGGGCGTCAGCTTGCTCTCCATATCGCACCGCCCTGGCTTACGTGTGAGACAGGAGAGAGGGAGCCGGCTCCATGGGCGTCAGCTTGCTCTCCATATCGCAATGCCCTGGATTAGGTGTGAGACAGGAGAGAGGGAGCCGGCTCCATGGGCGTCAGCTTGCTCTCCATATCTCACTGCCCTGGCTTACGTGTGAGACATGAGAGAGGGAGCCGGCTCCATGGGCGTCAGCTTGCTCTCCATATCGCACTGCCCTGGCTTACATGTGAGACAGGAGAGAGGGAGCCGGCTCCGTGGGCGTCAGCTTGCTCTCCGTATCGCACTGCCCAGGCTTACGTGTGAGACAGGAGAGAGGGAGCCGGCTCCATGGGCGTCAGCTTGCTCTCCATATCGCACTGCCCTGGCTTACGTGTGAGACAGGAGAGAGGGAGCCGGCTCCATGGGCGTCAGCTTGCTCTCCATATCGTACTGCCCTGGCTTACGTGTGACACAGGAGAGAGGGAGCCGGCTCCATGGGCGTCAGCTTGCTCTCCATATCGCACTGCCCTGGCTTACGTGTGAGACAGGAGAGAGGGAGCCGGCTCCATGGGCGTCAGCTTGCTCTCCATATCGCACTGCCCTGACTTACGTGTGAGACAGGAGAGAGGGAGCCGGCTCCATGGGCGTCAGCTTGCTCTCCATATCGTACTGCCCTGGCTTACGTGTGAGACAGGAGAGAGGGAGCCGGCTCCATGGGCGTCAGCTTGCTCTCCATATCGTACTGCCCTGGCTTACGTGTGACACAGGAGAGAGGGAGCCGGCTCCATGGGCGTCAGCTTGCTCTCCATATCGCACTGACCTGACTTACGTGTGAGACAGGAGAGAGGGAGCCGGCTCCATGGGCGTCAGCTTGCTCTCCATATCGTACTGCCCTGGCTTACGTGTGACACAGGAGAGAGGGAGCCGGCTCCATGGGCGTCAGCTTGCTCTCCATATCGCACTGCCCTGGCTTACGTGTGAGACAGGAGAGAGGGAGCCGGCTCCATGGGTGTCAGCTTGCTCTCCATATCGCACTGTCCTGGCTTACGTGTGAGACAGGAGAGAGGAAGCCGGCTCCATGGGCGTCAGCTTGCTCTCCGTATCGCACTGCCCTGGCTTACATGTGAGACAGGAGAGAGGGAGCTGGCTCCATGGGCGTCAGCTTGCTCTCCGTATCGCACTGCCCTGGGAAAACGTGTGAGACAGGAGAGAGGGAGCCGGCTCCATGGGCGTCAGCTTGCTCTCCATATCGCACTGCCCTGGGAAAACGTGTGAGACAGGAGAGAGGACCTGGCCAAAGTTGATTGGAAGGGGACATTCGCAGGCTGGAGTTGGGAATTGGGGCAATTGGGAAGGCACCGGATAGATACATCCCAAAGAAGTATTCTAAAGGGAGGATGATGCACGAGGGTCCCTTTGACAATTAACAACATCTATCAACCCAGAAAGTCCATAATCTTTATCAAAGCTGGAGACCAACCCGGATCACCACTGACTGGCAACCTGAAGTCAATCTTGGCAAGCAATTAAAGTTTACTGACTTCATCACATCACCATCTTATGTAAATAGTGAAAGATTGCAGCATGCTGTTGTGCAGAGGGACTTGTTCATGAATCGCAGAAAGTTGGCTTGCAGGTTCAACAGGTTATTAAGAAGGCAAACGGAATGTGGGCCTTCATTGCGAGAGGGATTGAATTCAAGAGCAGGGAGGTCATGCTGCAACTGTACAGGGTACTGGTGAGGCCGCACCTGGAGTACTGTGTGTAATTTTGATCTCCGTACTTGAGGAAGGATATACTGTCTTTGGGGGCGGTGCAGAGGTTTACCAGGTTGATTCCAGGGATGAAGGGGTTAACCTATGAGGAGAGATTGAGTCGCCTGGGACTATACTTTCTGGAGTTCAGAAGAATGAGAGGGGATCTTATAGAAACATACAAAATTTTGAAAGGGATAGATAAGATAGAAGTAGGAAAGTTGTTTCCATTGGTAGGTGAGACTCGAACTAGGGGACATTGCCTCAAGATTCAGGGGAGAAGATTTAGGGCGGAGATGAGGAGAAACTGTTTTTTTCCCAGAGAGTGGTGAATCTGTGGAATTCTCCACCTTAAGTATATTTATCTTCACTAAATATATTCAAGGTACAGTTGGGTAGATTTTTACACAGTAGGGGAATTAAGGGTTATGGGGAAAAGGCAGGTAGATGGAGCCGAGTTTAAGGATAGATCAGCCATGATCTCATTGAATGGTGGGGCAGACTCGATGGGCCGGATGGCCTGCTCCTGCTGCTACTTCTTATGTTCTTATCATCCCTGAGGCCTGATAGGGTCATTCTGTCAGAAACCTTGAAGCAGGGAGTCCTGGTATGACGGACCGGTCCTTGGGAAGACCGGATTGAGGAGGCATTTGGATGTGAGAAAGGCAGCTGGTAGAGCAGTTCCAGAGACAGGGGTGGAGGGCACGACGGGAGGTGGGTGTGGAAGTTTTGCTGCAGAACCTACTCTCTCCTTGGCAGTATGGGAGCTACAAGGAAACGAACCATGGGACCCTCACACGGGTTGCTGGGCGAGCCTCCAGGTGGCTGCGGGTCCAGAGCGGTGACCCGTGGGCCAGTTGCTGCCGGGGCCTGACCAACGGGGTCGCCTGAGTGAGGGTGGCTGATGCTGGAAGACCTGAAGCACCCGATTTCCCCCCTCCCAGGTAACATCGCTGACGATGTGTCCCAGCACGTCCCAAGATGGGTCTCAGCACCATTAGTGAGTGTAAAAGAACGGGTTAAGTGGATATTGGACCACTAAAAAACAATGCTGGAGAGGTAGTAATGGGGGACAAAGAAATGGCAGACAAACCTAGCAAGCACTTTACACCAGCACTATGCCAGAAATTCGAGAGCGTCAGGGGACAGAGGTGTGCGCAGCTGCTATTACTGAGGAGAATGCTCTTGGGAAGCTGAGTGGCCTGACGGTGGACAATTCACCTGGACCAGCTTGTGGAGGCATTAGTAGATAGATAGATAGATAGATACTTTATTCATCCCCATGGGGAAATTCAACATTTTTTCCAATGTCCCATACACTTGTAGCAAAAACTCATTACATACAATACAATACTTAACTCAGTAATAATATGATATGCATCTAAATCACTAGCTCAAAAAGCATTAATAATAGCTTTAAAAAGTTCTTAAGTCCTGGCAGTTGAATTGTAAAGCCTAATGGCATTGGGGAGTATTGACCTCTTCATCCTGTCTGAGGAGCATTGCATCGACAGTAACCTGTCGCTGAAACTGCTTCTCTGTCTCTGGATGGTGCTATGTAGAGGATGTTCAGGGTTTTCCATAATTGACCGTAGCCTACTCAGCGCCCTTCGCTCAGCTACCGATGTTAAACTCTCCAGTACTTTGCCCACGACAGAGCCCGCCTTCCTTATCAGCTTATTAAGACGTGAAGCGTCCTTCTTCTTAATGCTTCCTCCCCAACACGCCACCACAAAGAAGAGGGCGCTCTCAACAACTGACCTATAGAACATCTTCAGCATCTCACTGCAGACATTGAATGACGCCAACCTTCTAAGGAAGTACAGTCGACTCTGTGCCTTCCTGCACAAGGCATCTGTGTTAGTAGTGATCTTTCAAGGATCACTAGATTCTGGAATGACTCCAGAGGACTGGAAAATTGCAAATGTCACTCCACTCTTCAAGAAGAGAAAGAGGCAGCAATAAAATCAAATTATAGGCCAGATAACCCGACATCAGTGGTTGGGAAGATGTTGGGGCCCATTATTATGGATGAGGTTTTGAGGCCAAAATCAGAATCGTTTCCTTGAGGGGAAGTCTTGCCTGAAAAAATCTGTTGGAATTCTCTAAGGAAATAACAGGCAGTGGATATTGTTTATTTGGATTTTCGGAAGAGTTTTACAAACTGACACGCACGAAGCGCTGATAAATTAAGAGCCCATGGAAAGATGCTAGTATGTACAGAGGATTGGTTGCCTGGCAGAAGGCTAGAAGTCTGAATAAAGGTGGTGCTTTCTGGTTGGCTCCCAATGGCGTCCCAACAGGACTGGTGTTGGCTCAGCTTCTTTTAACATCGCTTGTCAATTTTGACAGAATTGATCGGATTGTGGCCCAGTTTGATTCCAATACGAAGAGAGGTGGAGGGGGCAGGTAGTGTTGGGGGAACAGGGTATCTGGAGAAGTACTTGTTTAGATTGGAAGAATGGGTGGCCATTGGAATATAGTACAGGGAAGCGTACTTTGGGAGAAGGAACAAAGGCACAGACTGCTTTCTAAATAGAAAATACAAAAATCTGAGACGCACAGGAACTGGGGAGTCATTGTGCGGGATTGTCTGAAGGTTAACTTGCAGAAAGACAAAATGCAATGTTGGCATTCATTTTGAGAGGGCTGGAGTATAAACGCAAGGATGTAATGCCGAAACTTTGTAAGGCGTCGGGGTGACTGAACTTGGGGTTCTGTCCGCAGTTTCGGGCTGCTTATCTAAGAAAGGATGTGCTGGTATTGGAGAGGGTCCAGAGGAGGTTCACGAGAATGATCCCAGGAATGAAAAGGTTAATATTAATAATTCAAGGTATGAAAAGGTTAAAGGTTAAAAAGGTTAACAAGTGAGGGGGAAAATCTAGTCAGGTGGAAGAAGGCAGCATACACGAGGTTTAGGAAGCAAGGATCAGATGGGTCTATTGAGGAATATAGGGTAGCAAGAAAGGAGCTTAAGGAGGGGCTGAGAAGAGCAAGAAGGGGGCATGAGAAGGCCTCGGTGAGTAGGGTAAAGGAAAACCCCAAGGCATTCTTCAATTATGTGAAGAGCAAAAGGATGACAGGAGTGAAGGTAGGACCGATTAGAGATAAAAGTGGGAAGATGTGCCTGGAGGCTGTGGAAGTGAGCAAGGTCCTCAATGAATACTTCTCTTTGGTATTCACCACTGAGAGGGAACTTGATGACGGTGAGGACAATATGAGTGAGGTTGATGTTCTGGAGCATGTTAATATTAAGGGAGAGGAGGTGTTGGAGTTGTTAAAATACATTAGGACGGATAAGTCCCCGGGGCCTGACGGAATATTCCCCAGGCTGCTCCACGAGGCGAGGGAAGAGATTGCTGAGCCTCTGGCTAGGATCTTTATGTCCTCGTTGTCCACGGGTATGGTACCGGAGGATTGGAGGGAGGTGAATGTTGTCCCCTTGTTCAAAAAAGGTAGTAGGGATTGTCCAGGTAATTATAGACCAGTGAGCCTCACGTCTGTGGTGGGAAAGCTGTTGGAAAAAATTCTTAGAGATAGGATCTATGGGCATTTAGAGAATCATGCTCTGATCAGGGACAGTCAGCATGGCTTTGTGAAGGGCAGATCGTGTCTAACAAGCCTGATAAGAGTTCTTTGAGGAGGTGACCAGGCATATAGATGAGGCTAGTGCAGTGGATGTGATCTACATGGATTTTAGTAAGGCATTTGACAAGGTTCCACACGAAAGGCTTATTCAGAAAGTCAGAAGGCATGGGAAGCAGGGCAGTTTGGCCAGGTGGATTCAGAATTGGCTTGCCTGCAGAAGGCAGAGGGTCGTGGTGGAGGGAGTACATTCAGATTGGAGGGTTGTGACTACTGGTGTCCCACAAGGATCTGTTCTGGGACCTCAACTTTTTGTGATTTTTATTAATGACCTAGATGAGGGGGTAGAAGGGGGGGTTGGCAAGTTTGCAGATGACACAAAGGTTGGCGGTGTTGTAGATAGTGTAGAGGATTGTCGAAAATTGCAGAGGGACATTGATAGGATACAGAAGTGGGCTGAGAAGTGGCAGATGGAGTTCAACCCGGAGAAGTGTGAGGTGGTACACTTTGGAAGGACAAACTCCAAGGCAGAGTACAAAGTAAATGGCAGGATACTTGGTAGTGTGGAGGAGCAGAGGGATCTGGGGGTACATGTCCAGAGATCGCTGAAAGTTCCCTCACAGGTAGATAGGGTAGTTAAGAAAGCTTATGGGGTGTTAGCTTTCATAAGTCGAGGGATAGAGTTTAAGAGACGTGATGTAATGATGAAGCTCTATAAAACTCTAGTTAGGCCACACTTGGAGTACTGTGTCCAGTTCTGGTCGCCTCTCTATAGGAAGGATGTGGAAGCATTGGAAAGGGTATAGAGGAGATTTACCAGGATGCTGCCTGGTTTAGAGAGTATGGATTATGATCAGAGATTAAGGGAGCTAGGGCTTTACTCTTTGGAGAGAAGGAGGATGAGAGGAGACATGATAGAGGTGTACAAGATATTAAGAGGAATAGACAGAGTGGACAATCAGTGCCTCTTCCCCAGGGCACCACTGCTCAGTACAAGAGGACATGGCTTTAAGGTAAGGGGAGGGAAGTTCAAGGGGGATATTAGAGGAAGGTTTTTCACTCAGAGAGTGTTTGGTGCATGGAATGCACTGCCTAAGTCAGTGGTGGAGGCAGATACACTAGTGAAGTTTAAAAGACTACTAGACAGGTATATGGAGGAATTTAAGGTGGGGGGTTATATGGGAGGCAAGGTTTAGACAATAGACAATAGGTGCAGAAGTAGACCATTCGGCCCTTCGAGCCTGCACCGCCATTTTGAGATCATGGCTGATCAACTACTATCAATACCCGGTTCCTGCCTTGTCCCACATCCCTTGATTCCCCTATCCATAAGATACCTATCTAGCTCCTTCTTGAAAGCATCCTGAGAATTGGCCTCCACTGCCTTCCGAGGCAGTGCATTCCAGACCCTCACAACTCTCTGGGAGAAGAAGTTTTTCCTTAACTCTGTCCTAAATGACCTACCCCTTATTCTCAAACCATGCCCTCTGGTACTGGACTCTCCCAGCATCTGGAACATATTTCCTGCCTCTATCTTGTCCAATCCCTTAATAATCTTATATGTTTCAATCAGATCCCCTCTCAATCTCCTTAATTCCAGCGTGTACAAGCCCAGTCTCTCTAACCTCTCTGCGTAAGACAGTCCAGACATCCCAGGAATTAACCTCGTGAATCTACGCTGCACTTCCTCCACAGCCAGGATGTCCTTCCTTAACCCTGGAGACCAAAACTGTACACAATACTCCAGGTGCAGTCTCACCAGGGCTCTGTACAAATGCAAGAGGATTTCCTTGCTCTTGTACTCAATTCCCTTTGTAATAACGGCCAACATTCCATTAGCCTTCTTCACTGCCTGCTGCACTTGCTCATTCACCTTCAGTGACTGATGAACAAGGACTCCTAGATCTCTTTGTATTTCTCCCTTACCTAACTCTACACCGTTCAGATAATAATCTGCCTTCCTGTCCTTACTCCCAAAGTGGATAATGTCACACTTATTCACATTAAACATCATCTGCCAAGTATCTGCCCACTCACCCAGCCTATCCAAGTCACCCTGAATTCTCCTAACATCCTCATCACATGTCACACTGCCACCCAGCTTAGTATCATCAGGAAATTTGCTGATGTTATTTTCAATGCCTTCATCCAAATCGTTGACGTAAATTGTAAACAGCTGTGGTCACAATACCGAACCCTGTGGCACCCCACTAGTCACCACCTGCCATTCCGAGAAACACCCATTCACCGTTACCCTTTGCTTTCTATCTGCCAACCAGTTTTCTATCCATGTCAATGCCTTCCACCCGATGCCATGAGCTTTGATTTTACCCACCAATCTCCTATGTGGAACCTTATCAAATGCCTTCTGAAAATCGAGGTACACTACATCCACTGGATCTCCCCCATCTAACTTCCTGGTTACATCCTCAAAAAACTCCAACAGATTAGTCAAGCATGATTTACCCTTGGTAAATCC